>NC_135236.1:539385765-539688795 GCF_051348905.1 Ranitomeya variabilis
ACCATCCTGACCTGCTTCACATGGGACTCCCAATCCTCAGAAAAGACCAAAATGTCATCCAGATACACAATCATAAATTTATCCAGATATTCTCGGAAGATGTCATGCATGAAGGACTGAAACACAGAAGGAGCATTAGAGAGTCCAAAAGGCATCACCAAGTACTCAAAATGGCCTTCGGGCGTATTAAATGCTGTTTTCCATTCATCCCCCTGCTTAATACGCACAAGGTTATACGCACCACGAAGATCTATCTTGGTGAACCAACTGGACCCCTTAATCCGAGCAAACAGATCAGACAATAATGGCAAAGGATACTGAAATTTGACCGTGATTTTATTTAGAAGATGATAATCTATACAAGGTCTCAGAGAACCATCCTTCTTGGCCACAAAAAAGAATCCTGCACCAAGAGGGGATGAGGACGGCCGAATATGTCCCTTCTCCAAAGACTCCTTTATATAACTCCGCATAGCGGCATGTTCTGGTACAGACAAATTAAAAAGTCGTCCCTTAGGGAACTTACTACCAGGAATCAAATTTATAGCACAATCACAATCCCTATGAGGAGGCAGGGCACCGGATCTGGGCTCATCAAATACATCCTGGTAGTCCGACAAAAACTCAGGGACCTCAGAAGGAGTGGAAGAAGCAATTGACACCAAAGGAGCATCGCCATGAATCCCCTGGCAGCCCCAACTTGACACAGACATAGCTTTCCAATCCAGAACTGGATTATGGGCCTGCAACCATGGCAGACCCAAAACGACAACATCATGCAAATTATGCAGCACAAGAAAGCGAATCACCTCCTGATGTACAGGAGTCATGCACATGGTCACTTGAGTCCAATACTCAGGCTTATTCTCAGCCAATGGTGTAGCATCAATTCCCCTCAGTGGAATTGGGAATTTTAAAGGCTCCAGGACCAAACCACAGCGCTTGGCAAATGACAAATCCATCAGATTCAGGGCAGCACCTGAATCCACAAAAGCCATAACCGAGTAGGATGACAAAGAACAAATTAAAGTAACAGACAAAATGAATTTAGGCTGTATAGTACCAACGGTGACAGATTTAGCGATTTTTTTTAAGCGCTTAGAGCATGCTGAGATAACATGAGTAGAATCAGCACAACCCATTTTGACGTCTATGACTTTGCCGCTCAATTCTGGTCAGAATTCTGTCACATTGCATAGACTCAGGTCTCTGTTCAGAAAACACTGCCAGATGGTGCGCAGATTTGCGCTCCCGCAAACGCCGATCAATCTGAATGGCCAAAGCCATTGAGTCATTCAGACTTGCAGCCGTGGGGCACCCCACCATAACATTCTTAATGGCTTCAGAAAGACCTTCTCTGAAATTTGCAGCCAGGGCACACTCATTCCATTGAGTAAGCACTGACCATTTCCTAAATTTTTGACAATACACCTCTGCTTCATCCTGTCCCTGAGATAGGGCCAGCAAAGCCTTTTCTGCCTGGTTCTCAAGATTAGGTTCCTCATAAAGCAGTCCGAGCGCCAGAAAAAACGCATCCACATTCAGCAATGCAGGATCTCCTGGCGCCAGGGAGAAAGCCCAATCTTGAGGGTCGCCACGTAACAAGGAGATAACAATTTTAGCTTGCTGAGCGGAATCACCAGAGGAACGAGGTCTCAAGGAAAGAAATAATTTACAATTATTCTTAAAATTCAGAACCTAGATCTATCTCCAGAAAACAACTCAGGAATAGGTATTTTTGGCTCTGACATAGGACTGTGAACAACAAAATCCTGAATGCTTTGCACCCTTGCAGCAAGATGATCCACACTAGAAGTCAGACTCTGAATATCCATGTCTGCAGCTGAACTCAAAGCCACCCAGAGATTAAGGGGATGAGAGAAGCTGGACAGACTGCAGCAAAGGGAGAAAAAAAAAAAATTGCACTCATGACTTCTCTTATCCCACTTCTGCGATGCATTAAACACTCCTTGGCCTGCTGTACTGTTATGATCCTTAGTGGCTGAGGATCACAGAACTGACGAGCTAAGTAACTGAACATAGAACGAGCTCTAGGGAGGTGGTAACTGGACTGACCGCAATCCTGATTCTAACCAAACACACTAAAGGTAGCCGGTGAACATGCCTGAATTCCTAGACGTCACGAAGCAGCCTGAGAAACTAGCTACCCCTAGAGATAGAAAGTAAGACCTCACTTGCCTCAGAGAAATAACCCCAAAGATATAGAAAGCCCCCAACAAATAATAACGGTGAGGTAAGGGGAAAATACAAACGTAGAAATGAAAACAGATTCAGCAAATGAGGCCCGCTAATACTAGATAGCAGAAGACAGATAGGAAACTGTGCGGTCAGTAGAAAACCCTATACAAAATATCCACGCTGAGAATTCAAGAACCCCCACACCAATTAACGGTGAGAGGGGAGAAACTCAGCCCTCTAGAGCTACCAGCAAGCAAGGAAATCACATATTACCAAGCTGGACAAGGACAGATAATAAACCAAGAAACATATTGAACACTGATGATCAAAAAATGAACAAACAGAAACTTAGCTTCTCTTGAAGAGACTGATAACGAAGGTAGTCAGGAGAGATCAAAATAGCACTGAATACATCGACAGCAGGCAACCACTGAAAGTCCAGGTGAGCTAAATAGGAAACCAACTAGCAGATAACGAGACAGCTGATCCTAGCCACAGACCTGCAGAATGACAAAAAGAGCCACCAGAGGGAGCCCAAAGATAGCACTCACACAGAACCACTTGTGACCACAAGAGGGAGCCCAAAAACAGAGTTCCCAACAGGCAAGGTCGTGTGTGACAATGGCTGGAACCTAGTGGTGGCTCTGAGGCAAGGCGAGCTCACACATGTACAATGCCTGGTCCATAATAATAATAATCTTTTTTTTTTTATATAGCGCTGTTCCCGTTGGGGCTCACAATCTAAATTCGCTATCAGTATGTCTTTGGAATGTGGGAGGAAACCGGAGTACCTGGAGGAAACCCACGCAAGCACGGTCCATGTGCTCAACCTCATGGTTCAGAGGTTTCTAAATGCCTACCTAGAGATACTGTATCTGCTTGTCAAAGTATGTCGCCTTGGTGCCCATTTTAGAAAGTCAGCCACAGCTTCTGCCACCCTTGCCGTGCTTCAGCAGCGTTTGCAGGTTCTGGCTCATCAACTGTTGTGTGATGTCCCCACACATTGGAATTCTACACTGCAGATGTTGGAAAGGATTTGTGAGCAGAATAGGGCAGCTGTTGGGTACCAGCATCAACAAGGCCATCGCTATTCAGTTCAGACTCCACACATAAGACCTCACGAGTAGATATGGATGTCAGACATGTGTGCCATCCTCCAAAACTTTGAGGACTCCACCAAGATGGTGAGCAGTAATGACGCCATATCTAGCAAAACCATCCCACTTCTCTGTGTTCTGAAACAGTCTCTGCTCACAATCAAAGAGGATGCATTGCTGGCGGAGCACGATGAGATGCAACAAGGAACTATACAGGGTGATTACACACAGCCCAGCCTCATCTCATCCCAATGTGAATTGGGTGATAATGAGGAAAAGGAGGAGGAGGAAGAACCGGAGCTACTTTCATGTGCTATAGACAGTACTACAAGCACAGCTGTCATACCGTCTGTTCAGCGTGGATGGCCTGAGGACAGGGAGGAGGATGAACAGGAAGAGGAGGATGAGAGCATAGTCAGTTATCCTCTTTGTGAGGGTTGCAGAAGAGACAAATGGCTAGCACATGACTTATGCTTGGATGTACGGTGCTAGTGAACTTAATTGATGATCCCATATATAAGTAATGTCTATAATCACTGCACTCATACCAGGAAATTTGCTTCAAGTGAGTATTTTATTTATAGGTGATAAGCGACATGCAATATTGACGTTTTGGCCACACTGTGGCCTTGATCACAATGTCACTGAAAAAAATGAAAAAAATATATATAAAGTACAATATGTAGTATGATATACGCTCTCAAAGCTGTAGGGCAAAAGTTAGTAATGGTAAGTAATATGGAAGTATATAAACTGGTACTTATCTGAGCCGAAGAAGGGCTTACATCCAGAGGTTCGGCGGTATTAAGAAATCCGTGGCTGTAAAAGCCGATGTTGGTGGTTAAGTGGAAGGGCTGGCAGGTCAGCGCTCAAGGGAGGAGAAGGTACAATGGCCGGTGCACCCCGCTGTATATAGCGCTGGCCGGTCAGGTGACCGGAAGTGACGGACACCGCCGGCGCATGCGCAGAAGGAAAAGAGCTTCCTAGTGCTGCGTGTCCTCGCAATCCAATGTTTACATGTTGCCATGAAGACATTCATATAATGTAATACATTGATGCAACTGAGGTAGTGAGGGAATGGAGTCATTGCAGCGTTATGGCATGTTAGATGTTAGAAAAAGAGGAGAATGTATTGCCGCATACTGAGCAAATGCATTGTTGGAGCCTGTATCCATGTATATACAAATAGAGGAACATAGATGGAAGAAAGTAATATGCATTGTAGGGATGTATAGTGAATAACAAGTAGATAGATTGATACCGAAGGATGTGTAGTGAATAACAGGTAAATTGATTGATACTGAAGTGAATCGGTAAAACAATATAGAACATATGGGAATCATACATACAGATAGTTACAGATGAATAAATAAAAAAGTGTGGATGAATAAATCATAAGTGGAGATGGGTAAAAATATACGGTAAAATTATATAGAAAATATGAAAGTCATACATACACATGATTGGAAATGAATAAATCAGTATGGATGAACAGATAAATGTAAATCATATAAATCATAAGAGGAGATGGGTAAATACACCTAGGTAAATAGATCCGGTAAAGCAATATAGAAAATATGAAAATCATACATACAAATGATTGAAGATGAATAAGTGAATAAATAAAAAGGTATGGATGAATGAATGTAAATCATATAAATCATAACTGGAGATGGGTAAGAATACATAGGTAAATAGATCCAGTGAAAATACTGAATATGAATCAATAGCTAAAATAAATCAATGAATCAAATAAAAATCAAATCAAAATAACTGTAGGAGTCCAAACTGTAGAGAAAAATTATAAAAAAGGGGGTAAGAAGGAAAAGAAAAAGTAGAAGGATGGAGAAGGAAACTTATACAAAGATATAGGGTGGGATTTTAGGGGGGGAGGGGGGGTTTAAAGATGAATCTTACCATCTCAGGTACGATATGGGTCGAGACTACGTGTGCATAAAATCAATTGATCTAGGAGAAAAAGACCAAAGGTTTATTATGTTAACCAATCCATATCCCGATTGAGACCTTTAGGGTGAAGTGTGTCAAGGGTGTAAATCCAGTATGTTTTCCGCTGTTTCAACAGCTGGATATGGTTACCACCCCTCCTTGGTCTTGGGACCTTTTCTATTACCTGAAATCTGAGTTGGGCCACATTGTGTTTGGCCACCTTGTAATGGGCTGGTAGGGGTAACCATATTTTCTCACATCTGATAGTCGATTTATGACTAGAAATGTGGTCCCTAATGGCCTGGGTTGTTTCACCCACATATAATAAGCCACAGGGACATTTAACGATGTAGATGACAAAATTGGACTCACAAGTGTAATAGTCCTTAATGGGATAGGATTTACCCATTCGTGGATGAATCACTTCATTACCTTTGATTACATTAGAGCAACTCATGCAGTTTAAACATGGGAATGTACCCGTCCTTTTGTGCCCACTGAGAGTCCTACATGATGTAGACTTACGGTATCCTAGATCAGCCCTAACCACCTTGTCTCTTATGTTCTTTGGGGGTCTTGTACACATAAGTGGTGGATTTTTAAATGATTGGATATTGGGATAAGCTTTGCTTAAGAGGGGCCAGTGTCTCCGGATCAGGTTATGGACCCTAAGCATAGATGGGTGATGGTTGTGGATGAACGGCATTCTCGGGGTCTTATAAGTTGTAATTGTGCTAGTGTTAACCTCGTTGGATGCCCTGCTAGATTCTGCTTCAAGGAGTTGTGATGGGTAATCACGAACTTTGAATTTTTCGGCCATCTCGTGAAGTCTGATTTCTCTAATTGTGGGGTCAGATACGATCCTGGTCACCCTTTTAAATTGAGATCTCGGGAGGCTGTTTTTTGTTGCTTTATGGTGACAGCTACTGTATAGAAGAAGACTATCGCAATCTGTGGGTTTGGTATAGATGTCCGTGTTTAGTGTCCCCCTAGTGTCCTTGAGGACCTTGGTTTCAAGGAATGTAACTGCATCAGTCTGGTACAATAATGCGAATGTTAGTTCAGGTCTAATGGTGTTGATACAGTTGTAGAACTCTAGTTTGGTCACCCTGCCAAATCCAAAAGATATCATCAATATATCTGTACCATGTTAGGGCCTGATATTGGAAAATGGAATTAGGATATATGTACTCTTGTTCAAAATGGTCCATGTATAAATTTGCATAAGCCAGGGCTACATTCAACCCCTTCGCGGTCCCGCATGTCTGTATATAGAAGTCATCTTCAAAAAGAAAGATGTTTTCCCTCAGGACGAGATTGAGCAGGTCTAGGCATAGTTCTTGAGACCCCCTGTCAATGTTGGCTTCTTGTAAAGTGAGGCGTACTGCTTGTATTCCTTTGTCATGGGCAATAGAGGTATATAAACTATTTACGTCTAGGGTACACAGAATGCTCTCAGGTGGAACCTGATTGATATCATGTATTTTCTTCAAAAAGTCACCTGCATCTAGAATGAACGATTTTGTTGCATGAGTGTATGGTGTCAGGAGGTTTTCTAGAAAGATTGAAAGTGGGTTGAGGAGGGAGTCAGTAGATGCTACTCTTGGGTTATGAAGATCTTTGTGTATTTTGGGGAGAATGTATAATATAGGTGTCACAGGGTGGTGGTTTAGTAGATAGGTCTTTGTTTTGCTGTCAATGGTTCTGAGTTCAAGGTGTTTGTCCAGAACTGAGTTGATTTTGAGGTGGTTTGATCACAATGGACTTTTCTATATGTGGTGTTGTCAGAGAGTTGTCTCTTGCTTCGGCTACATAATAGCTTCTATTCATGATCACGATGGCACCACCCTTGTCCACCAGTTTTATCACCATGTTTCTGTTGTCCCTGAGTGATTCAGGGGCCTGTCTCTCTGAGGGATTTAGATTGTGGCGAATCGGGAGGAATCCAAAGCGGTGGTCATGGATTGTTTGTTTAATGTCCCTATGCAGTAGATCAATAAAGGTCTCGACCACCTGGTTGGTTGTGGGCGGCATAAAATTACTTGGGTTCCGTAAAGGTACCGTCACATTAAGCGACGCTGCAGCGATAGCGACAACGATGCCGATCGCTGCAGCGTCGCTGTTTGATCGCTGGAGAGCTGTCATACAGACCGCTCTCCAGCGACCAACGATGCCGAGGTCCCCGGGTAACCAGGGTAAATATCGGGTTGCTAAGCGCAGGGCCGCGCTTAGTAACCCGATGTTTACCCTGGTTACCAGCGTAAAAGTAAAAAAAACAAACAGTACATACTCACCCAGCGTCCCCCAGCTTCTGCTTCCTGACACTGACTGAGCTCCGGCCCTAACAGCACAGCGGCTTTCACTTTCACTTTAGGGCCAGCGCTCAGTCAGTGTCAGGAAGCAGAAGCTGGGGGAGGTATGACGCTGGGTGAGTATGTACTGTTTGTTTTTTTTACTTTTACGCTGGTAACCAGGGTAAACATCGGGTTACTAAGCGCGGCCCTGCGCTTGGTAACCCGATGTTTACCCTGGTTACCAGTGTAAAACATCGCTGGTATCGTTGCTTTTGGTGTCAAACACAACGATACACGGCGATCGGACGACCAAATAAAGTTCTGGACTTTATTCAGCGACCAGCGACATCACAGCAGGATCCTGATCGCTGCTGCGTGTCAAACTAAACGATATCGCTAGCGAGGACGCTGCAACGTCACGGATCGCTAGCGATATCGTTTAGTGTGACGGTACCTTAAGTCCAGAGTGTCAATCGAGACTTTGGGGCCCATGTCTCGATTTGGTACTGTACCTAGTGTATTGATGTTGACCTAAGGTTTATCATCAAAATGTACCGTGAGTCTACTACTCAGATAGAAACGATGGATGTCTTTTTCTAAGTGAAAAGAATCCCATCTGGGTGTGGGCAGAAACACAAGCCCATATTTAAGATTTTTAGTTCAGTTGGAGAGAGAGAGTAGTCAGATATATTTATTACTATGTTTGGACTCCTACCTTCGATCGCAGCGTTATCTGGTGGTCTGCATCCTTTCTTCTTTGACCTCCTTGTTGGCATACGTTTGGCCCTAAAAAAGCCGGTCTTGTGGTCTGTGCGCCACCAGTTTCGCTGCCAGATCCTGGAGAGGAATCCACGGCACGTGATGAGCCCCCTGAGGAATAGTTGCCTCCCACTGGTCGACGGAATCTCAGGCGCTGTCGTCGGGGGGAAGGGTCCTCCCACCTATAGACTCTGTTAGTTAAATAGTCCTCTGTATCTTTCTGAAATTTGGCGCTCTTTCTTTCTTCTAGGGTTTTCTGGTGTGTAGCTAGAACTGAGTCCACTTTGCTTTTCAGTGTGGAGAACTCACCACTGTTCAGGGTTGATGTAAGTTGGGTTTCAATAGTCGCAATCTTGTCTTCCGTTTCCTTAATGGCTTCTTGTAGGTATTCGACTGTTAATAGAATAATGTCCAATGAACATTCATTTAGAATTTTCTGAAATGTGGCACAATATTTCTCGTTGTTGGAGAATAAAGTAGGACGTAGATGGCTGCGTAAGCCCCGAGAAATTTTGCCTTGTCTATGGTATTCACCTAGAGTGGCACAGTGTAGGTCGTACGAGATGAGTTTTTTCTTTTCTTTTTCCAAGTCTCTTGTTTTGATGTCCTTGCTGAGTACATGGAGGAAATCAGTTTCTGTCCTTATTTTTGACAGGATAGTGCAACCCGCAGCGTCGTCATATGCGTATGTTTCGGCTGACATGAATTCGGTTAGTGCTCAAAACCAAAGAAAATCAGCTGCAGAAGAGACAAATGGCTAGCACAAGACATATGCATGGATGTACGGTGCTAGTGAACTGAATCGATGATCCCATATAAAGTATAAGTAAAGTCTATAATCACTGCACTCATAGCAGGAAATTTGCTTCAAGTGAGTATTTTATTTATAAGTGATAAGCGACAGGCAATATTGACGTTTCGGCCACACTGTGGCCTTGATCACAATGTCACTGAAAAAAGTGAAAAAAAAATAAAATAAAGTACAATATGTACAGTGAATCACTTAGGTATACAATATATCATACATATTTACAAAGAAATTGAAAACATGTCAGGTAGAATCAAATGAATGAGTAGGGTTATTCACTGATCACAGTTGGATAGAGGACCACGTATCATTGGTGTATCAATAAAAGGCTAAAAAATGAAGTTGTAGATGTATAGCGTAGTGAGATGGAGAGATAAGAACTAGACAGATGAAAGAGGTAGACATACCGTTCTATTGGTGCATCAACGAGTTGTACTCGTGCATCCCCTTTTGGGAAGAGATAGTAGTAGGTATGTCCTGTTAGGAATAATAGAGCATGTTAAACCCCTGTCCTGTAGATGGTTTTGTTCATAATGAATACTGAGTGGTATGGTGAAATAGGCAACACATGCAAAGCAGGAAAAAAGGAAAGAGAATGTGGCAAATTATCAGTGGTGGGGTATAAGGTAATTATCAGTGGTGGGGTAAAAGGTAAGGCAATATATATAGTTTGTACAGTGATTATGAGGTGTGTAGAGGGAATGGTATGAAAGAGAAGGAGAGGAAGTGATAATGTACTAAAACATAGGGTAAGGGGGGTCAAGTTCACCACAATAGATGAAGCATGTACTGGAATTGCAAAATTGGTCAGTGGAAATATGACTAAGGAGAAAAAAGGGGGTTACATAGATGATGCTTCTGATGATGTCTATATACAGAACATGTCTATGTAGAAAATAAATAAGGAAATGTATATTTACCACTAGGGTTGAGCGAAACGGATCGGTCAATTTCATAAGTCGCTGACTTTTGGCAAAGTCGGGTTTCATGAAACCCAACCCGATCCCAGCGTGGGATCGGCCATGCGGTACACGATCTTCGTGCCAAAGTCGCGTTTCATATGACGCTTAAAGCGCCATTTCTCAGCCAATGAAGGTGCACGCAGAGTGTGGGCAGCGTAATGACATAGGTCCTGGTCCCCACCATCTTAGAGAAGGGCATGGCAGTGATTGGCTTGCTTTCTGCGGCGTCACAGGGGCTATAAAGGGGCGTTCCCGCCGACCGCCATCTTACTGCTGCTGATCTGAGCATAGGGAGAGGTTGCTGCCGCTTCGTCAGAAGCAGGGATAGCGTTAGGCAGGGTACATTAACCCCAAAACCGCTTGTGCTGTAGCGATTTCCACTGTCCAACACCACCTTTTGTTTGCAGGGACAGTGGAGGCAAGATTTCTATGCAACAGCTCTGTAGCTTATAATGCTCCCCGATCGCTGCGTTGCTGTGTGGACGCCGCTGTGCAAACCAATTGCTTTTTTAAAAGCAAAAATCATGTTGCTCCTTCCTTTCTGCACAGCTATCTTGTTTGTTTGTCCTCATTTTTTGTGTGCAGCAGTCCTTTTTATTGCTGCCTGCCATACTTTTCAGAGATTATTGTAGGGAGATAGCCCCTGAAACTGTGTAGTGTAAAACAGTGGGCCTGTATTTTTCTGCACTGTTCCACACCTAAGAAGAGAGATTGATATTGCCAATCAGTGCATCTGTGCCAGTGCTGTCTGTGGTATCTGTCTTTCATTTTGTGCCACAGAAACTATACTGTGATATAGTGGGCCTGATTTATTCACTTGTCTCCCATATAAAAAAATAAAAAAAAAATAAAGGGAGAATAATCTTGCCAAATCTGTGCCAGTGCTGTCTGTGGTATCTGTCATCCTTTTTGTGCCACAGAAACTATACTGTGATATAGTGGGCCTGATTAAATCACTTGTCTCCCCCCCAAAAAATAAAATAAAATAAAGGGAGAATAATCTTGCCAAATCTGTGCCAGTGCTGTCTGCGGTATCTGTCATTCATTTTGTGCCACAGAAAATGTACTGTGATATAGTGGGCCTGATTTATTCACTTGTCTCCCATATAAAAAAAAAATTAAAATAAAGGGAGAATAATATAGCCAAATCTGTGCATCTGTGCCAGTGCTGTCTGTGGTATCTGCCATTCATTTTGTGCCACAGGAAATATACAGTGATATAGTGGGCCTGATTTATTCACTTGTCTCCCATATAAAAAAAAAAATAAAATAAAATAAAGGGAGAATAATCTTGCCAAATCTGTGCCAGTGCTGTCTGTGGTATCTGTCATCCATTTTGTGCCACAGAAACTATACTGTGATATAGTGGGCCTGATTAAATCACTTGTCTCCCATATAAAAAAATAAATAAAATAAAGGGAGAATAATCTTGCCAAATCTGTGCCAGTGCTGTCTGTGGTATCTGTCATCCTTTTTGTGCCACAGGAACTATACAGTGATATAGTGGGCCTGATTTATTCACTTGTCTCCCCCCCAAAAAAAAATAATTAAAATAAAGGGAGAATAATCTTGCCAAATCTGTGCCAGTGCTGCCTGCGGTATCTGTCATTCATTTTGTGCCACAGAATATATACTGTGATATAGTGGGCCTGATTAAATCACTTGTCTCCCATATAAAAAAAAAAAAATTAAATAAAGGGAGAATAATATTGCCAAATCTGTGCATCTGTGCCAGTGCTGTCTGTGGTATCTGTCCTTCATTTTGTGCCACAGAAAATATACTGTGATATAGTGGGCCTGATTAAATCACTTGTCTCCCATATAAAAAAAAAAAAAAATTAAATAAAAGGAGAATAATATAGCCAAATCTGTGCATCTGTGCCAGTGTTGTCTGTGGTATCTGCCATTCATTTTGTGCCACAGGAAATATACTGTGATATAGTGGCCCTGATTAAATCCTGCATTCTCCCACACATAAAGAGGGAGATTTCTATTGCCAGAGTGTGCATCTGCGTGTGTTAGACCTGTTAGTGGCATATCTGCCAGCCGCTTTCTGCCAATCAAACTGTGTAGTGTAATCCAGTGAGCCTGATTTTTCGCTGCATTCTCCCACACATAAAGAGGGAGATTTTCTATTGCCAGTGTGTGCATCTGCGTGTGTTAGTCCTGTTAGTGGCATATATGCCAGCCTCTTTCTGCCAATCAAATCAAACTGTGTAGTGTAATCCAGTGGGCCTGATTTTTCCCTGCATTCTCCCACACATAAAGAGGGAGATTTCTATTGCCAGTGTGTGCATCTGTGTCACTCCTGTTAGTGGCATATCTGCCAGCCTCTTTCTGCCAATCAAACTGTGTAGTGTAATCCAATGGGCCTGATTTTTCACTGCATTTTCCCACACATAAAGAGGGAGATTTCTATTGCCAGTGTGTGCATCTGCGTCACTCCTGTTAGTGGCATATCTGCCAGCCTCTTTCTGCCAATCAAACCGTGTAGTGTAATCCAGTGGGCCTGATTTTTCCCTGCATTCTCCCACACATAAAGAGGGAGATTTCTATTGCCAGTGTGTGCATCTGCGTGTGATAGTCCTGTTAGTGGCATATCTGCCAGCCTCTTTCTGCCAATCAAACTGTGTAGTGTAATCCAGTGGGCCTGATTTTTCCCTGCATTCTCCCACACATAAAGAGGGAGATTTCTATTGCCAGTGTGTGCATCTGCATCACTCCTGTTAGTGGCATATCTGCCAACCTCTTTCTGCCAATCAAACTGTGTAGTGTAATCCAGTGGGCCTGATTTTTCCCTGCATTATCCAACACATAAAGAGGGAGATTTCTATTGCCAGTGTGTGCATCTGCATGTGTTAGTCCTGTTAGTGGCATATCTGCCAGCCTCTTTCTGCCAATCAAACTGTGTAGTGTAATCCAGTGGGCCTTATTTTTCCCTGCATTATCCCACACATAAAGAGGGAGATTTCTATTGCCAGTGTGTGCATCTGCGTGTGTTAGTCCTGTTAGTGGCATATCTGCCAGCCTCTTTCTGCCAATCAAACTGTGTAGTGTAATCCAGTGGGCCGGATTTTTCCCTGCATTCTCCCACACATAAAGAGGGAGATTCCTATTGCCAGTGTGTGCATCTGCGTCTCTCCTGTTAGTGGCATATCTGCCAGCCTCTTTCTGCCAATCAAACTGTGTAGTGTAATACAGTGGGCCTGATTTTTCCCTGCATTCTCCCACACATAAAGAGGGAGATTTATATTGCCAGTGTGTGCATCTGCGTGTGTTAGTCCTGTTAGTGGCATATCTGCCAGCCTCTTTCTGCCAATCAAACTGTGTAGTGTAATCCAGTGGGCCTGATTTTTCCCTACATTCTCCCACACATAAAGAGGGAGATTTCTATTGCCAGTGTGTGCATCTGCATCACTTCTGTTAGTGGCATATCTGCCTGCCTCTTTCTGCCAATCAAACTGTGTAGTGTAATCCAGTGGGCCTGATTTTTCACTGCATTCTCCCACACATAAAGAGGGAGATTTCTATTGCCAGTGTGTGCATCTGCGTCACTCCTGTTAGTGGCATATCTGCCAGCCTCTTTCTGCCAATCAAACCGTGTAGTGTAATCCAGTGGGCCTGATTTTTCCCTGCATTCTCCCACACAAAAAGAGGGAGATTTCTATTGCCAGTGTGTGCATCTGCGTGTGATAGTCCTGTTAGTGGCATATCTGCCAGCCTCTTTCTTCCAATCAAACTGTGTAGTGTAATCCAGTGGGCCTGATTTTTCCCTGCATTCTCCCACACATAAAGAGGGAGATTTCTATTGCCAGTGTGTGCATCTGCGTCACTCCTGTTAGTGGCATATCTGCCAACCTCTTTCTGCCAATCAAACTGTGTAGTGTAATCCAGTGGGCCTGATTTTTCCCTGCATTATCCCACACATAAAGAGGGAGATTTCTATTGCCAGTGTGTGCATCTGCGTCACTCCTGTTAGTGGCATATCTGCCAGCCTCTTTCTGCCAATCAAACTGTGTAGTGTAATCCGGTGGGCCTGATTTTTCCCTGCATTCTCCCACACGTAAAGAGGGAGATTTCTATTGCCAGTGTGTGCATCTGTGTGTGTTAGTCCTGTTAGTGGCATATCTGCCAGCCTCTTTCTGCCAATCAAACTGTGTAGTGTAATCCAGTGGGCCTGATTTTTCCCTGCATTCTCCCACACATAAAGAGGGAGATTTCTATTGCCAGTGTGTGCATCTGCGTCACTCCTGTTAGTGGCATATCTGCCAGCCTCTTTCTGCCAATCAAACTGTGTAGTGTAATCCAGTGGGCCTGATTTTTCCCTGCATTCTCCCACACATAAAGAGGGAGATTTCTATTGCCAGTGTGTGCATCTGCGTGTGTTAGTCCTGTTAGTGGCATATCTGCCAGCCTATTTCTGCCAATCGAACTGTGTAGTGTAATCCAGTGGGCCGGATTTTTCCCTGCATTCTCCCACACATAAAGATGGAGATTTCTATTGCCAGTGTGTGCATCTGCGTCACTCCTGTTAGTGGCATATCTGCCAGCCTCTTTCTGCCAATCAAACTGTGTAGTGTAATCCAGTGGGCCTGATTTTTCCCTGCATTCTCCCACACATAAAGAGGGAGATTTCTATTGCCAGTGTGTGCATCTGCGTGTGTTAGTCCTGTTAGTGGCATATCTGCCAGCCTCTTTCTGCCAATCAAACTGTGTAGTGTAATCCAGTGGGCCTGATTTTTCACTGCATTCTCCCACACATAAAGAGGGAGATTTCTATTGCCAGTGTGTGCATCTGCGTCACTCCTGTTAGTGGCATATCTGCCAGCCTCTTTCTGCCAATCAAACCGTGTAGTGTAATCCAGTGGGCCTGACTTTTCCCTGCATTCTCCCACACAAAAAGAGGGAGATTTCTATTGCCAGTGTGTGCATCTGCGTGTGATAGTCCTCTTAGTGGCATATCTGCCAGCCTCATTCTGCCAGTCAAACTGTGTAGTGTAATCCAGTGGGCCTGATTTTTCCCTGCATTCTCCCACACATAAAGAGGGAGATTTCTATTGCCAGTGTGTGCATCTGCGTCACTCCTGTTAGTGGCATATCTGCCAACCTCTTTCTGCCAATCAAACTGTGTAGTGTAATCCAGTGGGCCTGATTTTTCCCTGCATTATCCCACACATAAAGAGGGAGATTTCTATTGCCAGTGTGTGCATCTGTGTCACTCCTGTTAGTGGCATATCTGCCAGCCTCTTTCTGCCAATCAAACTGTGTAGTGTAATCCAATGGGCCTGATTTTTCCCTGCATTCTCGCACACATAAAGAGGTAGATTTCTATTGCCAGTGTGTGCATCTGCGTCACTCCTGTTAGTGGCATATCTGCCAGCCTCTTTCTGCCAATCAAACTGTGTAGTGTAATCCGGTGGGCCTGATTTTTCCCTGCATTCTCCCACACGTAAAGAGGGAGATTTCTATTGCCAGTGTGTGTATCTGTGTGTGTTAGTCCTGTTAGTGGCATATCTGCCAGCCTCTTTCTGCCAATCAAACTGTGTAGTGTAATCCAGTGGGCCTGATTTTTCCCTGCATTCTCCCACACATAAAGAGGGAGATTTCTATTGCCAGTGTGTGCATCTGCGTCACTCCTGTCAGTGGCATATCTGCCAGCCTCTTTCTGCCAATCAAACTGTGTAGTGTAATCTAGTGGGCCTGATTTTTCCCTGCATTCTCCCACACATAAAGAGGGAGATTTCTATTGCCAGTGTGTGCATCTGCGTCACTCCTGTTAGTGGCATATCTGCCGGCCTCTTTCTGCCAATCAAACTGTGTAGTGTAATCCAGTGGGCCTAATTTTTCCCTGCATTCTCCCACACATAAAGAGGGAGATTTCTATTGCCAGTGTGTGCATCTGCGTCACTTCTGTTATTGGCATATCTGCCAGCCTCTTTCTGCCAATCAAACTGTGTAGTGTAATCCAGTGGGCCTGATTTTTCCCTGCATTCTCCCACACATAAAGAGGGAGATTTCTATTGCCAGTGTGTGCATCTGCGTCACTCCTGTTAGTGGCATATCTGCCAGCCTCTTTCTGCCAATCAAACTGTGTAGTGTAATCCAGTGGGCCTGATTTTTCCCTGCATTCTCCCACACATAAAGAGGGAGATTTCTATTGCCAGTGTGTGCATCTGCATCACTCCTGTTAGTGGCATATCTGCCGGCCTCTTTCTGCCAATCAAACTGTGTAGTGTAATCCAGTGGGCCTGATTTTTCCCTGCATTCTCCCACACATAAAGAGGGAGATTTCTATTGCCAGTGTGTGCATCTGCGTGTGTTAGTCCTGTTAGTGGCATATCTGCCAGCCTATTTCTGCCAATCAAACTGTGTAGTGTAATCCAGTGGGCCTGATTTTTCCCTGCATTCTCCCACACATAAAGATGGAGATTTCTATTGCCAGTGTGTGCATCTGCGTCACTCCTGTTAGTGGCATATCTGCCAGCCTCTTTCTGCCAATCAAACTGTGTAGTGTAATCCAGTGGGCCTGATTTTTCCCTGCATTCTCCCACACATAAAGAGGGAGATTTCTATTGCCAGTGTGTGCATCTGCATCACTCCTGTTAGTGGCATATCTGCCAGCCTCTTTCTGCCAATCAAACTGTGTAGTGAAATCCAGTGGGCCTGATTTTTCCCTGCATTCTCCCACACATAAAGAGGGAGATTTCTTTTGCCAGTGTGTGCATCTGCGGCACTCCTGTTAGAGGCATATCTGCCAGCCTCTTTCTGCCAATCAAACTGTATAGTGTAATCCGGTGGGCCTGATTTTTCCCTGCATTCTCCCACACGTAAAGAGGGAGATTTCTATTGCCAGTGTGTGCATCTGTGTGTGTTAGTCCTGTTAGTGGCATATCTGCCAGCCTCTTTCTGCCAATCAAACTGTGTAGTGTAATCCAGTGGGCCTGATTTTTCCCTGCATTCTCCCACACATAAAGAGGGAGATTTCTATTGCCAGTGTGTGCATCTGCGTCACTCCTGTTAGTGGCATATCTGCCAGCCTCTTTCTGCCAATCAAACTGTGTAGTGTAATCTAGTGGGCCTGATTTTTCCCTGCATTCTCCCACACATAAAGAGGGAGATTTCTATTGCCAGTGTGTGCATCTGCGTCACTTCTGTTATTGGCATATCTGCCAGCCTCTTTCTGCCAATCAAACCGTGTAGTGTAATCCAGTGGGCCTGATTTTTCCCTGCATTCTCCCACACAAAAAGAGGGAGATTTCTATTGCCAGTGTGTGCATCTGCGTGTGATAGTCCTGTTAGTGGCATATCTGCCAGCCTCATTCTGCCAGTCAAACTGTGTAGTGTAATCCAGTGGGCCTGATTTTTCCCTGCATTCTCCCACACATAAAGAGGGAGATTTCTATTGCCAGTGTGTGCATCTGCGTCACTCCTGTTAGTGGCATATCTGCCAACCTCTTTCTGCCAATCAAACTGTGTAGTGTAATCCAGTGGGCCTGATTTTTCCCTGCATTATCCCACACATAAAGAGGGAGATTTCTATTGCCAGTGTGTGCATCTGTGTCACTCCTGTTAGTGGCATATCTGCCAGCCTCTTTCTGCCAATCAAACTGTGTAGTGTAATCCAATGGGCCAGATTTTTCCCTGCATTCTCGCACACATAAAGAGGTAGATTTCTATTGCCAGTGTGTGCATCTGCGTCACTCCTGTTAGTGGCATATCTGCCAGCCTCTTTCTGCCAATCAAACTGTGTAGTGTAATCCGGTGGGCCTGATTTTTCCCTGCATTCTCCCACACGTAAAGAGGGAGATTTCTATTGCCAGTGTGTGTATCTGTGTGTGTTAGTCCTGTTAGTGGCATATCTGCCAGCCTCTTTCTGCCAATCAAACTGTGTAGTGTAATCCAGTGGGCCTGATTTTTCCCTGCATTCTCCCACACATAAAGAGGGAGATTTCTATTGCCAGTGTGTGCATCTGCGTCACTCCTGTCAGTGGCATATCTGAGAGCCTCTTTCTGCCAATCAAACTGTGTAGTGTAATCTAGTGGGCCTGATTTTTCCCTGCATTCTCCCACACATAAAGAGGGAGATTTCTATTGCCAGTGTGTGCATCTGCGTCACTCCTGTTAGTGGCATATCTGCCGGCCTCTTTCTGCCAATCAAACTGTGTAGTGTAATCCAGTGGGCCTAATTTTTCCCTGCATTCTCCCACACATAAAGAGGGAGATTTCTATTGCCAGTGTGTGCATCTGCTTCACTTCTGTTATTGGCATATCTGCCAGCCTCTTTCTGCCAATCAAACTGTGTAGTGTAATCCAGTGGGCCTGATTTTTCCCTGCATTCTCCCACACATAAAGAGGGAGATTTCTATTGCCAGTGTGTGCATCTGCGTCACTCCTGTTAGTGGCATATCTGCCAGCCTCTTTCTGCCAATCAAACTGTGTAGTGTAATCCAGTGGGCCTGATTTTTCCCTGCATTCTCCCACACATAAAGAGGGAGATTTCTATTGCCAGTGTGTGCATCTGCATCACTCCTGTTAGTGGCATATCTGCCGGCCTCTTTCTGCCAATCAAACTGTGTAGTGTAATCCAGTGGGCCTGATTTTTCCCTGCATTCTCCCACACATAAAGAGGGAGATTTCTATTGCCAGTGTGTGCATCTGCGTGTGTTAGTCCTGTTAGTGGCATATCTGCCAGCCTATTTCTGCCAATCAAACTGTGTAGTGTAATCCAGTGGGCCGGATTTTTCCCTGCATTCTCCCACACATAAAGATGGAGATTTCTATTGCCAGTGTGTGCATCTGCATCACTCCTGTTAGTGGCATATCTGCCAGCCTCTTTCTGCCAATCAAACTGTGTAGTGTAATCCAGTGGGCCTGATTTTTCCCTGCATTCTCCCACACATAAAGAGGGAGATTTCTATTGCCAGTGTGTGCATCTGCATCACTCCTGTTAGTGGCATATCTGCCAGCCTCTTTCTGCCAATCAAACTGTGTAGTGAAATCCAGTGGGCCTGATTTTTCCCTGCATTCTCCCACACATAAAGAGGGAGATTTCTTTTGCCAGTGTGTGCATCTGCGGCACTCCTGTTAGAGGCATATCTGCCAGCCTCTTTCTGCCAATCAAACTGTATAGTGTAATCCGGTGGGCCTGATTTTTCCCTGCATTCTCCCACACGTAAAGAGGGAGATTTCTATTGCCAGTGTGTGCATCTGTGTGTGTTAGTCCTGTTAGTGGCATATCTGCCAGCCTCTTTCTGCCAATCAAACTGTGTAGTGTAATCCAGTGGGCCTGATTTTTCCCTGCATTCTCCCACACATAAAGAGGGAGATTTCTATTGCCAGTGTGTGCATCTGCGTCACTCCTGTCAGTGGCATATCTGCCAGCCTCTTTCTGCCAATCAAACTGTGTAGTGTAATCTAGTGGGCCTGATTTTTCCCTGCATTCTCCCACACATAAAGAGGGAGATTTCTATTGCCAGTGTGTGCATCTGCGTCACTCCTGTTAGTGGCATATCTGCCGGCCTCTTTCTGCCAATCAAACTGTGTAGTGTAATCCAGTGGGCCTAATTTTTCCCTGCATTCTCCCACACATAAAGAGGGAGATTTCTATTGCCAGTGTGTGCATCTGCGTCACTTCTGTTATTGGCATATCTGCCAGCCTCTTTCTGCCAATCAAACTGTGTAGTGTAATCCAGTGGGCCTGATTTTTCCCTGCATTCTCCCACACATAAAGAGGGAGATTTCTTTTGCCAGTGTGTGCATCTGCATCACTCCTGTTAGTGGCATATCTGCCAGCCTATTTCTGCCAATCAAACTGTGTAGTGTAATCCAGTGGGCCTGATTTTTCCCTGCATTCTCCCACACATAAAGAGGGAGATTTCTATTGCCAGTGTGTGCATCTGCGTGTGTTAGACCTGTTAGTGGCATATCTGCCAGCCTATTTCTGCCAATCAAACTGTGTAGTGTAATCCAGTGGGCCTGATTTTTCCCTGCATTCTCCCACACATAAAGATGGAGATTTCTATTGCCAGTGTGTGCATCTGCATCACTCCTGTTAGTGGCATATCTGCCAACCTCTTTCTGCCAATCAAACTGTGTAGTGTAATCCAGTGGGCCTGATTTTTCCCTGCATTCTCCCACACATAAAGAGGGAGATTTCTATTGCCAGTGTGTGCATCTGCGGCACTCCTGTTAGTGGCATATCTGCCAGCCTCTTTCTGCCAATCAAACTGTATAGTGTAATCCGGTGGGCCTGATTTTTCCCTGCATTCTCCCACACATAAAGAAGGAGATTTATATTGCCAGTGTGTGCATCTGCGTGTGTTAGTCCTGTTAGTGGCATATCTGCCAGCCTCTTTCTGCCAATCAAACTGTGTAGTGTAATCCAGTGGGCCTGATTTTTCCCTGCATTCTCCCACACATAAAGTGGGAGATTTCTATTGCCAGTGTGTGCATCTGCGTCACTCCTGTTAGTGGCATATCTGCCAGCCCTCTTTCTGCCAATCAAACTGTGTAGTGTAATCCAGTGGGCCTGATTTTTCCCTGCATTCTCCCACACATAAAGAGGGAGATTTCAATTGCCAGTGTGTGCATCTGCGTCACTCCTGTTAGTGGCATATCTGCCAGCCTCTTTCTGCCAATCAAACTGTGTAGTGTAATCCAGTGGGCCTGATTTTTCCCTGCATTCTCCCTCACATAAAGAGGGAGATTTCTATTGCCAGTGTGTGCATCTGCGTCACTCCTGTTAGTGGCATATCTGCCAGCCTCTTTCTGCCTATCAAACTGTGTAGTGTAATCCAGTGGGCCTGATTTTTTCCTGCATTCTCCCACACATAAAAAAGGGAGATTTAAATTCACAACAAGTTTACGTACACCTTCTACCTGGTTGTACAGGACCACATAACGGTTGTTAGTTTGGTTTCATTTTTCCAAGAATGAGGAGGTCTGGTGGAAGAGGTCGTGGCCGTGGGCAGTCTTTGCCAGCTGGTAATGATGGTAGTGGTGGTGGTCGTGGAGCATCATGTGGTCGTGGGAAAAGCAATATAGACCCTAAGTCTCGAGTTGTTGAGCCCGCATCATCGTCTGGCTACACAAGGCCTCGAACGCTCCCTTTTCTGGGAGTAGGAAAACCGCTTTTAAAGCCGGAGCAGCAAGAACAAGTTTTGTCTTTCCTTGCTGACTTTGCCTCTAGCTCTTTCACCTCCTCCTCGGAAAGTGCAAAATGTAAAAGCAGCGCGTCATCAGTGGATGTTCCCGGTCAGGGACAAGTCGCTTCCTTGTGTTCTTCACCCAGAGCAACAGAGAAGGATGCTTCAGGCGACACAACAGGTTACTCCATGGAGCTCTTTACACATACCGTTCCTGGGTTAGAAAGGGAAATTGTTAACAGGCCATGCCCATTACAAGATGAATCGGACATGGAGTGCACAGATGCACAGACACAGCCAGATTATTATGCTGTTCCTTTGACTCAGATCAGAACATTGACCTCGCAGTGTACTGATCCAGAATCTGAACCTGATGAGACTATTAAGCCCTGTCACGAACGCTATAGCACCGGCTTACACGGTGACCCAGAGGAAGGTGCCCAGGACATAGAAGAGGAGGTCATAGATGACACAGTTGTTGACCCCTATTGGCAGCCATTGGGGGAACAGGGTGCAGGCGGCAGTAGCTCTGAAGCGGAGGAGGAGGAGCCGCAGCAGGCATCAACATCGCAACAGGTTCCATCTGACAGGCCTGTATCTGGTCAAAAACGTGTGGCAAAAACAAAACCAGCTGTAGGACAGCATGGCCATCCGTTTAAAGTAGCTCAATGTGAAATGCCTGAAAAGGTATCCGATAGTAGGAAGAGTGCAGTCTGGCATTTTTTTAACCAAGATCCAAATGATCAGTGCAAAGTCATCTGTAAGAAATGCTCAAGGACCTTCAGCAGAGGTCAGAATGTTAAAAATCTAAATACAAGTTGCATGCGTAGACATTTAACCACCATGCACTTGCAAGCCTGGACTAACTACCAAACGTCCCTTAACGTTGTAGCACCCTCTCAGAATGAAGCTAGTCAGCAACGCTACATCCCTTCCCTCACTGTAAGCCCACCGTTTACCACACCACCTGCAGTAAATGTGGCGGTTTCGTCGCAAGGCCAAAACAGTCAGGGAATCACCAGGTTCGTGGTAGGAAACACTGTATGTAGGGCAACAGCAAGAATACCATCACCAACCCTCTCTCAGTCTGCCATGTCCACCGGCACCCCCGCTAGTTCCACCCTATGCAGCTCTCCTGTCCAGCTCACCCTACATGAGACTCTCGTTAGGAAAAGGAAGTACTCATCCTCGCATCCGCATACACAGGGTTTGAACGCCCATATTGCTAGACTAATCTCGTTAGAGATGATGCCCTACCAGTTAGTTGAAACCGAAGCTTTCAAAGCCCTGATGGACTACGCTGTACCACGCTACAAGCTACCCAGTCGACATTTCTTTTCAAGAAAAGCCATCCCAGCCCTCCACCAGCATGTAAAAGACCGCATTGTCCATGCACTCAGGCAATCTGTGAGTAGAAAGGTGCACCTGACAACAGATGCATGGACCAGTAGGAATGGCCAGGGGCGTTACGTCTCCTGTTGTGAATTCTGTTCTCGAACTCCCTCCGGTGGTTATGAATGGTACTTCAGTGAGTTCTGTCCATGGACTCCCTCTGGTGGCTATGAGTGGAGCTGCAGGCTCTGAGGTTCCTTCCTCAGCTGACCTTGTTTAGTTCTAGGCTGCTGCTCTATTTAACTCCACTTAGATCGTTACTTGATGCCAGCTGTCAATGTTCTAGTACTGGTTCAGTTCTTTCTTGGATCTTGCAGATGACCTGTCTACTCCAGCAAAAGCTAAGTCCCTGCTAGCTTATTTGTTTACCACTGTTTTTCTTGTCCAGCTTGCTATTATGATTTTGCCCTGCTAGCTGGAAGCTCTGGGATGCAGAGTGGCACCCCCACGCCGTGAGTCGGTGCGGGGGTCTCTTTTGCACACTCTGCGTGGTTTTTTGGTAGTTTTTTATGCTGACCGCAAAGATACCTTTTCTATCCTCAGTCTGTTTAGTTAAGTCTGGCCTCCTTTGCTGAAACCTATTTCATTCCTGTGTTTGTGACTTCCATCTTAACTCACAGTCAATATTTGTGGGGGGCTGCTTATTTCTTTGGGGAATTTCTCTGAGGCAAGTTAGGCTTTATTTTCTATCTTTAGGGGTAGTTAGCTCTTAGGCTGTGAAGAGGAGTCTAGGCATAGTCAGGTACGCTCCACGGCTATTTCTAGTTGTTGTGATAGGATTAGGGGTTGCGGTCAGCAGAGCTCCCACTTCCCAGAGCTTGTCCTGTATTACTATTTTGCTCATCAGGTCATTCCTAGTGCTCCTAACCACCAGGTCATCATAACAGTACAGCTGGCCCGTAAAGTGTTAATGCATCTCAATAGAGGGATAAGAGAAGTTCTGAGACCATTTTGTTTTTCCTCTGCAGAGTGTTTTGTTTTTCTTTTCCCCTAAATCTCTGGGTGGTTCAGGACACAGGTGTAGAGATGGACATTCAAGGTCTGTCCTCTTGTGTGGATCAACTCACTGCAAGCGTACAAGGCATTCAAGATTATGTAGTTCAGAACCCAATGTTAGAACCCAGAATTCCAATTCCTGATTTGTTTTTTGGGGATAGATCTAAGTTCCTGAATTTCAAAAATAATTGTAGACTGTTTTTTGCTTTGAAACCCCGCTCCTCTGGTGACCCCATTCAGCAAGTAAAAATCATTATTTCTTTGCTACGTGGCGACCCTCAAGACTGGGCATTTTCCCTTGCGCCAGGAGATCCTGCATTGAGTAATGTAGATGCGTTTTTTCTGGCGCTTGGGTTGCTTTATGATGAACCAGATTCAGTGGATCAGGCAGAGAAAATCTTGCTGGCTTTGTGTCAGGGTCAGGATGAAGCGGAGGTATATTGTCAGAAGTTTAGAAAGTGGTCTGTGCTTACTCAGTGGAATGAGTGTGCCCTGGCGGCGATTTTCAGAAAGGGTCTTTCTGAAGCCCTTAAGGATGTTATGGTGGGATTCCCCACGCCTGCTGGTCTGAATGAGTCTATGTCCTTGGCCATTCAGATCGATCGACGCTTACGTGAGCGCAAAACTGTGCACCATTTGGCGGTATCTTCTGAGCAGAGGCCTGAGTCTATGCAATGTGATAGGACCTTGACCAGAGCTGAACGGCAAGTATACAGACGTCAGAATGGGCTGTGTTTTTACTGTGGTGACTCCACTCATGCTATCTCTGATTGTCCTAAACGCACTAAGCGGTTCGCTAGGTCCACCACCATTGGTACGGTACAGCCAAAATTTATTTTGTCCGTTACTCTAATCTGCTCTTTGTTGTCCTATTCTGTTATGGCATTTGTGGATTCAGGCGCTGCCCTGAATTTGATGGACTTGGAGTTTGCCAGGCGCTGTGGTTTTTTCTTGGAGCCTTTACAGTATCCTATTCCATTGAGAGGAATTGATGCTACGCCTTTGGCCAAGAATAAGCCTCAGTACTGGACTCAATTGACCATGTGCATGGCTCCTGCACATCAGGAGGATATTCGCTTTTTGGTGTTGCATAATCTGCATGATGTGGTCGTTTTGGGTTTGCCATGGCTACAGGTCCATAATCCAGTATTGGATTGGAAATCAATGTCTGTATCCAGTTGGGGTTGTCAAGGGGTACATGGGGATGTCCCATTGTTGTCAATTTCATCTTCCCATCCTTCTGAAGTCCCTGAGTTCTTGTCAGATTACCGGGATGTATTTGATGAGCCCAAATCCAGTGCCCTACCTCCTCATAGGGATTGCGATTGTGCTATTAATTTGATTCCTGGTAGTAAGTTTCCGAAGGGCCGACTGTTCAATTTATCTGTGCCAGAACACGCCGCTATGCAGAGTTATGTAAAGGAGTCCTTGGAGAAAGGGCATATTCGCCCGTCGTCGTCACCGTTGGGAGCAGGGTTCTTTTTTGTGGCCAAGAAGGATGGTTCTCTGAGACCTTGTATAGATTACCGCCTTCTCAATAAAATCACCGTCAAATTTCAGTACCCCTTGCCGTTACTGCCTGATTTGTTTGCTCGGATTAAGGGGGCTAGCTGGTTCACCGAGATAGATCTTCGAGGGGCGTATAATCTTGTGCATATTAAACAGGGCGACGAATGGAAAACAGCATTTAATACGCCCAAGGGCCATTTTGAGTACCTGGTGATGCCATTCGGGCTTTCTAATGCTCCATCTGTGTTTCAGTCCTTTATGCATGACATCTTCCGAAAGTACCTGGATAGATTCATGATTGTATATTTGGATGATATTTTGGTTTTTTCGGACGATTGGGAGTCTCATGTGAAGCAGGTCAGAATGGTGTTCCAGGTCCTTCGTGCTAATTCCTTGTTTGTGAAGGGGTCTAAATGTCTCTTTGGAGTTCAGAAGGTTTCATTTTTGGGCTTCATTTTTTCCCCTTCTACTATCGAGATGGACCCTGTTAAAGTTCAGGCCATTTATGATTGGACTCAGCCTACTTCTGTGAAGAGCCTTCAGAAATTCCTGGGCTTTGCTAATTTTTACCGTCGCTTCATCGCTAATTTTTCTAGTGTTGTTAAACCATTGACTGATTTAACCAAGAAAGGTGTGGATGTGGTCAATTGGTCCTCTGCGGCCGTTGAGGCTTTTCAGTAGTTGAAGCGTCGTTTTTCTTCTGCCCCTGTGTTGTGTCAGCCAGATGGTTCGCTCTCGTTTCAGGTCGAGGTGGATGCTTCTGAGATTGGAGCAGGGGCTGTTCTATCTCAAAGAAGTTCTGATGGCTCGGTGATGAAACCATGTGCTTTCTTTTCTAGAAAGTTTTCGCCTGCTGAGCGCAATTATGATGTGGGCAATCGAGAGTTGTTGGCTATGAAGTGGGCGTTCGAGGAGTGGCGACATTGGCTTGAAGGAGCCAAGCATCGCGTGGTGGTCTTGACGGATCACAAGAATCTGACTTATCTCGAGTCTGCCAAGCGGTTGAATCCTAGACAGGCTCGATGGTCGCTGTTTTTCTCCCGCTTCGATTTTGTGGTTTCGTACCTTCCGGGCTCTAAGAATGTGAAGGCTGATGCCCTTTCAAGGAGTTTTGTGCCTGATTCTCCGGGAGTTCCTGAGTCGGCTGGTATTCTCAAAGAGGGGGTAATTTTGTCTGCCATCTCCCCTGATTTGCGGCGGGTGCTGCAGGAGTTTCAGGCTGATAGACCTGACCGTTGCCCAGCGGAGAAACTGTTTGTACCTGATAGATGGACTAGTAGAGTTATCTCTGAGGTTCATTGTTCGGTGTTGGCTGGTCATCCTGGAATCTTTGGTACCAGGGATTTGGTGGCTAGATCCTTTTGGTGGCCTTCCTTGTCACGGGATGTGCGTTCTTTTGTGCAGTCCTGTGGGACTTGTGCTCGGGCTAAGCCCTGCTGTTCTTGTGCCAGTGGGTTGCTATTGCCCTTGCCGGTCCCGAAAAGGCCCTGGACGCATATTTCCATGGATTTTATTTCAGATCTCCCTGTCTCTCAAAGGATGTCGGTTATCTGGGTGGTTTGTGATCGCTTCTCTAAGATGGTCCATTTGGTACCTTTGCCTAAATTGCCTTCCTCCTCTGATTTGGTTCCATTATTTTTCCAGCACGTGGTTCGTTTACATGGCATTCCGGAGAACATCGTGTCGGACAGAGGTTCCCAGTTTGTTTCGAGGTTTTGGCGGTCCTTTTGTGCTAAGATGGGCATTGATTTGTCTTTTTCTTCAGCTTTCCATCCTCAGACAAATGGCCAAACCGAACAAACCAATCAGACTTTTGAGACATATCTGAGATGCTTTGTTTCTGCTGATCAGTATGATTGGGTGTCCTTCTTGCCTTTGGCTGAGTTCGCCCTTAATAATCGGGCCAGCTCGGCCACTTTGGTTTCGCCTTTTTTCTGTAATTCTGGTTTCCACCCTCGTTTTTCTTCAGGACAGGTTGAGCCTTCGGACTGTCCTGGTGTGAATTCTGTGGTGGACAGGTTGCAGCAGATTTGGACTCATGTGGTGGACAATTTGACATTGTCCCAGGAGAAGGCTCAGCGTTTCGCTAACCGCCGTCGCTGTGTTGGTCCCCGACTTCTTGTTGGGGATTTGGTTTGGTTATCGTCTCGTTATGTTCCTATGAAGGTTTTGTCTCCTAAGTTTAAGCCTCGTTTCATTGGTCCTTATAAGATTTTGGAAATTCTTAATCCTGTGTCATTTCGTTTGGACCTTCCAGCTTCTTTCGCCATCCATAATGTGTTCCATAGGTCGTTGTTTCGGAGATATGTGGCTCCTATGGTTCCCTCCGTCGACCCTCCTGCCCCGGTGTTGGTTGAGGGGGAGTTGGAGTATGTGGTGGAGAAGATTTTGGATTCTCGTATTTCGAGACGGAAACTTCAGTACCTAGTCAAGTGGAAAGGTTATGGTCAGGAGGATAATTCCTGGGTGGTTGCCTCTGATGTTCATGCTGCCGATCTTGTTCGTGCCTTTCATTTGGCTCGTCCTGATCAGCCTGGGGGCTCTGGTGAGGGTTCGGTGACCCCTCCTCAAGGGGGGGGTACTGTTGTGAATTCTGTTCTCGAACTCCCTCCGGTGGTTATGAATGGTACTTCGGTGAGTTCTGTCCATGGACTCCCTCTGGTGGCTGTGAGTGGAGCTGCTGGCTCTGAGGTTCCTTCCTCAGCTGACCTTGTTTAGTTCTAGGCTGCTGCTCTATTTAACTCCACTTAGATCGTTACTTGATGCCAGCTGTCAATGTTCTAGTACTGGTTCAGTTCTTTCTTGGATCTTTCAGATGACCTGTCTACTCCAGCAAAAGCTAAGTCCCTGCTAGCTTATTTGTTTACCACTGTTTTTCTTGTCCAGCTTGCTATTATGATTTTGCCCTGCTAGCTGGAAGCTCTGGGATGCAGAGTGGCACCCCCACGCCGTGAGTCGGTGCGGGGGTCTCTTTTGCACACTCTGCGTGGTTTTTTGGTAGTTTTTTATGCTGACCGCAAAGATACCTTTTCTATCCTCAGTCTGTTTAGTTAAGTCTGGCCTCCTTTGCTGAAACCTATTTCATTCCTGTGTTTGTGACTTCCATCTTAACTCACAGTCAATATTTGTGGGGGGCTGCTTATTTCTTTTGGGAATTTCTCTGAGGCAAGTTAGGCTTTGTTTTCTATCTTTAGGGGGTGTTAGCTCTTAGGCTGTGAAGAGGCGTCTAGGCAGAGTCAGGTACGCTCCACGGCTATTTCTAGTTGTTGTGATAGGATTAGGGGTTGTGGTCAGCAGAGCTCCCACTTCCCAGAGCTTGTCCTGTATTACTAGTTTGCTCATCAGGTCATTCCTAGTGCTCCTAACCACCAGGTCATCATAACAGTCTCCATCACGGCACACTGGGTTAATGTGGTGGATGCAGGGTCCACAGGGGACAGCAATATTGGGACAGTTCTTTCTAGCCCATGGTCTAGGAAACAGTTGGCTGTAGGCGTTCATCCCCCCTCCTCCTCCTCGTCCTCCAGCAGAAGCGAGAGCTCGTCCACAGACCGCAGTCGCACGACCACTCCATCTGCAGCTGGCACTGTTGCACACGAGGTGTCCCTTTATGGAACAGCTAGTGGCAAGCGTCAGCAGGCTGTATTGGCAATGAAGTGTTTGGGCGACAACAGACACACCGAGGAAGTTCTGTCCGAGTTCTTGCACCAAGAAACTCAGTCATGGCTGGGCACTGTACATCTTGAGGCAGGCAAGGTTGTGAGTGATAACGGAAGGAATTTTATGGCTGCCATAGCCCTTTCACAACTGAAACACATTCGTTGCCTGGCTCACACCTTAAACCTGGTGGTGCAGTGCTTTCTGAAAAGTTATCCGGGGTTACACGACCTGCTCCTGAAAGTGTGCAGACTTTGCTCGCACATGCGCCGTTCGCCCGTACACTCCAGCCGTATGCAGAACCATCAGCGGTCTTTGAACCTTCCCCAGCATCGCCTAATCATCGACGTTGCAACAAGGTGGAACTCCACACTGCACATGCTTCATAGACTGTGCGAACAGAGGCATGCTGTTATGTAATTGTGGGAGGATACACATACACGGGTAGGCAGTTGGATGGCAGACATGGAGTTGTCAGGTGTGCAGTGGTCGAAGCTACAAGACCTTTGTCAAGTCCTTCAGTGTTTTGAGGAATGCGCACGGCTGGTTAGTGCAGACAACGCCATAATAAGCATACAAGACCTTTGTCAAGTCCTTCAGTGTTTTGAGGAATGCACACGGCTGGTTAGTGCAGACAACGCCATAATAAGCATGAGCATCCCCCTAATGCGTCTGCTGATGCAAAGTTTGACGCACATAAAGGAGCAGGCGTCTGCAGCCGAGGACGAGGGAAGCCTAGATGACAGTCAGCCATTGTCTGCTCAGGGAAGTCTACAGGACGAGGTGGCGGGCGAACAGGAGGAGGACGAGGAGGATGATGGGGAAGAGTATTTTTTGGATGAGGAATCTTCTCAGGGGGCAATAGAAACTGCTGGCGTTGCAAGGCCGGGTTCAGGTTTTTTGAGGGAGACAAGTGACGTTGATTTGCCCGAAAGTGCTCCTCAACCCAGCACATGCACTGATTTGACAACTGGAACATTGGCCCACATGGCGGATTATGCCTTGCGTATCCTCAAAAGGGACCCACGCATTATAAAAATGATGACTGATTACTGGTTGGCCTGCCTCCTTGATCCTTGCTATAAAGGCAAATTGCAAAATATCATGCCACATGAGAACCTCGAACAAATATTGGCAACCAAACAAGCTACTCTTGTAGACCGTTTGATTCAGGCATTCCCAGCACACAGCGCCGGTGATGGTTCTCACACGAGCTGCAGGGGGCAACAGGGCAGAGGTGTTAGAGGTGCACAAATCAGAAGTGGCGTTGGACAGAGGGGTTTTCTGACCAGGTTGTGGAGTGATTTTGCAATGACCGCAGACACGACAGGTACTGCTGCCTCAATTCAAAGTGACAGGAGACAACATTTGTCCAGTATGGTTACTAACTATTTTTCCTCCATTATCGATGTTCTCCCTCAACCGTCATTCCCCTTTGATTACTGGGCATCCAAAACAGACACCTGGCCTGAATTGGCCGAATATGCATTGCAGGAGCTTGCTTGCCCAGCAGCTAGTGTGCTACCAGAAAGAGTATTCAGTGCTGCTGGTTCAATACTGACCGAAAAAAGGACTCGTCTGGCGACCCAAAATGTTGATGATCTAACCTTCATTAAAATGAACCACTCATGGATTTCTAATTATTTTGCCCCACCTTTCCCGGCTGACAGCTAGCTTTCCTGAAAAAAGTTTTGGGACTGGTGTTACTGACTGTTCCAATCTCTTAACCCCTTAGTGACAGAGCCAATTTGGTACTTAATGACCGAGCCAATTTTTACAATTCTGACCACTGTCAATTTATGAGGTTATAACTCTGGAACGCTTTAACGGATCCTGCTGATTCTGAGATTGTTTTTTCGTGACATGTTGTACTTCATGCTAGTGGTAACATTTCTTCGATATTACTTGCGATTATTTATGAAAAAAATGGAAATATGGTGAAAATTTTTAAAATTTTGCAATTTTCAAATTTTGTATTTTTATGCCCTTAAATCAGAGAGATATGTCACACAAAATAGTTAATAAATAACATTTCCGACATGTCTACTTTACAACAGCACAATTTTGGAAACAAAATTTTTTTGTTGTTAGGGAGTTATAAGGGTTAAAATTTGACCAGCAATTTCTCATTTTTACAACACCATTTTTTTTTAGGGACCACATCACATTTGAAGTCATTTTGAGGGGTCTATATGATAGAAAATAGCCAAGTGTGACACCATTCTAAAAACTGCATCCCTCAAGGTACTTAAAACCACATTCAAGAAGTTTATTAACCCTTTACGTGCTTCACAGGAACTCAAACAATGTGGAAGGAAAAAATAAACATTTAACTTTTTTTGCAAACACTTTAATTCAGAACCATATTTTTTTATTTTCACAAGTGTAAAAACAGAAATTTAACCATACATTTTGTTCTGAAATTTCTTTTGAATACGCTGATACCCCATATGTGGGGGTAAACCACTGTTTGGGCGCAATGCAGAGCTTGGAAGAGAAGGAGCGCCGTTTGACTTTTTCAATGCAGAATTGGCTGGAATTGAGATCGGATGCCATGTCACGTTTGGAGAGCCCCTGATGTGCCTAAACAGTGGAAACGCTCCACAAGTGACACCATTTTGGAAACTAGACCCCTTAAGGAACTTAACTAGATGTGTGGTGAGCACTTTGAGCCCCCAAGTGCTTCACAGAAGTTTATAACGTAGAGCCGTGAAAATAAAAAATCGCATTTGTTTACACAAAAATGATATTTTTGCCCACAAATTCTTATTTTCACAAGGGTAACAGGAGAAATTCGACCACAAAAGTTGTTGTGCAATTTCTCCTGAGTACGTTGATATCCCATATGTGGGGGTAAACCACTGTTTGGGCGCACCGCAGAGCTTGGAAGAGAAGGAGTGCCGTTTTATTTTTTCAATGTAGAATTGGCTGGAATTGAGATCGGACGCCATGTCGCGTTTGGAGAGCCCCTGATGTGCCTAAACAGTGGAAACCCCCCACAAGTGACACCATTTTGGAAACTAGACCCCATAAGGACCTTAACTAGATGTGTGGTGAGCAGTTTGATCCCCAAGGTGCTTCACGGAAGTTTATAACGTAGAGCCGTGAAAATAAAAAATCACATTTTTTCTACAAAAATGATATTTTGCCCCAAAATTTTTATTTTCCCAAGGGTAACAGGAGAAATTAGACCACAAAAGTTGTTGTGCAATTTCTCCTGAGTACGTTGATAACCCATATGTGGGGGTAAACCACTGTTTGGGCGCACCGCAGAGCTTGGAAGAGAAGGAGTGCCGTTTTACTTTTTCAATGTAGAATTAGATGGAATTGAGATCGGATGCCATGTCGCGTTTGGAGAGCCACTGATGTGCCTAAACAGTTTAAACCCCCCATAAATGACACCATTTTGGAAACTAGACCCCTTAAGGAACTTATCTAGATGTGTGGTGAGCACTTTAAACCCCCAGGTGCTTCCCGGAAGTTTATAACGTAGAGCCGTGAAAATAAAAAAGTCGCATTTTTTCTACAAAAATGATCTTTTTGCCCCCCAATTTTTATTTTCACCAGGGTAACAGGAGAAATTAGACAACAAATGTTGTTGTGCAACCTCTCCTGAGTACGAAGATACCCCATATGTGGGGGTAAACCACTGTTTGGGCGCACTGCAGAGCTTTGAAGAGAAGGAGTGCCGTTTTACTTTTTCAATGTAGAATTGGCTGGAATTGAGATCGGATGCCATGTCGCGTTTGGAGAGCCCCTGATGTGCTTAAACAGTGGAAACCCCCAACAAATGACACCATTTTGGAAACTAGACCCCTTAAGGAACTTATCTAGATGTGTGATGAGCACTTTAAACCCCCAGGTGCTTCACGGAAGTTTATAACGTAGAGCCGTGAAAATAAAAAATCCTATTTTTTCACTCAAAAATGATTTTTTAGCCTGCAATTTTTTATTTTATCAAGGGTAACAGGAGACATTGGACCACAAAATTTGTTGACCAGTTTGTCCTGAGTACGCTGATACCCCGTATGTGGGGGGAGGGCACTGTTTGGGCACCCATCAGGGCTCGGAAGGGAAGGAGCGCCGCTTGGAATGCAGACTTTGATGGGATGGTCTGCAGGTGTCATGTTGCATTTGCAGAGATCCTGATGTACCTAAACAGTAGAAACCCCCCACAAGTGACTCCATTTTGGAAACTAGACCCCCCAAAGAGCTTATCTAGATGTGTGGTGAGCAGTAGGAACCCCCAACTGCTTCACAGAAGTTTATAATGTAGAGCCATGAAAATAAAAAAAATCATTATTTTTTCCACAAAAATGATCTTTTCACCCCCAAATTTTTACTTTCACAAGGGTAACAGGAGAAATTAGACCCCAAAATGTATTGTGCAATTTATGCTGAGTAGGCTGATACCCCATATGTGGGGGATAAACCACTGTTTGAGCTCATGGCAGAGCTTGGAAGGGAAGGAGCGCCGTTTTGGAATGCAGACTTTGATAGAATGGTCTGCAGGCATTATGTTGCGTTTGCAGAGCCCCCGATGTACCTAAACAGTAGAAACCCCCCACAAGTGACCTCATTTTGGAAACTAGACCCCCCAAGGAACTTATCTAGATGTGTTGTGAGAACTTTGAATGCCCAAGTGCTTCACAGAAGTTTATAATGCAGAGTCGTGAAAACAAAAAAAAATATTTTTTTCACAAAAAAGATTTTTTTAGCCCCCCAATTTTTATTTTCACAAAGGTAACAAGAGAAATTGGACCCCAAAAGTTGTTGTCCAATTTGTCCTGAGTACACTGATACCCCGTGTGTGGGGGGGACCACTGTTTAGGTGCATGGCTGAGCTCGGAAGGGAAGGAGTGCCGTTTTGGAATGCAGACTTTGATAGAATGGTCTGCGGGCGTTATGTTGCATTTGCAGAGCCCCAGATATACCTAAACAGTAGAGACCCCCCAGAAGTGACCCCATTTTGGAAACTAGACCCCCCAAGGAACTTATCTAGATGTGTGGTGAGAACTTTGAATGCCCAAGTGCTTCACAGAAGTTTATAATGCAGAGTCGTAAAAATAAAAAATATTTTTTTTTCCACAAAAAAAGATTTTTTAGCTCACAAGGGTATCAGGAGAAATTGGACCCCAAAAGTTGTCATCCAATTTATCCCGAGTACGCTGATGCCCCATATGTGGGGGTAAACCACTGTTTGGGCGCACGGCAGAGCTCAGAAGGTAGGGAGCACCATTTTACTTTTTGAGCACAAAATTGGCTGTGGCCTTTAGAGACCCCCTGATGTACCTAAACAGTGGAAACCCCCCAATTCTAACTCCAACCCTAACCCCAACACACCCCTAACCCTAATCCCAACCCGATCCATAATCCTAATCACAACCCTAACCCCCAAAACACCCCTAACCCTAATCCCAAAGCTAACCATAACCCTAATCAAAACCCTAAACCCAACACCCCCCTAATCCTAATCTCAACCCTAACCTCAAAACCTAACCCTAATCCCAATACACCCCTATCCTTAATCCCAACCCTAGCCTTAACCCTAATCCCAAACCTAACCCTAATCCCAAATGTAACCCTAATGCCAACCCTAATCCAAATCCTAATCTCAACTTTAGCCCCAACCCTAGCCCTAACCCTAACTTTAGCCCAAACCCTAACTTTAGCCCTAAACCTAGCCCCAACACTAAACCCTCACTTTAGCCCTAACCCTAGCCCTAACCCTAATCCTAGCTCTAACCCTAACCCAAGCCCTAACCCTAAGGCTATGTGCACATGTTGCGGATTTTGCTGCGGATCCGCAGCGTTTCCGCACCTGTGGGTCCGCAGCAGTTTCCCATGAGTTTACAGTACAATGTAAACCTATGGGAAACATAAAACGCTGTGCCCATGCTGCGGAAAAAAACACACGGAAACGCAGCGGTTTACATTCCGCAGCATGTCAATTCTTTCTGCTGATTCCGCAGCGGTTTTACACCTGCTCCATAATAGAAAACCGCAGGTGTAAAACCGCAGTGGAATCCGCACAAAAACCGCGGTACATCCGCGATAAATCCGCAGGAAAAACGCAGCGTTTTGGTCCTGCGGATTTATCAAATCCGCTGCGGAAAAATCCGCAGAGAACCATTCTATGTGTGCACATATCCTAACCCTACCCCTAACCCTAACCCTACCCCTAACCCTACCCCTAACCCTAACCCTAACCCTACCCCTAACCCTACCCCTAACCCTAACCCTACCCCTAACCCTACCCCTAACCCTACCCCTATTTGGAAAATAGAAATTCATACATTTTTTTTATTTTATTATTTTTTTCTTACTAAGGGGGTGATAAAGGGGGGGGGGGTTATTTACTATTTTGTTTATTTTGATCACTGTGATAGGATCTCACAGTGACCAAAATAAAAAAAGAGGAAGAATTTTCTTTTGCCGGCCGGCAGATCATGACGGGCGCACTGCGCATGCGCCCGCCATTTTCTTACCGGAGCAAGAAGCCGGCAGCCAGCAGAAGAAGCAGGAGGACCCAGGGACACCGGTAAGTATAACAGGGTCCCCGAATCCCCCTATTTCTCTGTCCTCTGATGTGCGATCACATCAGAGGACAGAGAATGACATCGCTTTTTTTTTTTTATTTTTTGCGGTCGCCGGTAAACAGTTAATTACCGGCGATCGCAAAACAGGGGTCGGTAAAAACCGACCCCGATCATGTTCTTTGGGGTCTCGGCTACCCCCGGCAGCCGAGACCCCAAAGAACATCCGGGTGCCGGGCGGCGGGCGCACTGCGCATGCGCCCGCCATTATTTTTCCGGAAAAAGATGGCGGCGCCCATCGGGAGCCACGAGGAGCACCGGGGGAGGTAGGTGAGTATTGGGGGGCTATCGGGGGCTATCGGGGACCACATTTCTCTGTCCTCCAATGTGCGATCACATCGGAGGACAGAGAAATTAAATGGCAAATCGGGTTTTTTTTTTTTTTTTTGCGACCGCCGGTAAACGGTTAATTACCGGCGATCGCAACTCGGGGGTCGGTAAAAAATCCCCGAATCATGTTCTCTGGGGTCTCGGCTACCCCCGGCAACCGAGACCCCAGAGAAAATCCGACTCTGGGGGGCGCTATTCACTTTTTCCACAGCGCCGTTCGGCGCTGTGGTTTAAGTACCCTTAGCGGCCGCCATTAAAAGGCGTATCGGTGGTCGTTAAGGGGTTAATTTGCAGCTGCTGTTTGTACAGCATACAACATGTCTACACCTCCCTAAATGGCCTAACTCCCCCCACGGGGCCGAGGTCTCGCCACTTGTCGCAAGCACCCGTCAGAGTGCCGTTTGTCTGAAGAGGTGGGTGTGCCCACTTTTGGTCGACGACACTGCCACTGGGTCCCTCATAGTACAATGAAGTGTCTCTGGCGGTGGTGGCGCTCACCCAACATCAGATACACCGTTGTAACATGAGGGGCCCTGGGCCTGTATCGCCGGCCACGAGAGAGTGTCCCCCCTGGTCAAACAGTGCTCTACCACTTGCAAAATTATCTCTCGCTGCTCCACCACTGCTTAGTCTAAGCGCTGAAATCCTTCAATGCCTGGCACTGACAATAACCATTTTTTTGACATGTATGATGCTATTTAAAATAGGCAGGGGCCCTGTCCTACTTTTACACCAGTAAATACTTTGCGCCAAATTACAATGTCTGAAAGTCAGCATAGGAGCCCACCCCTAGACCTAAGTATGGCATCTTTTTTTTTTTTTTTTTTGCGAGACATTAACATCTATGTAGTTTTTTGGAGTACTTTCTGTCTGAGGTCCCTCCTTCCAATTGTCCTCCGCTGAGCACACCAATGCTGCCTGTGTACCCTTGCCACATAATGGAAGCTGTATAGAGCCTATTTTGTTATTTCAGGCCTACTAAGTCTGTCTGCGGTCCCTCCTTCCAATTGTCCTCCACTGAGCACACCAATGCTGCCTGTGTACCCCTGCCACATAATGGAAGCTGCATAGAGCCTATTTTGTTTTTTTAGGCCTACTAAGTCTGTCTGCAGTCCCTCCTTCCAATTGTCCTCCACTGAGCACAGAAATACTGCCTGTGTACCCCTGCCACATAATGTAAGCTGGATAGAGCCTATTTTGTTATTTTAGGCCTAATAAGTCTGTCTGCGGTCCCTCCTTCCAATTGTCCTCCACTGAGCACACCAATGCTGCCTGTGTACCCCTGCCACATAATGGAAGCTGCATAGAGCCTATTTTGTTTTTTTAGGCCTAATAAGTCTGTCTGCGGTCCCTCCTTCCAATTGTCCTCCACTGAGCGCACCAATGCTGCCTGTGTACCCTGTTGTGAAATTGGATTCTGGGCTCCCCCGGTGGCCACTTGTGGAATTGAACTTGTGTGCATCATCCCCTCTGTTCACCTGCTCCTATCAGGATGTGGGAGTCGCTATATAACCTTGCTCCTCTGTCAGTTTCTTGCCGGTCAACAATGTAATCAGAAGCCTTCTGTGCTTGTTCCTGCTACTAGACAACTCCCAGCTATGTTGGACTTTTGTCCTTTTGTGTTTTTGCATTTTGTTCCTGTTCACAGCTGCTGTTTCGTTACTGTGTCTGGAAAGCTCTTGTGATCGGAAATTGCCACTCTGGTGTTATGAGTTAATGCTAGAGTCTTAAAGGAATTTCTGGATGGTGTTTTGATAGGGTTTTCTGCTGACCATGAAAGTGTCCTTTCTGTCTTCCTGCTATCTAGAAAGCGGACCTCGATTTTGCTAAACCTATTTTCATACTACGTTTGTCATTTCATCTGAAATCACCGCCAATATATGTGGGGGCCTCTGTCTGCCTTTTGGGAAAATTTCTCTAGAGGTGAGCCAGGACTGTCTTTTCCTCTGCTAGGATTAGGTAGTTCTCCGGCTGGCGCTGGGCATCTAGGGTTAAAAAACGTAGGCATGCTACCCGGCCACTTCTAGTTGTGCGGCAGGTTTAGTTCATGGTCAGTATAGTTTCCATCTTCCAAGAGCTAGTTCTCATATATGCTGGGCTATGTTCTCTCGCCATTGAGAATCATGACAGTTTGACCGGCCCAAAAAAGGGTTAAATTACTGGCTGAGAAAGGAGAGAAAAAAGAAGTCTGCTACAATTTTTTTTTTTTTTCCCTCTAGTTCTGAGTGTGCTCTTAATTGAATCACTTGCTAGTCTGCCTATACTGCAGCCTTCCTCTCTTTCTCTCCTTCTAATCCTTGAATGGCTCTGTGTTCACCTGTTTCAAATGGATCTTCAGAGTGTAGCTACAGGTTTGAATAATCTCGCCACAAAGGTACAAAATTTGCAAGATTTTGTTGTTCATGCACCTATGTCTGAGCCTAGAATTCCTTTGCCTGAATTCTTCTCGGGGAATAGATCTCACTTTCAAAATTTTAAAAATAATTGCAAATTGTTTTTGTCCCTGAAGTCTCGCTCTGCCGGAGACCCTGCACAGCAGGTCAGGATTGTAATTTCCTTGCTCCGGGGCGACCCTCAAGACTGGGCTTTTGCATTGGCACCAGGGGATCCTGCGTTGCTCAATGTGGATGCGTTTTTTCTGGCCTTGGGGTTGCTTTATGAGGAACCTCATTTAGAGCTTCAGGCGGAAAAGGCCTTGATGTCCTTGTCTCAGGGGCAAGATGAAGCTGAAATATACTGCCAAAAATTCCGCAAATGGTCTGTGCTTACTCAGTGGAATGAGTGCGCCCTGGCGGCGATTTTCAGAGAAGGTCTCTCTGATGCCATTAAGGATGTTATGGTGGGGTTCCCTGTGCCTGCGAGTCTGAATGAGTCCATGACGATGGCTATTCAGATCGATAGGCGTCTGCGGGAGCGCAAACCTGTGCACCATTTGGCGGTGTCTACTGAGAAAACGCCAGAAAATATGCAATGTGATAGAATTCTGTCCAGAAGCGAGCGGCAGAATTTTAGACGAAAAAATGGGTTGTGCTTCTATTGTGGTGATTCAACTCATGTTATATCAGCATGCTTTAAGCGTACTAAGAAGCCTGACAAGTCTGTTTCAATTAGCACTTTACAGTCTAAGTTTATTCTATCTGTGACCCTGATTTGTTCTTTGTCATCTATTACCGCGGACGCCTATGTCGACTCTGGCGCTGCTTTGAGTCTTATGGATTGGTCCTTTGCCAAACGCTGTGGGTATGATTTGGAGCCACTGGAGGCTCCGATACCTCTGAAAGGGATTGACTCCACCCCATTGGCTAGTAATAAACCACAATACTGGACACAAGTGACTATGCGTGTTAATCCGGATCACCAGGAGGTTATTCGCTTTCTGGTGCTGTATAATCTACATGATGTTTTGGTGCTGGGATTGCCATGGCTGCAATCTCATAACCCAGTCCTCGACTGGAGAGCTATGTCTGTGTTAAGCTGGGGATGTAAAGGAACTCATGGGGACGTACCTTTGGTTTCCATTTCATCATCTATTCCCTCTGAGATTCCTGAATTCTTGTCTGACTTTCGTGACGTTTTTGAAGAACCCAAGGTTGGTTCACTACCTCCGCACCGGGAGTGCGATTGTGCCATAGACTTGATTCCGGGTAGTAAATACCCTAAGGGTCGTTTATTTAATCTGTCTGTGCCTGAACACGCTGCTATGCGAGAATATATAAAGGAGTCCTTGGAAAAGGGACATATTCGTCCTTCGTCATCTCCCTTAGGAGCCGGTTTTTTCTTTGTGTCTAAGAAAGACGGCTCTTTGAGGCCGTGTATTGATTATCGACTTTTGAATAAAATCACGGTTAAATATCAATATCCGTTACCACTGCTTACTGATTTGTTTGCTCGTATAAAGGGGGCCAAGTGGTTCTCTAAGATTGATCTCCGTGGGGCGTATAATTTGGTGCGAATCAAGCAGGGGGATGAGTGGAAAACCGCATTTAATACGCCCGAGGGCCATTTTGAGTATTTGGTGATGCCTTTTGGTCTTTCCAATGCCCCTTCAGTCTTCCAGTCCTTTATGCATGACATTTTCCGCGATTATTTGGATAAATTTATGATTGTGTATCTGGATGATATTCTGATTTTTTCGGATGACTGGGACTCTCATGTCCAGCAGGTCAGGAGGGTTTTTCAGGTTTTGCGGTCTAATTTCTTGTGTGTGAAGGGTTCTAAGTGTGTTTTTGGGGTTCAAAAGATTTCTTTCTTGGGATACATTTTTTCCCCCTCTTCCATCGAGATGGATCCTGTCAAGGTTCAGGCTATTGGTGATTGGACGCAACCCTCTTCTCTTAAGAGTCTTCAGAAATTTTTGGGCTTTGCTAACTTTTATCGTCGATTTATTGCTGGTTTTTCTGATGTTGTAAAACCATTGACTGATTTGACTAAGAAGGGTGCTGATGTTGCTGATTGGTCCCCTGATGCTGTGGAGGCCTTTCGGGAGCTCAAGCGCCGCTTTTCTTCCGCCCCAGTGTTGCGTCAGCCTGATGTTGCTCTTCCTTTTCAGGTTGAGGTCAACGCTTCTGAAATCGGAGCTGGGGCGGTGTTGTCGCAGAGAAGTTCCGACTGCTCCGTGATGAGACCTTGTGCTTTTTTTTCCCGTAAATTTTCGCCCGCCGAGCGGAATTATGATATTGGGAATCGGGAGCTTTTGGCCATGAAGTGGGCTTTTGAGGAGTGGCGTCACTGGCTTGAGGGGGCCAGACATCAGGTGGTGGTATTGACTGACCACAAAAATTTAATTTACCTTGAGTCTGCCAGGCGCCTGAATCCTAGACAGGCGCGCTGGTCGTTGTTTTTCTCTCGGTTTAATTTTGTGGTGTCGTACCTACCGGGTTCTAAGAATGTTAAGGCGGATGCCCTTTCTAGGAGTTTTGAGCCTGACTCCCCTGGTAATTCTGAGCCCACAGGTATCCTTAAAGATGGAGTGATATTGTCTGCCGTTTCTCCAGACCTGCGGCGGGCCTTGCAGGAGTTTCAGGCGGATAGACCTGATCGTTGCCCACCTGGTAGACTGTTTGTTCCTGATGATTGGACCAGTAGAGTCATCTCTGAGGTTCATTCTTCTGCGTTGGCAGGTCATCCTGGAATCTTTGGTACCAGGGATTTGGTGGCAAGGTCCTTCTGGTGGCCTTCCCTGTCACGAGATGTGCGAGGCTTTGTGCAGTCTTGTGACGTTTGTGCTCGGGCCAAGCCTTGTTGTTCTCGGGCTAGTGGATTGTTGTTGCCCTTGCCTATCCCGAAGAGGCCTTCGACGCACATCTCGATGGATTTTATTTCGGATCTGCCTGTTTCTCAGAAGATGTCTGTCATCTGGGTGGTGTGTGACCGTTTCTCTAAGATGGTCCATCTGGTTCCCTTGCCTAAGTTGCCTTCTTCTTCCGAGTTGGTTCCTCTGTTTTTTCAAAATGTTGTTCGTTTGCATGGTATTCCTGAGAATATCGTTTCTGACAGAGGGACCCAATTCGTGTCTAGATTTTGGCGGGCATTCTGTGCTAGGATGGGCATAGATTTGTCTTTTTCGTCTGCTTTCCATCCTCAGACTAATGGCCAGACCGAGCGGACTAATCAGACCTTGGAGACATATTTGAGGTGTTTTGTGTCTGCGGATCAGGATGATTGGGTTGCTTTTTTGCCTTTGGCGGAGTTCGCCCTCAATAATCGGGCCAGCTCTGCCACCTTGGTGTCCCCGTTTTTCTGTAATTTGGGGTTTCATCCTCGATTTTCCTCCGGTCAAGTGGAATCTTCGGATTGTCCTGGAGTGGATGTTGTGGTGGAGAGGTTGCATCAGATTTGGGGGCAGGTGGTGGACAATTTGAAGTTGTCCCAGGAGAAGACTCAGCTTTTCGCCAACCGCCGTCGTCGTGTTGGTCCTCGGCTTTGTGTTGGGGACTTGGTGTGGTTGTCTTCTCGTTTTGTCCCTATGAGGGTTTCTTCTCCTAAGTTTAAGCCTCGGTTCATCGGCCCGTACAAGATATTGGAGATTCTTAACCCTGTGTCCTTCCGTTTGGACCTTCCTGCATCCTTTTCGATTCATAATGTTTTTCATCGGTCATTGTTGCGCAGGTATGAGGTACCGGTTGTGCCTTCCGTTGAGCCTCCTGCTCCGGTGTTGGTTGAGGGTGAGTTGGAGTACGTTGTGGAAAAGATCTTAGACTCTCGTGTTTCCAAACGGAGACTCCAGTATCTGGTCAAATGGAAGGGATACGGTCAGGAGGATAATTCTTGGGTCACTGCCTCTGATGTTCATGCCTCCGATCTTGTCCGTGCCTTTCATAGGGCTCATCCTGATCGCCCTGGTGGTTCTGGTGAGGGTTCGGTGCCCCCTCCTTGAGGGGGGGGTACTGTTGTGAAATTGGATTCTGGGCTCCCCCGGTGGCCACTTGTGGAATTGAACTTGTGTGCATCATCCCCTCTGTTCACCTGCTCCTATCAGGATGTGGGAGTCGCTATATAACCTTGCTCCTCTGTCAGTTTCTTGCCGGTCAACAATGTAATCAGAAGCCTTCTGTGCTTGTTCCTGCTACTAGACAACTCCCAGCTATGTTGGACTTTTGTCCTTTTGTGTTTTTGCATTTTGTTCCTGTTCACAGCTGCTGTTTCGTTACTGTGTCTGGAAAGCTCTTGTGATCGGAAATTGCCACTCTGGTGTTATGAGTTAATGCTAGAGTCTTAAAGGAATTTCTGGATGGTGTTTTGATAGGGTTTTCTGCTGACCATGAAAGTGTCCTTTCTGTCTTCCTGCTATATAGAAAGCGGACCTCGATTTTGCTAAACCTATTTTCATACTACGTTTGTCATTTCATCTGAAATCACCGCCAATATATGTGGGGGCCTCTGTCTGCCTTTTGGGAAAATTTCTCTAGAGGTGAGCCAGGACTGTCTTTTCCTCTGCTAGGATTAGGTAGTTCTCCGGCTGGCGCTGGGCATCTAGGGTTAAAAAACGTAGGCATGCTACCCGGCCACTTCTAGTTGTGCGGCAGGTTTAGTTCATGGTCAGTATAGTTTCCATCTTCCAAGAGCTAGTTCTCATATATGCTGGGCTATGTTCTCTCGCCATTGAGAATCATGACAGTACCCCTGCCACATAATGAAAGCTGTATAGAGCCTATTTTGTTATTTTAGGCCTACTAAGTCTGTCTGCGGTCCCTCCTTCCAATTGTCCTCCACTGAGCACACCAATGCTGCCTGTGTACCCCTGCCACATAATGGAAGCTGCATAGAGCCTATTTTGTTATTTTAGGCCTACTAAGTCTGTCTGCGGTCCCTCCTTCCAATTGTCCTCCACTGAGCACACCAATGCTGCCTGTGTACCCCTGCCACATAATGGAAGCTGTATAGAACCTATTTTGTTATTTTAGGCCTACTAAGTCTGTCTGCGGTCCCTCCTTCCAATTGTCCTCCGCTGAGCACACCAATGCTGCCAGTATACCCCTGTAACCTAATTCAAACCGCATCGAGCCTGCTTTATTATTTTATGCCTAGGAAGTCTGTCTGCGGTCCCTCCTTGAAATCGTCCTCCGCTGACCTCAACAATGCTGCCTGTGCACCCCTGTAGCCCACTTTAAACTGCATAGAGCCTACTTTCTATTGTAGGCCTACTACCTGTGTCTGTCTCGGCCAGTCCACTCTTTGCAGTTGTCCTCCACTGAACAAAGCTATGCCGCCTGTGTACTCCTGTGACCAATTGTGAACTGCATGTATCCTACTTACTTTTTTGTGCCTAGTAACTGTGTAAGCCTGTCATAACAGTTGTCCTCCACCACAGAACCCAGCTATGCCACTTGTGTACTCCTTTTACCAATGTTGAACTTAATATAGCCTTCATTTTTATTTTAGGCCTACTTCCTGTGTCAGAGCCACTAATTACACATGCCCTCCTCCGCTGAACCACGCTATGCTGCAAGTGTACTCCACTTACCAATTTTGAACTGCATTTTGCCTAATTACTTATTTAGGCCTACTTATTGTGTCTGTCTCGCATTACAGTTGTCCTCCACTGTACAAAGCTGAGCTTCAATCTTCAGGCTCTCATTAAGTAGTTGTTGTTAATATGTGTGGTTGGGGCCTACTAACGGTGTCTGCCGCTCCCTGGTGTTGTTCTCCACTGTACAAAGCTGAGCTTCAATCTTCAGGCTCTAATTAAGTAGTTGTTGTTAAGATAACAGTGCAGTTGGCCTACTATTTTGTTTGGGGCCTACTAACGGTGTCTGCCGCTCCAAGGTGTTCTCCAGGTTTACTTGCCTGAGCTTCAATCTTCAGGCTCTCATTAAGTAGTTGTTGTTAATATGTGTGGTTGGGGCCTACTAACGGTGTCTGCCACTCCCTGGTGTTGTTCTCCACTGTACAAAGCTGAGCTTCAATCTTCAGGCTCTCATTAAGTAGTTGTTGTTAAGATAACAGTGCAGTTGGCCTACTATTTTGTTTGGGGCCTACTAACGGTGTCTGCCGCTCCAAGGTGTTCTCCAGGTTTACTTGCTTGAGCTTCAATCTTCAGGCTCTCATTAAGTAGTTGTTGTTAATATGTGTGGTTGGGGCCTACTAACGGTGTCTGCCACTCCCTGGTGTTGTTCTCCACTGTACAAAGCTGAGCTTCAATCTTCAGGCTCTCATTAAGTAGTTGTTGTTAATATGTGTGGTTGGGGCCTACTAACGGTGTCTGCCGCTCCCTGGTGTTGTTCTCCAATGTACAAAGCTGAGCTTCAATCTTCAGGCTCTCATTAAGTAGTTGTTGTTAAGATAACAGTGCAGTTGGCCTACTATTTTGTTTGGGGCCTACTAATGATGTCTGTCGCTCCCTTGTGTTGTCCTTCACTGTACAATGCTGAGCTTCAATCTTCAGGCTCTCATTAAGTAGTTGTTGTTAACATGTGTGGTTGGGGCCTACTAACGGTGTCTGCCGCTCCAAGGTGTTCTCCAGGTTTACTTGCCTGAGCTTCAATCTTCAGGCTTTCATCAAGTAATTGTTGTTAATATGTGTGGTTGGGGCCTACTAACGGTGTCTGCCGCTCCCTGGTGTTGTTCTCCACTGTACAAAGCTGAGCTTAAACTTCAGGCTCTCATTAACTAGTTGTTGTTAAGATAACAGTGCAGTTGGCCTACTATTTTGTTTGGGGCCTACTAACGGTGTCTGCCGCTCCAAGGTGTTCTCCAGGTTTACTTGCCTGAGCTTCAATCTTCAGGCTCTCATTAAGTAGTTGTTGTTAATATAACACTGCAGTTGGCCTACTAGTGTGGTTGGGGCCTGTTATCGGTGTCTGCCGCTGCTTTCTGTTCTCCACTGAACAGAGCTGAGCTTCAATCTTCAGGCTCTCATTAAGTTGTTGTTTATATAACACTGCAGTTGGCCTACTATTTTGGTTGGGCCTAGTAATGGTGTCTGCCACACCTTGGTGTTGTCCTGTGTTATTTTCCAGAGCTTCAATCTTCAGGCTTTCAGGCTAGATTTGTAATATTAAACTGCATTGGGCCTACTAGTGTGGTTGGGCCCTTAAAACGGTGTCTGCCGCTCCTGGGTTTTCTCCTGTTTTGTTTTCCTGAGCTTCAATCTTCAGGCTTTCGGCCTTTATTTGTAATATTAAACTGCATTGGGCCTACTACTGTGGTTGGGCCCTTAAAATGGTGTCTGCCGCTCCTGGGTTTTCTACTCCACTGAACAAACCAATGCCGCCTGGTTAGTCCCGTTACCAATTTTGAACTGCATTTAGCCCACTTTATTATTTGGGCCTATATCTGTGTTTCCTCCTCATCCAGCCCATTGCCCATCCAGTGCTAGATGAGTCTTGTGGTACATTGACCCAGACCACTACATTCCCCTTGCACGCTACACAGCCACAATTTGACCCTGCTGAAAGTCAGGTTCCCCTTCCCGCATACTATACCACCTTACACAGGGAGAATGAGGAAGGTGCAGATGAAAGTGCAGGTTCCTTCATCAGGTGGGGGGGCATACTCGTTGGCGACGTCACAGGCACAGGGCCCCTCAGAGTACGCAGAAGTGTCGCTGCCGGTGGGAGGCGCCCCCGCCGTGCAAACACACCGCCGTACTTTGAGGGGCTCTGTGCCAGTGCCAATGCAAATGAGTGGGCCTCCCTGCTTGCTCAGGATCACAGCACTTGCAAAGTTGAAATACTTACCTCTCACTGCTCCACCGCCGTGACGTAGTCCACGTTTCCTGGGCCCACTAAAAACTTGAACCAGCCCTACCCCCCACAACTTTAGCCAAATGACCCCCAATTTCCAATGCCTAACTATTTTTATGAAGTTAATTATGATTGACAAGCTTCAGAAACAAGAATGGATGTTTTTGCCATTAAAATGGGCACTGTAGGTGTTTTCCTGGCCCCCACTCACTGCCGACTATGCTTCCCCATTGACTTGCATTGGGTTTCGTGTTTCAGTCGATCCCCGACTTTTCGCGATAATCGGCCGATTGCACTCGACTCGACAGTACTGTTAATGATATACGCTCTGAAAGCTGTAGGGCAAAAGTTAGTAATGGTAAGTAACATGGAAGTATATAGACTGGTACTTATCTGAGCCGAAGATACACACCTCATAATCACTGTACAAATTATATATTTTGCCTTAAGTTTTACCCCACCACTGATAATTTACCACATTCTCTTTCCTTTTTTCCTGCTTTGCATGTGTTGACTAGGGTTGAGCGAAACGGATCGTTCATTTTCAAAAGTCGCCGACTTCTGGCAAAGTCGGGTTTCATGAAACCCGACCCGACTCCAGCGTGGGATCGGCCACGTGGTCGGCGATCTTGGCGCCAAAGTCGCGTTGTGTATGACGCCTTCCCCGCCATTTTTTCAGCCAATTAAGGAGTGTGGGCAGCGTGATGACATAGGTTCCGGCCTGTTTTCTGCGGTGTCATAGAGCCATATTACCGTTTGGGCTGCAGTGATTTCCGCAGTCAAACACAACATATGCTTTGCACGGAGGAGAGAGAGAGGGAGAGAGAGAGAAAGAGAGAGAGAGATAAAAATAAAAATAATAATAATCCACATTAACTTGCATTGGGTTTCGTGTTCCGGTCCGGAACCCGACTTTACAGTAGAATCGGCCGATTTCACGCGATCCGACTTTCGAGAAGGTCGGGTTTCACAAAACCCAACTCGATCCTAAAAAACCAAAAGTCGCTCAACCCTAGTGTTGACTATTTCACCATACCACTCAGTATTCATTAGGAACAAAACCATCTACAGGACAGGGGTTAACGATGCTCTATTATTCCTAACAGGACATACCTACCACTATCTCTTCCCAAAAGGGGATGCACGAGTACAACTCGTTGATGTACCAATAGAACAGTATGTCTACCTCTTTCATCTGTCTAGTTCCTATCTCTCCATCTCACTACTCTATACATCTACAACTTCATTTTTTAGCCTCTTATTGATGTTCCTTCACCATTAATACGTGGTCCTCTATCCAACTGTGATCAGTGAATAACCCTACTCATTCGTTTTGATTCTACCTGACATGTTTTCAATTTCTTTGTAAATATGTCGTATACCTAAGTGATTCACTGTACATATTGTACTTTATATATATGTTTTTCTATTTTTTCAGCGACATTGTGATCAAGGCCACAGTATGGCCGAAACGTCAATTTTGCCTGTCGCTTATCACCTATAAATAAAATACTCACTTGAAGCAAATTTCCTGGTATGAGTGCAGTGATTATAGACTTTACTTATCCTCTTGGTGAGCACATGGAATTTTTGCCTGTTAGCAGTCTGGCAGGCATGACTGGTTATGTTAAGCTGCCTTTCCCGTGACCCTTGCGTGCTCAAATTTTTGGGTGACAGACATTACTGGTTGGTGAAACTTCTAGACCCACGCTACAAGGTGAACTTTCTATCTCTTATTACAGAGGCAGACATGTCTACTAAAATGGGGCAGTACCAGAGGGCCCTTGTTGCGGAATTATTAAAAAAATTCCCATCTGTAAACGCTGGTGGCAGAGGTCACAGTTCTTTGGACAGCAAACAACTATAATCCAGTAGAGGCAGGGGAACGCTGGCAAACTTCTAGGAGAGTTTTCTCAGACCCTTCCATCGCACTGGCCCTGAGTCTCGGGGTACTCTCACAAGGAGTGGAAAGTTTTGGAAGTTGCAGAGGGAGTACCTTGCTGACCGTACCAATGTCTTCTGTGATTCCTCTGTGCCTTTTAATTATTGGGTATCCAAGCTGGACATGTTGCATGAGCTTTCTCCCTACGCCTTGGAGGTCCTGGCCTGTTCTGCCGCTAGCGTTTTGTCAGAGCATGTTTTTAGTGCCGCTGGTGGAATTATAACTGATAAGTGCATCTGCCTGACAACTGAAAATGCTGACAGGCTGACTCTTATAAAAATGAACAAGGGCTAGATTGAGGAAGACTTCTCAACACCACCGAATGATAGCAGCGTAACATAAACTCAAATCCAGTGTCTGTTTTTTTGGGAGGTCTATTCCCTTGTACCTCTTCACACCAGCACATGGGTATACACTTCCTGATTTTGGCTACTTGCTGTTCTTCTCCTACTTATCCTCATCCTCATCCTATACCACCAGTTCACCAGGGTTACCGTGGTCCGTGATGCAACACCCACATAATTTTTTTAAAGGGTGTTTATGGTGCCTGGTAGGGTTGAGCGACTTTTATTTTTATAGGATCGGGTCGGGTTTCACGAAACCCGACTTTCTCAAAAGTCGGGTCGAGTGAAATTGGCCGATCCTATAAAAAAGTCAGGGTCGGGGTCGGCCGAAACACGAAACCCAATGCAGTGCAATGGGATACTATGGTTCCCAGGGTCTGAAGGAGAGAAAACTCTCCTTCAGGCCCTGTGATCCATATTTACGTGTAAAATAAAGAATTAAAATTAAAAAAATTGATATACTCACCCTCTGACGCACCCTGGTAGTAACCGGCATCTTCCGTTCCTAAAAATGGCGCTTGAAAGACCTTTCGAATGCTTCACGGCTTGTGATTGGTCGCGGCGGCCCACGTGACCGCTGAGCGACCAATCACAAGCCGGTGACGTAATTCTAGGTCCTGTTCTGGTTCTCAGGTACATGAGAATTACGTCACGGCTTGTGATTGGTCGCTGAGCGGTCACGTGGGCCGCCGCGACCAATCACAAAGCCGTGACGTCATCGGAAGGTCCTTCACGCGTTCATTCTTAAGAAGGAAGGCTGCCGGAAAGAAGCAGGGCGCGTACGAGGGTGAGTATATACCTAATAGGAATATACTCACCCTCGGCTTCTTTCCGGCAGCCTTCCTTCTTAAGAATGAACGCGTGAAGGACCTTCCGATGACGTCACGGCTTTGTGATTGGTCGCGGCGGCCCACGTGACCGCTCAGCGACCAATCACAAGCCATGACGTAATTCTCATGTACCTGAGAACCAGAACAGGACCTAGAATTACATCACCGGCTTGTGATTGGTCGCTCAGCGGTCACGTGGGCCGCCGCGACCAATCACAAGCCGTGAAGCATTCGAAAGGTCTTTCAAGCGCCATTTTTAGGAACGGAAGATGCCGGTTACCAGCGGCGATGTCCAGGCTGCGTCGGAGAGGTGAGCATATCAATATTTTTTATTTTAATTCTTTATTTTACACTTAAATGTGGATTCTGATACTGATTTCCGATATCGCAAACATATCGGAACTCGGTATCGGAATCCCGATACCAGATTCAGAAGATCGCCGACCTCATGGCCGACCCCACACAGGGGTCGGGTCGGGTTTCATGAAACCCGACTTTGCCAAAAGTCGGCGACTTCTGAAAATGGTCGACTCGTTTTGCTAAACCCTAGTGCCTGGACCAAAAAAATGGTTATAGAGTACGTTCAGGCCTTCCTGCATGTCTCATCAAAGGGGTATTGGGGTGCGTCAACATTTTTGGCAACCATTGCATTCACTGCATAGGCAAACAGTATGGGAGACCCACTTCCCAATAATGGTTTTATGAAGACCTCCTCTACGTCTTTTCCAAGGGGTATTGGGGTGCATCCAAATTTGTGGCAGCTCTTGCATTCACTGCATAGGCAAACAGTATGGGTGCCTCAACCCCTTTTGGGCCTCCGCCACCTGTTGGAACCCCCAGTATGGAGTGGGCTGCTTTCCCACTGAACATTCCATCCCCTGGTATCTCACGACCAGTCCGACCAGTTCTTCAGCATTCCGGGGATCACCCTGGGCAATATAAGTCTGTTCGGGCCTTGGCAGGGAGTGCACAAACCGGTCCATCACCACCTATTCTACCATCTCTGCAGGACTCTGGCTGTAGCCACTTCTGGACCAGGTGCAACAGGTCAAACATTTGGGAGCATGGTGGTTTGTTCCGGTGGTGCGCCCAACGTGAACCCGCTGTACCCTGAGAGTCATTGTTACCCCCTAGCATGCAAGAATCTCCATTTTGCCATACTCTTTAGCATCCTTAAATGCTAAATCATAGTATGCTTTCTGCGGTTCCCCTGTCAAGTATGGTGCCAGTACCTGTGCCCACTGCTCTGGCAGGAGTTTCTCCCTCTCGGCGACCCTTTCAAACACCGTCAGGAAAGCACCAACATTGCAATTCTCCATTGTAGATTCTTCAGCTTCAGCAATGCAGTTCTCCACTGCACGTTGTTCAGCCTCAACACTGCAACTCTCCACTGCTGGTTCGTCAGCCTCAACACTGCAATTCACTGCAGGTTCTTCAGCTTCAATATTGCAATTCTCCACTGCAGGTCCTTCAGCCTTAACACTGCAATTCTCCACTACCTGTTCATCAACCTCAACACTGCAATTCATTGCATAGGCAAACAGTATGGGGGACCCACTTCCTAATAAAGGGAACATTGTAGGAGGCCCTCTTGTACGTCTCTTCAAAGGGGTATTGGGGTGCGTCTAAATTTGGTGCAGGACAGGCTTTGCTTTCAATACATATGCAAACAGTATGGTAACCATATGCCAACTTCCTAATAATGGGAACATTGCTTTCAGGTGGCCTTCCTGTACATCTCTTCAAAGGGTTATTGGGGTGCAAACAGCATCTGTGAAGGTACTGTGCAAAACAGCCATTTAATTTTTTTTTTTTAAATAGGCCCCAAATCTTTGAGAATGTAAAATAGAATGAACAAACTGTGGTGGAGTACAACAAGAGGTAGGTGTGGTTGGTATACTTCTCTATTCAGCCAAAGGTATGGACAAGTCCTGTGGGATCCATGCCTGGTTAATTTTAATGAATGTGGGCTTGGCCACATTGGCTGTGGAAAGGCAGGTGCCTGTCTGTGATCAAGCTCCCTGCCTTGCTAACCACACGTTCTGACAATACATTTGCTTCAGGGAAGCCAGCACCTCCAAGGTGTGAAGGGCAAGCTCAGTCCATGTTTTTAATTTACTAATCCTCCTCCTCATCCTCATCCTTCAAAACTGTCCCCTAGCTGGACAGTTGTGAATCTGGCCGCTGCTCGTACAGGAACCAACCCTTTGAGCCATATGTGACTGACTCACCTGATAATGGTATGAATGGTCCCTGTTCCTCTTCCTCCAGTGCCACCATCTCATTATTCATCTGCTGAAGCATGTTTTCATGGAGGCATAGAAGTGGGATAGTAACACACAGTCTACTCAGCATATGCAAGGTGGACTTCCACCTTGTTGGTACGTCGCATATCAGGTGGTGAGCTTGAATGCAGAAGTAATGCTGTAGTGCAGAAAAGAGAGCAGCAGCAGGGTGAGAACTCTGAAAGCACACACAGAAGGCCCACACTTCCTGCATCAGTTCTGACATCTTAGGGCAATTTGTCAGAAACCTTTGTACTACTAAATTCAGCACATGCGCCAGTCAAGGGATGTGTGTAGAACTGGCTAGGCTCAGAACTGCTATGATATTTTGCCCGTTATCGCACACCACTAGGCAAGGCTTGAGGTTCATTGGCACCAACCAATCGTCGGTCTGCTGTTTGATCCCCGTCCATAGCTCCTGCGCATTGTGGGATTTTTTCCCCAAACAGATGAGTTTCAGAAGAGCCTGCTGTCATTTCCTGTTGGCAGTGCTGAAGTTGGTGGTGCAGGTGTTATTCTGACTGGATGAGGAGGTTGTGAAGGAAACCGAAGAGGAGGAGGCAAGATGGACAGAGAAACATGCAAAAAACATCCATCAATCCTTGGGGGTGGTAAGACATGCGCCAAAATGCTTTTTGCCTCAGGCCCAGCTGCCACTAAATTTACCCCATGGGCAGTTAGGGAAATATTCTGTCCTTACCCATACTTACTGGTCTACATATCAGTGATTATTTGGACTTTGTCGCTGATGGCGTTGCACAGTTGGCGATGCACATCTGATTTTCTCTGTAACACGTTAGTGCAGGGCAGGGATGACCCGCCTGGAAGAGTAATGAAGGCTTGGATTCACATATTTTGGTTCCAGTGATCCAAACTCATTGTTACCCCTGTATAAATGACTTGTGAGTAGTGTTGAGCGATACCGTCCGATACTTGAAAGTATCGGTATCGGAAAGTATTGGCCGATACCGGCAAAGTATCGGATCTAATCCGATACCGATACCCGATACCAATACAAGTCAATGGGACTCAAGTATCGGACGGTATCCCTCATGGTTCCCAGGGTCTGAAGGAGAGGAAACTCTCCTTCAGGCCCTGGGAACCATATTAATGTGTAAAAGAAAGAATTAAAATAAAAAAAATATTGCTATATTCACCTCTCCGACGCAGCCTGGACCTCACCGAGGGAACCGGCAGCGTTGTTTGCTTAAAATGCGCGCTTTTCCTTCCTCCCGTGACGTCACGGCTTGTGATTGGTCGCGTGCCGCCCATGTGGCCGCGAAGCGACCAATCACAGCAAGCCGTGACGTAATTTTCAGGTCCTGAATGCCGAATTCTAGGCATTCGAGATTTTAAAATTACGTTCCGGCTTGTGATTGGTCGCGTCGCGGTCACATGGGCGACGCGACCAATCAGAAGCCGTGACGTCACGGGAGGCAGGAAACGTGCGCATTTTAAAATTACGTCCCGGCTTGTGATTGGTTGCGTGCCGCCCATGTGACCGCGACGCGACCAATCACAGCAAGCCGTGACGTAATTTCGGGTCCTGAATGCAGAATTCTGCATTCAGGACCTGAAATTACGTCACGGCTTGCTGTGATTGGTCGCGTCGCGGTCACATGGGCGGCACGCAACCAATCACAAGCCGGGACGTAATTTTAAAATCTCGAATGCCTAGAATTCGGCATTCAGGACCTGAAAATTACGTCACGGCTTGCTGTGATTGGTCGCGTCGCGGCCACATGGGCGGCACACCACCAATCACAAGCCGTGACGTCACGGGAGGAAGGAAAAGCGCGCATTTTAAGCAAACAACACTGCCGGTTCCCTCGGTGAGGTCCAGGCTGCGTCGGAGAGGTGAGTATAGCAATATTTTTTATTTTAATTCTTTCTTTTACACATTAATGTTGTTTTGATACCGATACCCGATACCACAAAAGTATCGGATCTCGGTATCGGAATTCCGATACCCGCAAGTATCGGCCGATACCCGATACTTGCGGTTTCGGAATGCTCAACACTACTTGTGAGTGGGAAAAAGGGTCTGAGAGAAGAGTCCGAGACCGCAGCAGAATAGGAAGAAAGAGGAAGCTCAGATCTTTCCTGGTTTTTCAGGTATGTACTCCACTGCAGCTCATGCTTTGCCTTCAGATGCCTCATTATTCAGGTGGTGCTTAGGTCAAGGACATTCATGCATCTCTTCAGACTCTGCTGGAACAGCATACAAACCACCAGTGTCTTGTCAGGGAGCTCCTTTGAGCTGGCTTTGGTGTGCTGAGATAGTCGGTGTGGTGAGCAGCAGCAGCCTAAGTATTGATTAATGGCCAGCCATTGTATTTTAGCACCCTGCTCCCTCTTTATCTGTACAGCTGGGGCAGCATGACCACCACCTCTTTTTTTGAAGTGCCCATGTCACTTGGTTGGCCTTGACATCATGTGGGGTCTAGGACCTCCTCATCCCTCATCACACCATCACACCTTTCCAGTTTGTCCTTAACTCTGCTGCCCTTCTAATCCACCTCTCTCCTCGCTACTCCTCTGCTTCTCCCCTCTGTAAATCCCTTTATTGGATCATAATTCCACAACATTTCTACTGCAATCTACTAATACTGATTTTCAAACCCATGCACCTTGCACAATCTGTTTCCCCATATACGTCCGATTATCTCCTACATTCGGAACTTTCAAGTGGAACTTTAAAGCCCATCTCTTCAGAACAGCTAATAGCCTGCAATGACACCAGAAACCACCTCACCACTAGCAGAGCTGCCGTCTCACTTTCACCAAAGCTGATGCAACTCCCTAACCTACTGTATCCTTCCCCATTATCTGTAGAATGTAAGGCCACAAGGATAGGGTCTTCTCTTCTCTGTAACTGTCTGTCACTATTAGTTTGTTCACAGTAATTTATATTTCTGTTTTGCATGTAATCCCGCCTCATGTACAGCACCATGGAATCAATAGTGCTCTAAAAATAAATAATAATAATCCCAAGCATGATCTTTTACCCAGTCTTTACCTATGCCCTCCTTGCCGGTCTGCACACAGCAGAAAGCCACAACAGATGGTACCTGTGTTTCGTCATCATCATCTGAGATGTGTTGAAGTAGTCCGCTGACCATTTAAACTACCCCTCCCACTTAGTTATCCTCAAACAGAACAAGTGGCTGGGTTTCAGTGCACTCAATCTTTTCCATTTGTCGGCAGGGCCAGGTGGCTGGCACAAGGAACCATAGCCAGCGAAGTCAGCAAAATGCAGAAGAGACTGCTCCATGACTTGGGGCTCAGACTGCTTGCCTTATTTGCAAGGGGGTGAGGTGAAAAAGAGATGCCCATGGGCCTCAGGTGCAAACTCTGTGCTTTAAGCAGGGGACCAAGTGGAAGACAAAGCGAAGGAACTGTAGGACTTCTCAGCCATCCAATCGAAAACTGCCTCTACTTACTCTGGTATCAACATTTTTCCAGCAGTACTCAGGCCTATGAAATTATCCAGAGTGTCCTGTCACCTGAGTGCACCAGAGGAAGAGGTTTCATATGGGCACGTAGCACGCACAAATCGACCACGTCCTCTTTCTCTCTGTAGCGTTGAGCATTCCGATACTGCAAATATCGGGTATCGGCCGATATTCGCTGTATCGGAATGCCGATACTGAGTTCCGATATTTTTGCAATATCGGAAATCGGAATCAGAAGTTCCTATAGTGAAATTATGCAGTATAATGAAGTGTGGGCGGTGCGTGGGCGGAGACTGCGTGTGTGCATGCGCGTGTGCGGGCGGTGTCTGTGCGTGACCGTGGGGCTCTCTGCGTGTGTTCCGGGGATCTATGCGGCATGCGGGGTCTCTGTGAGGCATGCGGAGTGTCTCTGTGCGGCGTGCGGAGTGTCTCTGTGCGGCGTGCGGGATGTCTCTGTGCGGCATGCGGGGTGTCTTTGTGTGGGGTGTCTCTGTGCGGCGTGTCTCTGTGCGGCGTGCGGGGTGTCTCTGTGCGGCATGCGGGGTCTCTGTGCAGCGTGCGGGGTCTCTGTGCAGCGTGCGGGGTCTCTGTGCGGCGTGCGGGGTGTCTGCGGCGTGCGGGGTTTCTGTGCGGCGTGCAGGGTGTCTCTGCGGCGTGCGGGGTGTCTCAGTGTGGGCATCGTCCGATGGGACTACAAGTCCCATCGGACGATGCCTGCTACACTGACAGTGATTAACACATTAGCCAATGATGGGACAGTAGTAGTCCCATCATCCGGCTAATGTGTTGAATGAAAAAAAAAAATACTCCATACATACATACATACTACATGCATACTACATACATGCTACATACATGCTACATACATACATGCTACATACATGCTACATACATACATGCTACATACATACATGCTGCATACATACTACATACATACATACATACTACATACATACTTACATACTACATACATACTACATACATACATACTACATGCATACTACATACATACTACATATATGCTACATACGTGCTACATACATTCATACTGCATACATACTACATACATGCTACATACATGCTACATACATACATACTACATACATGCTACATACATGCTACATACATACATACTGCGTATGTACGTACATACGTACATACATACATACATACTACATACATACTACATACATACTGCATACATACATACATACTACATACAGTACATTCATACATTACATACATGACATACATATAGACATACAGTACATTAAACATAGATTACATACTCACTATTACTTGTCATTTTGATCCCCAAAGCCAGTGTCATCTGTAAAAAATATGAAAAAAACAAACAACCAATATACCCCCTGTCCGCAGAAATCTACGAGTGTCCCACAACGATCTCCCGTGGAGAACGGCAGCAACAGCTGTTGCAACTGCTCTCCAGGGGACCCAGATACACAATGACGGGAGGAAGGTATTCCTCCGCCGCTGTAAAAAAAAAGTCCCTAGTCTCACTTTATGGCATTGCTGTATGAGAAATTTTCCCAGGCAGCAATTGCCATAAAGTGAGACTTTGAACTCAGGTAACCCCAGTGATACACTGCAGGAGCCATTGTCTCCTTTCAGTGTGTCACTGAGGGTCTTATAGAGCAGTGACATCACCCGATGTCACTGTTCTATAGGGGAGATCGTCGTGGGACACTCGTTATTAATTGGACTATGGCAGACAGGTAGTATGCGGTTTATTATTTTACGTTTTTTGCAGGCGCTGAAGTATGGTCAGTATGGTGAAATGAAGAATATTAAAATCCTTTTTTCTAATGTGTGTGTGTTTTATTAACCCTTTCTTACTATTGGATTAATAACGGATAGGCGTCTTATTGACGCCTCTCCATTATTAACTCAGCTTAATGTCACCTTACAATAGCAAGGTGACATTAACCCCTTATTACCCCATATCCCACCGCTACATGGGAGTGGGAAGAGAGGGGCTAAGTGCCGGAATTGGCGCATCTTACAGATGCGCCATTTCCGGGGCGACTGCGGACTGGTATTTGTAGCCGGGGGGGGGGCCAATATCCATGGCCACTCTCTAGGCTATGAATATCAGCCTGCAGCTGTCTGCATAGCCTTTCTGGCTATAAAATATGGGGGGACCCCACGGCATTTTTTGGGGGGGTCCCTCTATTTTAATACGCAGACAGCTGCGGGCTGATATTCATTGCAGGCTACAAATATTGGCCCCCGGCTGTCGGCTTTCCCCCTCTGGCGCAGAAAATTGCGCGGGAGCCCATGCCGTTTTTTTTCCATTTTTTCCCGTTTTTTTGTGTTTCTTTTAATTCAACGCTCATAAAGGCCTCTTTCACACTTGCGTCGGTACGGGTCCGTCGCTGTGCGTCGGGCCGACGTACCGACACACGTTGTGAAATTTGTGCCCAACGTGGGCAGTGGATGCAGTTTTTCTACGCATCCGATGCCCATTCTGAAGTGCGGGAAGGAGGAGTTTCTGCTGCGCATGTGCGGTAGAAAATGGTGGACGCGACGGACAAAAAAACGTTCACTTGAACATTTTTTTTCATGCCAACGGTCCGCCAAAACACAACATGTAGTTTTTGGTGCAGGTTTTGATGCTGGTTTTTGGTGCAGTTTTTGATGCAGTTTTAGATGCTGTTTTTGATGCAGTTTTCTTTCCGTTTGTTTGACCGGTTTTGATGCATTTTTTGGAAATAAATAAATGGAAAATGTTCATGATTTGAATGGAAACATACATGAAAAAATGGATTTGGAGGCCGGATTCATCATTTCACATCTGTTTCATCCGTTTTTTGCTGGATCCGTCGCTGTGCGTTTTTTTGCTGGACAGAAAAACCGTTCCTCTGTATGTGTTTTCCGTCCGGCGGAAACAGCTTTTTTGATGGATCCTGCAAAAAACAGATGAAACGTGTGGTTATCAGTAGGGTTGAGCGAAACGGATCGTTCATTTTCATAAGTCGCCGACTTTTGGCAAAGTCGGTGTCTCATGAAACCGACCCAATCCCTGTGTGGGGTCTGCCCTGTGGTACGCGACTTTTGCGCCAAAGTCGCGTTTCAATGATGCTAAAAGCGCCATTTCTCAGCCAATGAAGGTGGACGCAGAGTGTGGGCAGCGTGATGACATAGATCTCAGTCCCCACCATCTTAGAGAAGGGCATTGCAGTGATTGGCTTGCTTTCTGCCGCGTCACAGGGGCTATAAAGGGGCATTCCCGCCGACCGCCATCTTACTGCTGCTGATCTGAGCGTAGGGAGAGGTTGCTGCCGCTTCTTCAGAAGCAGGGATAGTGATAGGCAGGGTACATAAAGCCACAAACCGCTTGTGCTGTAGCGATTTCCACTGTCCAACACCACCTTTTGTTTGCAGGGACAGTGGAAGCTACATTTTTTTTCCTCAGCGCTGTAGATCATTGGGCTGCCCTAGAAGGCTCCCTGATAGCTGCGTTGCTTTGTGTGTACGCTGCTGTGCAAACCAACTGCTTTTTTCAAAGCACAAATCCTGTTGTTCCTTCCTTTCTGCACAGCTATCTTGTGTGTTTGTCCCCACTTTTGTGTGCAGCAGTCCTTTTTATAGCTGCCTGCCATACTTTCCTGAGATTACTGCAGGGAGATAAAGATTGGCAAGTCTGCCTGTTATGAACTCTATTTCTGGGCTCCCTCTAGTGGTCACAAGCGGTACTGTGTAGTGTTGTCCTTCTGCAGGTTGGCTTCATCAGCTGGTTCGTTATCCTTGGTTGGTTTTCTATTTAGCCCACCTGGATACTCAGTTCCTTGCCTGCTATCAATGTATTCAGTGCTCTTCAGATTCCGTGTGTCTACCTTGCTCCCAGTCTCTCCAAGACAAGCTAAGTTTTGTTTGATCATTTTTTGATTATCAGTGTTCATTATGTTTTTAGTCCAGCTCGCTAAAATGTGATTTCTTCGCTTGCTGGTTGCTCTAGGGGACTGAGTTTCCCCCCCCCACACCGTTAGTTGGTGTGGGGGTTCTTGAAATCTCAGAGTGGATATTTTGTAAGGGTTTTTTACTGACCGCATAGATTCCCTTTTCTATTTTCTGCTATCTAGTATTAGTGGGCCTCATTTGCTGAATCTGATTTCACCCCTGTGTATGTGCCTTCCTCTTACCTCACCGTTATTATTTGTTGGGGGCTTCTATATCTTTGGGGATTATTTCTCTGGAGGCAAGAGATGTCTTTCTTTCTCTCTAGGGGTAGTTAGTTCCTTAGGCTGGCTCGAGACGTCTAGGAATTCAGGCACATTCACCGGCTACTTCTAGTGTGTTTGGTTAGGTTCAGATTTGCGGTCAGTCCAGCTTGCCACCTCCCTAGAGCTTGTCCTATGTTTGTTACTTAGCTGGAGTAATTTGTGATCCTCAACCACTAAGGATCATAACATCTGCCTCTGTGCCAGTCCTGTGTGTGGCATCTGTCTCTCATTGTGTGCCACCGAAAACCACTGTGTAATACTGGGCCTTTTTTTTTTTTCTAAATTCTCCCTTTTAAAAAAAAAAAAATTAGTGTGAGATAAAGATTGGCAAATCTGCCTCTGTGCCATTGCTGTGTGTGGCATCTGTCTCTCATTGTGTGCCACCGAAAACCACTGTGTAATACTGGGCCATTTTTTGGGGGGGTAAATTCTCCCTGTAAAAAAAAAATAATTAGTGGGAGATAAAGATTGGCAAGTCTGCCTCTGTGCCATTGCTGTGTGTGGCATCTGTCTCTCATTGTGTGCCACCGAAAACCACTGTGTAATACTGGGCCATTTTTTTTTGGGGGGGGTAAATTCTCCCTGTAAAAAAAAAAATTAATAGTGGGAGTCTGGGAGATAAAGATTGGCAAGTCTGCCTCTGTGCCAGTCCTGTGTGTGGCATCTGTCTCTCATTGTGTGCCACCAAAAACCTAGTGTGTAATATTGTTTTTTTTTTTTTTTTCTTTTTTTTAAATTCTCCCATAAAAAAAAAAATAGTGGGAGATTAAGATTAGCATTTCTTCTTGAGTGCTGGTCCTGTGTGTGCCATCTGTCTCAAATTATTGGGGCACGGAAAACCTAGTGTGTAACATTGGGCCTGATTTTCCTTTCAGTGTCAGGCACCTATAAAGTTATATATAAATCCAACAGAAGTTTGAGTTCACCTTATAAGTTGTTTTACAGTAACAAATACCGTTTCTTTGGTTACGTTTTGCAAACAATGAGGAAGTCTAGTGGAAGAGGTCGTGGCCGTGGGCGGTCATTGTCAGCTGGTAATGATGGTAGTGGTGGTGGAGCATCAGGTGGTCATGGTAAAAGCAGTACAGCACCTAAGTCTCGAGTTGTTGAGCCAGGTTCGTTGTCTGGCTACACAAGGCCTCGAACGCTCTCTTTTCTGGGAGTAGGAAAACCACTTTTGAAGCCGGAGCAGGAGGAACAAGTATTGGCTTTCATTGCTGACTCTGCCTCTAGCTCTTTCGCCTCCTCCTCGGAAAGTGCCAAATGTCAGAGCAGTGCATCATCAGTGGATGCTCCCGGTCAGGAACAAGTCGCTTCCTTGTGTCCTTCACCCAGAACAACAGTGAAGGATGCATCAGTCGACAGAACGGGTTACTCCATGGAGCTCTTTACACATACCATTCCTGGGTTAGACAGTGAAACAGTTAACAGGCCATGCCCATTCGAAGTTGAATCGGACATGGAGTGCACAGATGCACAGCCACAGCCAGATTACTATGCTGTTCCTTTGACTCAGACCAGAACATTGCCCTGGCAGTGTACTGAGGCAGAATCAAACCCAGCGGAGACTATGGTGCCCCGTCATGAACGTAATACCACCGGCTTACACGGTGACACAGACGAAGTTGCACAATACATAGAAGAGGAGGTCATAGATGACCCAGTTGTTGACCCCGATTGGCAGCCATTGGGGGAACAGGGTGCTGGCGGCAGTAGTTCTGAAGCGGAGGAGGAGGAGCCGCAGCAGGCATCAACATCACAACAGGTTCCATCTGCCGGGCCCGTATCTGGCCAAAAACGCATGGCAAAACCAGTTGAAGGACAGCGTGGCCATCCGGTTAAAGAAGCTCAGTCTGCAATGCCTGAAAAGGTATCCGATAGTAGAAAGAGTGCAGTCTGGCATTTTTTTAAACAACATCCAAATGATCAGCGCAAAGTCATCTGTCAAAAAATGTTCAACTACCTTAAGCAGAGGTCAGAATCTTAAAAGTCTAAATACAAGTTGCATGCATAGACACTTATCCACCATGCATTTGCAAGCCTGGACTAACTACCAAACGTCCCTAAAGGTTGCAGCACCCTCGGCCAATAAAGCTAGTCAGCAACGCTACATCCCTTCCCTCACTGTAAACCCACCATTTCCCGCACCACCTGCAGTATCTGTGCAGCTTTCGTCGCCAGGCCAAAGCAGTCAGGGAATCACCAGGTTTGCAGTAGGAAACACTGCATGTAGGGCACCGGCAAGAATACCATCTCCAACCCTCTCTCAGTCACCCATGTCCACCGGCACCACCGCTAGTTCCACGATATCCAGCTCTCCAGTCCAGCTCACCCTACATGAGACTCTTGTTAGGAAAAGGAAGTACTCATCCTCGCATCCGCGTACACAGGGTTTGAACGCCCACATTGCTAGACTAATCTCATTAGAGATGATGCCCTACCGGTTAGTTGAAAGCGAAGCTTTTAAAGCGCTGATGGACTACGCTGTACCACGCTACGAGCTACCCAGTCGACTCTTCTTTTCTAGAAAAGCCATCCCAGCCCTCCAACAGCATGTTAAAGACCGCATCGTCCATGCACTCAGGCAGTCTGTGACTACAAAGGTGCACCTGACAACAGATGCATGGACCAGTAGGCATGGCCAGGGATGTTACGTGTCCATCACGGCACACTGGGTGAATGTGGTGGATGCAGGGTCCACAGGGGACAGCAATATTGGGACAGTTCTGCCTAGCCCACGGTCAAGGAAAGAGTTGGCTGTAGGCGTTCACCCCCCCTCCTCCTCTTCCTCCTGCTCTTGCATAAGCGAGAGCTCATCCACAGATCGCAGTCGCACATCCACTCCATCCGCAGCTGCCACTCTTGCACACCAGGTGTGCCATTATGGGACAGCTAGTGGCAAGCGTCAGCAGGCTGTATTGGCAATGAAGTGTTTGGGCGACAACAGACACACCGCGGAAGTTCTGTCCGAGTTCTTGCAGAAAGAAACTCAGTCATGGCTGGGCACTGTACATCTTGAGGCAGGCAAGGTAGTGAGTGATAACGGAAGGAATTTCATGGCTGCCATAGCCCTTTCCCAACTGAAACACATTCCTTGCCTGGCTAACACCTTAAACCTGGTGGTGCAGTGCTTCCTGAAAAGTTATCCGGGGTTACCCGACCTGCTCCTCAAAGTGCGCAGACTTTGCTCGCATATCCGCCGTTCGCCCGTACACTCCAGCCGTATGCAGAACTATCAGCGTTCTTTGAACCTTCCTCAGCATCGCCTAATCATCGACGTTGCAACAAGGTGGAACTCCACACTGCACATGCTTCAGAGAGTGTGCGAACAGAGGCGTGCTGTTATGTATTTGTGGGAGGATACACGGGCAGGCAGTTGCATGGCAGACATGGAGTTGTCAGGTGTAGGGTTGAGCGAAACGGGTCGGCAATTTTCAGAAGTCGCCGACTTTTGGCAAAGTCGGGTTTCATGAAACCCGACCCGACCCCTGTGTGGGGTCGGCCATGAAGTCGGCGATCTTCTGAATCTGGAATCGGAATTCCGATACCAATTCCCGATATGTTTAAGATATCGGGAATTGGTATCGGAATTCAGATTTAAGTGTAAAATAAAGAATTAAAATAAAAAATATCGCTATACTTACCCTCTGACAGGCCCTGGTACTAACCGGGAACCTTCCTTCCTTAGAATCAGCCTTCCAGGACCTTGCGGTGACGTCGCGGTGACGTCGCGGCTTGTGATTGGTTGCACGGCCGCCCATGTGACCGCTCGCGCGACCAATCATAAGCCGCGACGTCACCGTGACGTCACCAAAGGTCCTGGAAGGCTGATTCTAAGGAAGGAAGGTTCCCGGTTAGTACCAGGGCCCGTCAGAGGGTAAGTATAGCGATATTTTTTATTTTAATTCTTTATTTTACACTTAAATATGGATCCCAGGGCCTGAAGGAGAGTTTCCTCTCCTTCAGACCCTGGGAACCATTGGAAACCCAATGCACTGCATTCGGTTTTGAGTTTCGGCCGACCCCGACCCCGACTTTTTTATAGGATCGGACGATTTCACTCGACCCGACTTTTGAAAAAGTCGGATTTCATGAAACCCGACCCGATCCTATAAAAGTAAAGGTCGCTCAACCCTAGTCAGGTGTGCAGTGGTCGAAGCTACAAGACCTGTGTCAAGTCCTTCAGTGTTTTGAGGAATGCACACGGCTGGCTAGTGCAGACAACGCCATAATAAGCATGAGCATCCCCCTAATGCGTCTGCTGATGCAAAGTTTGACGCACATAAAGGAGCAGGCGTCTGCAGCCGAGGAAGAGGAAAGCCTTGATGACAGTCAGCCATTGTCTGGTCAGGGCCGTGTAGAGGACGTGGTAGCGGGCGAAGAGGAGGAGGAGGACGAGGAGGATGATGGGGATGAGTACTTTTTTAATGAGGAAGCTTCTCCTGGGCCAACAGAAATTAGTGGCGTTGCAAGGCCGGGTTCTGTTTTATTAAGGGAGACAAGTGACGTAGATTTGCCTGTAACTGCCCCTCAAACCAGCACAACCGCAGATTTGACAACTGGAACTTTGGCCCACATGGCGGATTATGCCTTACGTATCCTCAAAAGGGACCCACGCATTATTAAAATGATGAGCGATGACGATTACTGGTTGGCCTGCATCCTTGACCCTCGCTATAAAGGCAAATTGCAAAATATAATGCCACATGAGAACCTAGAACAAATATTAGCAACCAAACAAGCAACTCTTGTAGACCGTTTGATTCAGGCATTCCTAGCACACAGCGCCGGTGATGGTTCTCACACGAGCTGCAGGGGGCTACAGGGCAGAGGTGTTAGAGGTGCACAAATCAGAAGTGGCGTTGGACAGAGGGGTTTTCTGACCAGGTTGTGGAGTGATTTCGCAATGACCGCAGACAGGACAGGTACTGCAGCATCTATTCAAAGTGACAGGAGACAACATTTGTCCAGTTTGGCTACTATTTTTCATCCCTTATCGATGTTCTCCCTCAACCGTCATTCCCATTTGATTACTGGGCATCCAAATTAGACACCTGGCCTGAATTGGCAGAATATGCATTGCAGGAGCTTGCTTGCCCAGCAGCTAGTGTGCTATCAGAAAGAGTATTCAGTGCTGCTGGTTCAATATTAACCGAAAAAAGGACTCGTCTGGCTATCCAAAATGTGGATGATCTCACCTTCATTAAAATGAACCACTCCTGGATTTCAAATTATTTTGCCCCACCTTTCCCGGCTGACACCTAGCTTTCCTATAAAAAGGTCTTGCTTGTGGACTGGTCTTACTGAGTGTTCCAATCTCTTAATTTGCAGCAGCTGTTTGTCCAGAATACGACATGTTTACACCTCCCTCAATGGGAAAATTCCCCCCACGGGGCCGTGGTCTCTCCACTTGGTGCAAGCACCCGTTACAGTGCTGTTTGTCTGAAGAGGTGGGTGTGCCCACTTTTGGTCGACGGCACTGCCACTGGGTCCCTCATAGTACAATGAAGTGTCTCTGGCGGTGGTGGTGCACACCCAACGTCAGACACACCGTTGTAACATGAGGGGCCCTGGGACGGTACCGCCAGCCACAAGAGAGTCCCCCCCCCCAGCTCAAACTGTGCTCTACCACGTGCAGAATTATCTCGCACAGCTCCAACAATGTTTAGTCTATGCGCTGACATCATTCAATGCCTGGCACTGACAATACCAATTTGTTGACATCTATGATGCTAGTTAAAGTAGTCTGGGTCAGTGTCCTATATTGACACCAGTAAATACTTACTGCCAAATTACTTTGTCAGAAACTCAGCAGATGAGCCCACCCCTGTACCTAAGTATTCCACACTTTTTTTTGTTGTTTTGCGAGACATGAACATCTATTTATTTTTTGTGAGTACTAACTGTGTCAGACACTCCTTGCAATCCTCCTCCACTGACCACAATGCTGCCTGTGTATCCATGTAACCGATTTAAAACTGCCTTGAGCCTAATTTTTGTTATTTTAGGCCTTCATTAGCCTGTCTGCGGTCCCTCCTTGCAAAACTCCTCCACTGACCACAATGCTGCCTGTGTATCCATGTAACCGATTTAAAACTGCCATGAGCCTATTTTTTGTTATTTTAGGCCTTCTTTAGCCTGTCTGCGGTCCCTCCTTGCAATCCTCATCCACTGACCACAATGCTGCCTGTGTATCCATGTAACCGATTTAAAACTGCCTTGAGCCTAATTTTTGTTATTTTAGGCCTACATTAGCCTGTCTGCGGGCCTTCATTAGCCTGTCTGCGGGCCTTCGTTAGCCTGTCTGCGGTCCCTCCTTGCAATACTCCTCCACTGACCACAATGCTGCCTGTGTATCCATGTAACCGATTTAAAACTGCCATGAGCCTATTTTTTGTTATTTTAGGCCTTCGTTAGCCTGTCTGCGGTCCCTCCTTGCAATACTCCTCCACTGACCACAATGCTGCCTGTGTATCCATGTAACCGATTTAAAACTGCCTTGAGCCTAATTTTTGTTATTTCAGGCCTTCATTAGCCTGTCTGCGGGCCTTCATTAGCCTGTCTGCGGGCCTTCATTAGCCTGTCTGCGGTCCCTCCTTGCAATATTCCTCCACTGACCACAATGCTGCCTGTGTATCCATGTAACCGATTTAAAACTGCCATGAGCCTATTTTTTGTTATTTTAGGCCTTTGTTAGCCTGTCTGCGGTCCCTCCTTGCAATACTCCTCCACTGACCACAATGCTGCCTGTGTATCCATGTAACCGATTTAAAACTGCCATGAGCCTATTTTTTGTTATTTTAGGCCTTCGTTAGCCTGTCTGCGGTCCCTCCTTGCAATACTCCTCCACTGACCACAATGCTGCCTGTGTATCCATGTAACCGATTTAAAACTGCCTTGAGCCTAATTTTTGTTATTTTAGGCCTTCGTTAGCCTGTCTGCGGTCCCACCTTGCAATCCTCCTCCGCTGACCACACCAATGCTGCCCGTGTACCCCTGGAACCTATTTAAAAGTTCATAGAGCCTATTTAATATTAATAAAGCCATGATGGACTACGCTGTACCACACTACAAGCTAACCAGTCGACACTTCTTTTGCGAGAAAAGCCATCCCAACCCTCCACCAGCATGTAAAAGACCGCATTGTCCATGCACTCTGGCAATCTGTGAGTACAAAGGTGCACCTGACAACAGACGCATGGACCTGTAGGCATGGCCACGGAAGGTTACGTGTCCATTACGGCGCAATGGGTTAATGTGGTGGATGCATGGTCCACAGGGGACAGCCTACTAAGTCTGTCTGCAGTCCCTAATTCAAATTGTCCTCCACTGTCTAAATCTGAGCTTCAACCTTCTGGCTCTCATTAAGTGCTTTTTTTAAAAAAAATTGGTGTTTGGGGCCTAATACCTCTGTTTGCCGCTCAGTGGTGTTCTCCTCAACTGAATAAATCTGAGCTCCAACCTTCTGGCTCTCATTTTTTTTTTTTTAAATTGGTGGTTGGGGCCTAATACCTCTGTTTGCCGCTCAGTGGTGTTCTCCTCAACTGAATAAATCTGAGCTCCAACCTTCTGGCTCTCATTTTTTTTTTTTTAAATTGGTGGTTGGGGCCTAATACCTCTGTTTGCTGCTCCCTGTTGTTTGTCCTCAACTGTATAAAGCTGAGCTTCAACCTTCTGGCTTTCGGCCTATAGTATCAGATATTAAACAGCATTTGGCCTTCAACTTTGGTTGCGGCCTACTAACGGTGTCTGCCGCTCCCTGGTGTTTGTCCTCAACTGTATAAAGCTGAGCTTCAACCTTCTGGCTCTCATTAAGTGCTCTTTTTAAAATAATTGGTGTTTAAGGCCTAATACCTCTGTTTGCCGCTCACTGGTGTTCTCCTCAACTGAATAAATCTGAGCTTCAACCTTCTGGCTCTCATTTTTTTTTTTTTTTAATTGGTGGTTGGGGCCTAATACCCCTGTTTGCCGCTCCCTGGTGTTTGTCCTCAACTGTATAAAGCTGAGCTTCAACCTTCTGGCTCTCATTAAGTGCTGTTTTTTAAAAAATTGGTGGTTACGGCCTACTAACGGTGTCTACCGCTCCCTGGTGTTGACCTCAACTGAATAAAGCTGAGCTTCAACCTTCTGGCTCTCATTAAGTGCTGTTTTTTAAAAAGCTTGGTGGTTACGGCCTACTATCGGGGTCTGCCGCTCCCTGGGCTTTTGGCCTATAGTAGCAAATATTAAACTGCATTTGGCCTACTAGTGTGGTTGGGCCCTTAAAACAGTGTCTGCTGCTCCTGGGTTTGCTACTCCACTGAACAAAGCAATGCCGCCTGTTTAGTCCTGTTACCAATTTTGAACTGCATTTAGCCTACTTTATTCTTTGGCCCTATATCTGTGTTTCCTCCTCATCCTACCCATTGCCCAGCCACTGCTAGATGAGTCTGCTGGTACATTGACCTAGACCACTACATTCCCCTTGCACTCTACACAGCCAGAATCTGACCCTGCTGAAAGTAAGGTTCCCCTTCCCGCATGTTATACCACCTTACACAGGGACAAAGAGGAAGGTGCAGATGAAAGTGCAGATTCCTTCATCAGGTGGGGGGGCATACTCTTTGGCGACGTCACTGGCACAGGGCCCCTCAGAGTACGCAAAAGTGTCGCTGCTGGTGGGAGGCGCCCCCGCCGTGCAAACACACCGCTGTACTTTGAGGGGCCCTGTGCCAGTGCCAATGCCAATGAGTGGGCCCCCCCTGCTTGCTTAGGATCACAGCGCTTGCAAACTTGACATACTTACCTCTCACTGCTCCACCGCCGTGACGTAGTCCACGTTTCCTGGGCCCACTAAAACCTTGAACCAGCCCTACCCCCCACAACTTTTGCCAAATGACCCCCAATTTCCAATGCCCAACTATTATTATAAAGTTAATTAAGATTGACAAGCTTCAGAAACAAGAATGGATGTTTTTGGCATTAAAATGGGCACTGTAGGTGTTTTCCTGGCCTCCACTCACTGTCGACTATGCTTCCCCATTGACTTGCATTGGGTTTCGTGTTTCGGTCGATCCCCGACTTTTAGCGATAATCGGCCGACTGCACTCGACTCGACTCTGGACAAAGTCGCGTTTCGCAAAACCCGACTCGATCTTAAAAAAATGAAAGTCGCTCAACCCTAGTTATCAGGTGCAATCCGGCGCTAATACAACTCTATGAGAAAAAAAGGGATCTGGCTGAAAAAAACAGATCGGGAGGAAAAAAACGGATCTGGCGCAAAAAAACGAATCTGGCGGAAAAAAAACGGATCCGGTGGAAATAAACGGATCCGGTGGAAAAAACGGATCTGGCGGAAAAAAAAATGGATCCTGCAAATGTGCTCGCAGGATGCGTTTTTTCCCATAGACTTGTATTAGCGACGGATCGCGGCGGATGGCCACACGTCGCGTCCGTCGTGCAACAGATCCGTCGTGTTTTGACGGACCGTCGGCCCAAAAAAAGTTCAAGTGAATGTTTTTTTGTCCATCGCGTCCGAGATTTTCTACCGCGCATGCGCGGCCGAAACTCCACCCCCTCCTCCCCGCACTTCAGAATGGGCAGCGGATGCGTTAAAAAACTGCATCCGCTGCCCATGTCGTGCACAAATTTCACAAAGTGCGTCGGTACGTCGGCCCGACGCATAGCGACTGACCCGTACCAACGCAAGTGTGAAACAGGCTTTTATGAGCGTTGAATTTAACAAAAAAAAAAAAAAAGGAAAAAAGGCGTGGGCTCCTGCGCAATTTTCTGCGCCAGAGGGGGAAAGCTGACAGCCTGGGGCCAATATTTGTAGCATGCGATGAATATCAGCCCGCAGCAGTCTGCGTAGCCTTTACTGGCTATTAAAATAGGGGGACCCCCCCAAAATGACGTGGGGTCCCCCTATATTTTATAGCCAGAAAGGCTACGCAGACAGCTGCGGGCTGATATTCATAGCCTAGAGAGGGGCCATGGATATTGCCCCCCCCCCCGGCTACAAATACCAGTCCGCAGCCACCCCGGAAATGGCGCATCTGTAAGATGTGCCAATTCCGGCATTTAGCCCCTCTCTTCCCACTCCCGTGTAGCGGTAGGATATGGGGTAATAAAGGGGTTAATGTCACCTTGCTATTGTAAGGTGTCATTAAGCCGGGTTAATAACGGAGAGGCGTCAATAAGACGCCTATCCGTTATTAATCCAATAGTAAGAAAGGGTTAATAAAACACACACACATTAGAAAAAAGTATTTTAATATTCTTCATTTCACCATACTTACCATACTTCAGCGCCTGCAAAAACGTAAAATAATAAACCGCATACTACCTGTCCGCCGTAGTCCAATTAATAACGAGTGTCCCACGACGATCTCCCCTGTAGAACAGTGACATCGGGTGATGTCACTGCTCTATAGGACCCTCAGTGACACACTGACAGGAGACAATGGCTCCTGCAGTGTATCACGGAGGTTACCTGAGTTCAAAGTCTCACTTTATGGCAATTGCTGCCTGGGAAAATTTCTCATACAGCAATGCCATAAAGTGAGACTAGGGACTTTTTTTTTACAGCAGCGGAGGAATACCTTCCTCCCGTCATTGTGTATCTGGGTCCCCTGGAGAACGGTTGCAACAGCGGTTGCTTCCGTTCTCCACGGGAGATCATCGTGGGACACTCGTGGATTTCTGCGGACAGGGAGTATATTGGTTGTTTGTGTTTTTCATATTTTTTACAGATGACACTGGCTTCGGGGATCAAAATGACAAGTAATGGTGAGTATGTAATCTATGTTTAATGTACTGTATGTCTATATGTATGTCATGTATGTAATGTATGAATGTACTGTATGTAGTATGTATGTGTGCAGTATGTATGTAGTATGTAGCATGTATGTAGCATGTATGTAGCATATATGTAGTATGTAAGTATGTATGTAGTATGTATGCAGTATGTATGTAGTTTGTATGTAGCATGTATGTATGTATCATGTATGTAGCATGTATGTATGTAGCATGTATGTATGTAGCATGTATGTAGCATGTATGTATGTAGCATGTATGTAGCATTTATGTAGCATGTGTGTAGCATGTATGTATGTATGTATGGAGTATTTTATTTTTTTTTCATTCAACACATTAGCTGGATGATAGGACTACTACTGTCCCATCATTGGCTAATGTGTCAATCACTGTCAGTGTAGCAGGCATCGTCCGATGGGACTTTTAGTCCCATCGGACGATGCCCGCACTGAGACACCCCGCATGCCGCACAGAGACACCCCGCATGCCGCACAGAGACACCCTGCATGCCGCACAGAGACCCCCTGCACGCCGCACAGAGACCCCCCCACGCCGCACAGAGACCCCTCATGCTGCACAGAGACCCCCCACGCCGCACATAGACCCCCCCACGCCGCACAGAGACATCCCCCATGCCGCATAGAGCCCGGGCAGCCCCGGCATGCTGCATAGATCCCCTGCACACCGCATACAGCCCCAGAAGGCACGCACAGATCACTGGCAGGTCCGCACAGACCCCGCCCGCAGACACAGACACTCAGTGTCCGCCCACGCACTGCCCACACTCTTCCCCCTCTCCGGCACAGCATATAGAAGGACAGAACAGAAAGGGCTTATTTATGTTCCAATATTTGAGTCCCATTGACTTGCATTGGTATCGGGTATCGGTATCGGCGATATCCGATATTTTTTGGATATCGGCCGATCCAATCCGATACTTTTGAATATCGGAAGGAATCGCTCAACACTATCTCTCTGCAGCAGCTATACCGCCAGAATCAACATGGCCAACTCATTCTTTGCACTCCAAAAAAGTTAAAGTATTACACGACCTGTATTCAGAGAGAGTGACCAACAGATTATTACACTGCATGTTTGCAGAGTGCCCCCACAGAGCCTGTTTTCAGAGTATCCCTAAAAAATAAATAAAAAACCCCACAAAAACCGAGTTGGCTGCCGCCTCCTCCGCCTCTTCCACCTACACCTCCACCTCCACTTGGACCTCCTGGTTCACGATTATTTTTTATTTTTTTATTCTGTTATTTTAACTTTCTACATTTTTTTGCAGGGCAATTGTCCTGCTCTTACTCCCATTTTGCTTTCCTTTGTAGCTCCCTAGCCCTTACTATGACTGTTTTAAAGCCATTTTAAAGCAACAAAGTTCAGGTCCCCATTGACTTCTATTGGTTTCATGTTTGGGGTCAAGTTCGGCTTAAATTCTGATAATAATACAGTAACTGAACTTTGAACTACAATTTGGCTAAACCCAATGAACCCAAACATACAACGGTTCAACTCATTTATAGTAACTAATTAGCATAATTTATATGTGTGCATTATAATCCTTTTTCTTGCATTCACTATCAAATATCTTCAGGGTACTGTCACACAGTGCAATTTTGATCGCTACGACGGCACGATCCGTGACGTCGCAGCGTTGTATGATTATCGCTCCAGCGTCGTAGACTGCGGTCACACGTTGCAATCACGGCGCTGGAGCGATGCCGAAGTCCCCGGGTAACCAGGGTAAACATCGGGTTACTAAGCGCAGGGCCGCGCTTAGTAACCCGATGTTTACCCTGGTTACCAGCGTAAACGTAAAAAAAACAAACAGTACATACTTACATTCCGGTGTCTGTCCCCCGGCGTTCTGCTTCTCTCCACTGTGTAAGCACCATAGCCGGAAAGCAGAGCGGTGACGTCACCGCGTCACCGCCGTGCTCGCTTTCCGGCCGGCAGGCGCTCACAGTGCAGAGAAGCTGAGACGCCGGAGGACAGACACCGGAATGTGAGTATGTACTGTTTGTTTTTTTTACGTTTACGCTGGTAACCAGGGTAAACATCGGGTTACTAAGCGCGGCCCTGCGCTTAGTTACCCGATGTTTACCCTGGTTACAAGCGAACACATCGCTGGATCGGTGTCACACACAACGATCCAGCGATGTCAGCGGGTGATCAAGCGACGAAAGAAAGTTCCAAACGATCTGCTACGACGTACGATTCTCAGCAGGGTCCCTGATCGCTGCTGCGTGTCAGACACTGCGATATCGTAACGATATCGCTAGAACGTCACGAATCGTACCGTCGTAGCGATCAAAATTGCACTGTGTGACAGTACCCTCAGTCATGATCAAAGAACCCTTTAACAATATTGATTTGAAGTGCATAGGATCATAAGGCTACCCTTTTCTCCTTGGATGTTTTTTTTTATCATATTGGATTTTAATCTTATGGAGTAAAGGATTCAGATTTTTTTTTTTATCTTCGAAGATGAATCCTGGAACTTCCTTTTTTCCTAAACAATTTTGAGTGTGAACTTAACCATCGCTTATTCTTATGGTGTCCTCCTTCATCAACATAAACCAGCAGATGGAATTACCAGTATTCTACTCATATCCTTCTTCCAATGATGAGAGGAGACTTCACTGTAGAGCCTTAAAGATTTATAGAAATCGCACTAATAAAGCAAGGAAGTCAGAGTATCTTTTCTTCCTTTGGTAGAAATAAAGGCCAGAAAATGTCAAACTAAAATGATCCCCCTCTGCTGTGGGCAAGCAGTTCTCTAGATCCCACAGGCCATTACACATCATTCAACCAGAGCCATATTCGTTTCATTGGAAGAGCAGAAATGCATACCATTTGAATAGTTCTGTAAATGGACTTTTGGAGCTCCTCTCACATTTTTGGCTGAATATCAGAAGTTCTAGGGAATCAGACTTTGGGAGAAAAAAAAACTAAATGGTTAATAGCTAAATCTTATTTGTACTTCTGCTGAAGTACATAGAAAGTGAAATTTCTTACCGTAAATTCTTTCTTTTAGTCCAAAGCAGCAGCAGAACTTTCTCTCCCGACCACTATTGTTTCTGTGAGATGGTGCGAATAGAGGGGGGGATATTTGGACACCACTGTGTGGATAGACAGAAAGGTGGTCGAGCTATGTGGAGCACATTTGCAAGATTTATCTTTGCAATCCAAAATGTGATATTTGTGGTAAAAAAAAAAATCACTAACATAAAAAAAAATCACCAACATAAATTGCCAGTCTTAAGTACTTCAGATGAGCTTTTCTTTTAAATTAGCACACCACAGATAAAAGATCGCTTACCACAACTGTAGGAACTGCTAAACCTCCATGACCACAGTGCAATGTGTTAAAGTGAATCTGTAACCGAGATTTTTTTGCCCCACCTGTAGAGACAGAGACACTTCTTTCCGTAGTTTTGAAAAAACTAAACAGTGCTTGATACCAGCATATGTTGCAGCTCTACTAGTCTCCTGCTATGTACTGTAGTCCTCATTCTTTACGACATCTAGCTTTCTACACCCCACCACTGATTGGCAGCTTTCTTTTTCAGATGATCATATATTGGGATGCATAAACCTGGTGACATATTACCTTTAAATTAAAGTAAAACTGTTTCACAGTCAACATAGAGATAATATTTACAAATTTCCAAATGCAAAAAAACGTTAAAGACTGTGTTAAAATGAAAACATTTATTACATACAGTATACTTAATAAAAGGGAATAATGCACTAAATACTAAAATCACATGATGTAATTGGGTAAGGCTAACTAATGGGATATCAACTCTCCTATCTGAAATCCTATTAAATATTATTGAGTCATTGTTTTTTATTTGGCTCTCTTTATCTACTTTATGGGCAGCATGGTGGATAAATGGTTAGCACTGTACCCTGATGCTGGGGTCCTGGGTTCAAATCCCACCAGGAGCAACATCTATTAGGAGTTTGTATGTTCTCTCTGGGTTCTCCCCTTACTTCAAATATATACTGGTAAGGAATCTAGATTGTGAGTGCAAAGCGCTGTGAAATTTATATTTATTCACTTTATACCTATAAGTGAGTAAAATAAATAAATAAAATAATCTAACTAAATCCCAGTATAATTTCATTATTTGGTGTTGCTACATTAAGCTTCAATCCAACACTATATTGAATGAATAGCTACAGTATAAAGGCATATCTTCGCATATGCTGACTCAAAAAATTGTCAGCTATTAGGTTTCACCACACTGACATCATCAGGGGAATGAAGCTTATAATAAGCAGATCCACAATCAGACGGACCTTTCAATGGTTTGGTTATGATATCAGTCAGAATGCCAGCCAAGCAAAATAGTCCTTACAATTCCCAATTAATTGCTCATCTAAATTAATATCATATCCAAACTTTTAAAAGACCTGTCTGATTGTGGATTACTTTATTATCAGTCTCATTCCCCTGATGATGCCAGTGTGGTGACTTTTTTTTAGAGCTAGCACATGCAAGGATATGCCTATATAGCTATTCACTCAATATACTGTTACACTGCAGCCACACAAGATAGTAATAGCAAATAATACAATTCTACTGGGATTTATTTAGATTAGAATCAATTCTGCTGAGAGCTGATATCCCAATAGTTAACCATACCCAAACACACCAAAGGATTTTTGCATTTAGTGCATTATTCCCTTTTATGAAGTATAGATAATAAAAGTTATATTTTAACACAGTCTGGTCTGGTCATAAGTGTACAATGTGGAGATAAATATAAAATGAAGCTATCTCTTGTGAAATACTCTTTTGAAGTACAATGTAGAAGGCAGTATAAATTGTATCTGAATTTAAATAAGCCTTCCATTTTAGACACTATTTACAAGAAGCCAGATAATATTGGGAAGTCTGGCATATACTTCAATATCTGACAGTTTACCATTGTTAGATAAAACCAGACTATCTCCACTTTCTCTATTTCAGGCCTGTTCAGAGACTGCAATCTCTCCGTAGTTATTACTGTACAAGCACTTTAAGATCTTCATGATTTACAGAAGCTATTAACTATAATAAATTGAATGTGTGAAAGAGAGCTTATGATGAATACAAAGGTATTCTGTTTACAATAGAGGAAAAGGTGGAGGTTAATAACATTTATGGCTGATTTAAGTTATTAAAAGTAAAAAGTTTTTAAATTGAAAGGCTTTAAAAGCAGTTCAGAGTATGTTTTGCTCTAGGGTAGTTAAAAGACAGTTGTGGAACCCAGTGCCATGGAAATAAAAAGGGTATCTGTGACCTCTGTGATGCCTATGCAGCCACAATCAACTTCCTAGATACCTGATAAAGTCATTACTGACTTCCCACTTTCCTTGATCTGCTTTGTCCTAACGCTCCCCTCGTTTCTTAGCTGTTGCCTTGTGGTATGTATCCTTCATTCTTCCCTCTTATCTTCTTTTATTTTACTCTTCGAATAAAAGATTGAATTGTACATCTTATTGACAATTTAGAACCTACATGTACCTGCATGCTATATTTGATTTTAAACTGTACTTGTAAAATTTCAATAAAAATTAATTATAACTAGTGTTGAGCGATACCTTCCGATATCAAGAAGTATCGGTATCGGATTGGATCGGCCGATATCCAAAAAATATCGGACATCACCGATACACGATACCAATGCAAGTCAATGGGACAAAAATATCGGAATGTAAATAAGCCCTTTCTGTCCTTCTACATCCTGTTCCGGAGGGGGGAAGAGTGTGGGCGGTGCGTGGGCGGACATTGTGCGTGTCTGTGTGTGCGGGCGGGCTCTGTGCGTGCCTGCCGGGGCTCTGTGCGTGCCTGCCGGGGCTCTGTGCGTGCCTGCCGGGGCTCTGTGCGTGCCTGCAGGGGCTCTGTGCATGCCTGCAGGGGCTCTGTGTGAGCCTGCCGGGGCTCTGTGCAAGCTGCCGGGACTCTGTGCGGCGTGCCGGGGCTCTGTGCGGCGAGCCGGGGCTCTGTGCGGCGAGCCGGGGCTCTGTGCAGGGCACAGTGCAGCATGCTGGGGCTCTGTGCGGCGTGCCGGGGCTCTGTGAGGTTCTCTGTGCGGCACGCCGGGGCTCTGTGTGGTGTGCCGGGGCTCTGTCCGGGGCTCTGTGTGGCGTGCCGGGGCTCTGTGCGGGGCTCTGTGTGGGCTGCCGGGGCTCTGTGCGTGTGTGCAGGCATCGTCCGATGGGACTACAAGTCCCATCGGACGATGCCTGCAACAGTGACAGTGATTGACACATTAGCCAAAGATGGGACATTAGTAGTCCCATCATCCGGCTAATGTGTTGTGTTGAATGTAAAAAAAAAAAAACATACAAACTACATACATACTACATACATACTACATACAATACATTCATACATTGCATACAATACATACATACAGACATACAGTACATTAAACATAGAGTTCATACTCAACATCACTTGTCACTTTGTTCCCCGAAGCCATCATCAGCTGATGTGACCGCTCTCTAGGGGCTTCAGGAACACAATGACGGGAGGAATGTATCCTTCCGCACTGTATTCCTCTGCCGCTGAAAAAAAATAGTCCCTAGTCTCACTTTTGGCATTGCTGTGTGAGAAATTTTCCCAGGCAGCAATTGCCTTGAAGTGAGACTTTGTCCTAAGGTAACCTCTCAGTGATGCACTGCAGGAGCCATTGTCTCCTGTCAGTGTGTCACTGAAGGTCCTATAGAGCAGTGACATCACCCGATGTCACTGTTATACAGGGGAGATCGTTGTGGGACACTCGTTATTAATTGGACTATGGCGGACAGGTAGTATACGGTTTATTATTTTACGCTTTTTGCAGGCGCTGAAGTATGGTAAGTATGGTTAAATGAAGAATATTAAAATACTTTTTTCCTAATGTGTGTGTTTTATTAACCCTTTATTACTATTGGATTAATAATGGATAGGCGTCTTATTGCTGCCTCTCCGTTATTAACCCAGCTTAATGTCACCTTACAATAGCAAGGTGACATTAACCCCTTATTACCCCATATCCCACCGCCACACGGGAGTGGGAAGAGAGGGGCTAAGTGCCGGAATTGGCGCATGTTACAGATGCGCAATTTCTGGGGCAGCTGCGGACTGGTATTTGTAGCCGGGGGGGGCAAATATCCATGGCCCCTCTATAGGCTATGAATATAAGCCCGCAGCTGTCTGCGTAGCCTTTCTGGCTATAAAATATAGGGGGACCCCATGTTATTTTTTTTGGGGGTCCCCCTATTTTAATAGCCAGTAAAGGCTACGCAGACAGCTGCGGGCTGATATTCATAGCAGGCTACAAATATTGGCCCCCGGCCGTCGGCTTTCCCCCTCTGGCACAGAAAATTGGGCAGGAGTCGACGCCGTTTTTTTCCGTTTTTTTTTTTAATTCAACGCTCATTAAGGAATCTTTAACACTTGCGCCGGTACGGGTCCGACGCTATGCGTCAGGCCGACGTACCAACGCACATTGTGAAATTTGTGCACGACGTGGGCAGCGGATGCAGTTTTTCAATGCATCCACTGCCCATTCTGAAGTCCGGGGAGGAGGGGGCGGAGTTTCAGCCGCGCATGCACGGTAGAAAATGGCGGACGCGATGCACAGAGCCCCGGCAGGCACGCACAGACCCCGCCCGCACAGAGCTTTGGCAGGCAGGCACAGACTCCCCACGGTCATGCACAGACCCCGCCCGCACACACACATGCAGTCTCCCCCCACGCACCGCCCACACTCCATTATAGTGCATAATTGCACCATGGGAATTTCCAATTCCGGTATCCGATATCGCAAAAATATTGGAACTCAGTATCGGAATTCTGATACAGCGAATATCGGCGATACCCGATATTTGCAGTATCGGAATGCTCAAAACTAATTATAACAGAAATAAAAAGGGTTTGTACAGTTGCAATGATAGTGTAGCAACTCACTAGGGAAAATAGGTAACACACTAAAAACTGCACTTGCCCTCGACAGTTGCTGGACAGACTAGAGATCCTGACCCCACAGTTCCTAGTGGTTCCTGCATGAGCTAAGATAGCCCTAATTACAGACTAGACTATGGCAACTCGGACCTATGCTGATTGATAAATCATCAAGCGCTACATGTTCCTGCTAAAGAACTGGAGGGCAAAGCAGAGTGTAAATTACCTACAGATGAGAAAGTGTGCTGAAATAGAAAGAAATCCCATGGTGAGTTGAAGAAACCACAAAATAAAGTATTAAGTATGTACTGTTAGAAAATATGCAGCCAAAGAACATAAACAGCAGAGAGATAAACTTTAGTTGGTCTTTCACTGACTGGTTTAAACTACAGCAGTATGGCTGGATATCCAAATGAGACTATCCCTAGCAGGAAGACTGAAGTACCAGCAGGGGGGGAAATAAAAAGCTACATCCAAAAGGTGATAGAGCAGACACATGAGTAAATGAAAACACTTGTTACCTAAGGATGGCATGAACTAAACACTAGATGACAAGGTGTATTTACTGTGGGTCAGCACACAGAGAGGCTGACCACAAAGCACAGGCTCAAGGGTTCAAACCCAAATGCATGACTGTACCCAACCCCCTACCAGGAGGGGCCACTGGGCCCACTACAACCCCCAAACACTGACACTGTTCACAGAACACTCTCATGCAGGATTAATTACCTTATACAGACAAACAAATTTAGGAGCAAATTTGCTTGATGGAGCTGTAAGACAAATATTTTTTGAGGATAACCAAATAAAATCTCCCAGCTCAACGACAGGGCATCCCTCAGTCTGTTCACAGATTCTTGGTCTGATCACATGTCACAAATTTCCAAAAACTGAATGAAAACCCCCACAACCACAAAATGAGCTACCAGTAGCAGTAGAGGTGTGGTTATTGAAAGTGAACTCAGCCAGATGAAGAAAATCCACCCAGTCCTCTTGATTGCATGAAACAAAACATCTTAAATATTGTTCTTAATCTTGGTTCATTCTCTACGTCTGATCATTACTCTCAGGATGATAACCTAAGGCTTAATTCCTAATCGGAAGTAAAAGCTACATCAATAGTTAGCCATACACTGAACTCTTCTATCAGAAATAATGTTTTTAAGTATCATCATGTTACTTAGCGATGTTATTTAGCTAAAATCTTAGCTGTAGGCAATTTTATAAGAGAAACTAAGTGCTGAAATCTTGTTGAAACGGTCCACCACCAACCATACTACAGTATTACCACCAGATTTAGGTAAATCTGTGTTGAAATCCTTGACAAAAGAGTCCAAGGTTGAGATGGAACATCAATAGACAAAATAAATCTTTTTGTGGCATGGTGAAAGCCTCTAGACCTGGCGCAAACTCGGCACTTATGGATATACTTATCAACATCCTTTACAGAGCACTCTGCCACTCAAAGGACCTGGACAGAGCTCTCCAGGTTGCAGAGGAACCAGGATGTCCAGCCAACACAGAGTCATGCACATTGTTAAGAAGATCAGTGTGGAGTGAGGATGGCACAAAAAGCTTGTCAGGTGGAAAGCCATCTGGTGCATCAACCTGAGCTTCTACAATGCGCTGTCTGAGAACAATCCCCAGAGCACCCACCACCACCCGCTCACTAAGAATTTTGACTGGATTTTCATCCCTCAACTATGGAACAAAACTATGCAATAAAGCATCAGTCTTAACATTCTTAATACCAGTGAAATATATCACAGAGAAATCAAACCAAGCAAAAAAGAGGGCCCACTGGGCCTGTTTGGTATTCAAGCACTTAGCAGCGTCAACATACAGTACATTTTTGTGATCAGTTAAGACCTAGCCCTATCCAGCCAATGCTTCCATTCTTCAAAAGCTCTCTTAACAGCCAACAGTTCCTGATCGTCTATATCATAGTTGGACTCTGCTTGTGAGAATTTACGGATGGCATAGATTTAGATAAACAACTGAAAAAACAAAAATGCACACATGACTTAACCTTGTGAGTCTTCCAATTGATGGTAGGATTGTGTTTCACTAACCAGGGCATACCCAATACAACTTTAGCTGGTAAGGAAGAAAACATCATGAATGAAATAGATTAATCCAATCTCATGCACACATTCTCAACCTTAGAAGTAACATGACTTTGGGCAAGAGGTGAATTATCAATTTCAGATACTTGACCAAGAGTTGAAACTGTGTACCCACACTCAATAGCAAAATCACTGTCAATAAGATCTAAGATGGAACCCGAGTCAACAAATCTAGAGGTAACTGTAGCTCCAAATTTGGTAACCAAAGACACATGTATAAAACAACCAGTAGTATGCATGATAGATAAAGTCAAACCTTTCGAACCAGTGTCCTTACATGTTAATGATTTTTTTTGTTCTATTTACAGTAAAGAAATTTATTATTGTATCTGAAAAACGAAATCATTGCATGACCCGTTCGACTGCAATATAGACAGAAACAAGCTTGTGTTACTAGTTTAAATCCCTTCTTGGACATCCTGCAGGCCCCAATTTTCATCAGTTCTCTGACCTCGATTGGATGTGAGAGAAAAGTCACTAAACCACCCTCAACTGTGTTCTTACCCCTAAGATGTTTTTCCAATTGCACTGCCAGAGACATGGCCTCTTCCAGGGTTAATGGGGAGGGACCATAAAACATCATATCTAGTATCTGGATAGAAGTACCCTGGTAGAATTGACTGTGGAGATCTGGGTCATTCCAGGAGGGTTCCACTGCCCAAAGTCTGAACTAAGAGCAGAAGTCCTCCACTTTACTATTTTTGGATCACTGATTAGCCAACAGCAAGTTTACTGGGGTTCGTAATAAAAGTTCATAATAAATGTGCCCCATGTTAGGGCTGGTGGAACGCACCGAGTAAATATTGAGATGATATAGGTGTGTTCGCAGCCCAGGGTCCACTGTGCAGGAGTGGAACCTGCTGCTAGTAAATGGCGGCACTGTATGGCGGTACAATGCCTGAATAGACACGGGTTCCATCACCTGGTCTGTATTGGAGCGAACTCTGTTGCTTCACAGAGATGCCAAGATTAGGATTATGCTGTGCCCTGTTAACCTCACAGAGGATCACAGCTCACTAACAGAGCAGGTAGCGTACTGTGGTCATACAGTCAGCATAAGCGCTCAAACAACTCATCTCCAGAGGTGCCGGAATTCTAGTGGCTATACGCCATCCCTAAATTCACACACACAGACTCCTCTCCAGAGGTGCCGGAATTCTATTGGCTATACAGCTGACCCTGAGCACATGCAGGAACAGACAACAAGGTAACTAAGCTCATAAACATAAGTTGATACTAGCACATGGCCATGCAGCCATGAGAACCTTTTAAAGAGAAAGCTCTCCAGGACCTTCCTAGTGGTCCAATAGGAACTGCTTCAAGACCTAAGCATGTGACCCCCGACCTCCAACGAGAGGTCGTCCCTTGGGCATGCTCAGTAGCGGAATACAAGGACTTAGTCCCAGGAGCGTCTGCTCGCCGCTGAACAGTGCTGGTTACAATGGCTGAGCCTGGAAGACCAGCAGTAACCAAGCGCACAGTATTTGACTGAGCCAGATGTTGGGATCGATGTCTCCACTGAGCAGGCTCCACTGCGGCTGAAGAAGAATGGGAGACCACATCAGAGGTGGATCGAGATTCCCCCTGTGCAGCGGTGGGAACTTGACACCTAACATTACCCCCTCCTTGGGCCTCGCTACGCTTGAAGGCAGCAATGAGTTGCAGAGCCCAAATGTGCTCAACAGGCTCCCAGGACCTGTCCTCTATGCCATAGTCCTTCCAATCCACCAAATAAAATTTCTTGCCATGTACCACCTTACACCCCAAGATAACGTTCACCTCAAAATCATCCATACATGAACCCAATGTCCCGGCAGATGACTCAGAAAACCGGGAAATGTGAACAGGCTTAAGAAGAGAAACATGAAAGGTGTCAGTGATACCTAGGCATGGAGGAAGGGCCAGACGGTAGACCACAGGGTTAACCTGTTCCAGGACCTTGAAGTGACCCAAGTAGCGATGTGCAAACTTAGTGGACTCAACTCGCAGCCTGATGTTATGGGTGGAGAGCCACGCTAAGTCGCCAGGAGCAAATGTCAGAGCGGGGCACCAATGTGCATTGGCGGAGGACCTCATTCTCTCCCTGGAAGCCCGGATGGCATCCTGAGGGCGGTTCCAAATGTCACGAGCCTCCACTGCCCAGTCTGCCACCCTGAAATTGGCAGAAAACACAGGCATAGGCACAGGAACCCGCGGATGCTGGCCGTAGTTAAGGAGGAATGGTGTCTGTCCAGTGGAGTCGGCTACGGTGTTGTTTAGCGCAAACTCTGCCGACAGTAGCAAGGATGCCCACAGTCATCCTGCCTAGCAGAAAGAAAATGTCACAGATCTGTAACCAAGGTCTGGTTGGCCATCTCTATGAACTCTAAACAGCAAAAGCACAAAAAGAGGATTCGGAGATCCTCCAAAAATAGAAAAAAAACAGCAACAAAAGGCAGAGATTCTTACCTGCCTAGGCCTCCAAACAAATGCACTAACAGGATGCAGTGGACCCATGTGGTTAAAATGGAAAAAACACAGGTGCAGCATAACCGATGAGGCAGCCACTCACCAGCTACCAAACTAATGGCTGCTTGGCACATTGCTGCACATAAAAACTTGTATGTGGCGCTGTTCACACAACCCATTCATCTCGAGATGGTATGCTGAAGAGAGATTCAGCTCGATGCTGAGTAGACGACAAAGCTCTCTCCAGAACCGAGATGCAAAATGGGGACCCCGGTCACTGACAATTTTGTCCGGCATACCGTGTAAGCGGAAAATGTGTTTGATAAACAACACTGCCAAGGCCCGTGCAGAAGGTAGCCGTGGAAGAGGCACCAAGTGCACCATTTTAGAAAATGGTCGATGATTACCCAAATGATGGTGCAGCCACGAGACTTGGGTAAGCCCACCACAAAGTCCATCCCAAACATCTCCCAGGGCCTGTCTGCCACTGGCAGGGGGTAAAGTAACATAGCTGGCCATTGTCGAGGGGACTTATTCTTGGCGCAGGAGACACATGCCCGAATATAGTCTCCAACGTCATGGGCCATATGCGGCCACCAGTACGTCCTCGCCAGAAACTCAGATGTCCTTTTGGTCCCAAAGTGTCCACCCACCCTGGACGAGTGAGCCCAAGAGAGAACCTCCGGTCACAAATTCGATGGCACAAAAGTCTTGCCCGGGGGCACAGACTCTAGCGAAACCAGAGCCACGGTCCTAAGACTCTCAGGAAGGACAATAAGCCGAGGTTCCTCCTCCTCTGATGACACTACAGAGCGGGAGAGAGCGTCGGCATGAATGTTCTTCTCCCCGGAGACAAAATGGAGGGTGAAATGGAACCGGGAGAAGAACAGGGACCATCTTTCCTGGCGAGAATTCAGCCGCTGGGCAGTCTGTATGTAGACCAAATTCTTGTGGTCAGTGAAAACTTGAAAGGGAAAGCGAGCCCCCTCTAGGAGGTGTCTCCACTCCGAGAAAGCCAACTTCATGGCTAGCAACTCCATGTCCCCGATGGAATAATTCCTTTCCGCTGGTGTGAAGATCTTGGAAAAGAATAAACAAGGGTGCTTCCGACCTTGAGCATCCTTCTGGAAGAGGATTGCTCCAGCACCGATGGAAGAGGCATCCACCTCCATAATAAAAGATTTATCAACATCGGGGCGATGTAAAATGGGAGTGCTAGCGAAGTGTGGCTTAATTGAGAGAAAGGCTCTGGAAACCTCCTCCGACCAAAATTTGGGATTTGCTCCCTTTTTAGAGAGGGCAACTAAGGGAGCTACCAAAGTTGAGAAGTGGGGAAACAACTGGAGATAGTAATTAATGAACCCCATAAAGCGCTGCACTGCTTTGAGAGAATGGGGTTCCTGCCAGTCCATCACAGCCTGTAGCTTGGCAGGATCCATAGCCAATCCCTGGGTGGAGATGATATAGCCAAGGAAAGGCAAGGACTCCTGCTCAAACACACACTTCTCCAACTTGGCGTAGAAGGAGTTTACCCGTAGGAGGTCGAAGACTTTGTAAACATCTCTCCGGTGGGAGTCTATATTTGGAGGGTAGATGAGAATATCATCCAGATAGACTACATCCTAGCTTGGGAGTATATCACAGAAGATATCATTCACAAAGTCTTGGAAGACGGCAGGGGCATTACAGAGCAGAAAGGCATCATAGTGCCCATCCCTCATGTTAAATGTCATCTTCCATTCGTCCCCCTCACGGATGCGAATCAAGTTGTAAGCACCCCGCAGATCTAGTTTAGTAAATACCCTCGCTCCCCGCAACCTGTCGAATTAGCTCTGATATCAGAGGCAGAGGGTATTTGTTCTTAACGGTGATGGCGTTAAGACCCCTGTAATCTATGCATGGACGTAATACCCCCCATAAAATGTAAGTCCGCAAGGACAGGGTCCTCTCCCCTGTGTACCAGTGTGTCACTGTAAACCTGTTTACTGTAAATGTTATCTATAACCTTGTATGAAACCCCTTTCTCATGTACAGCACCATGGAATTAATGGTGCTATATAAATAAATAATAATAATAATAATAATTCTCCGTTCTTCTCCTGCACGAAGAAGAACCCCGCCCCTGCAGGTGACACTGACTTCCTAATGAATCCTCTTGCCAGATTCTCCTGAATGTATTGGGTCATCGCCTCCGTCTCCTGGAGAGAAAGGGGATAGACTCGACCCCAGGGAGGTTCTGCACCAGGCAAGAGATCAGTAGGACAGTTATCGGGGCGGTGGGGCGGAAGGGTCTCCGCAGCTCACTTTTAGATCACGTCTGCATAGGATGCAATAGTGCTTGGGGAGAGAAAAAAGATATGTGGGCACTTCAGTGGTAGCAACCTGAACGCACTCTCTCAGACATCTGCCCTCGCAAGATTCACTCCATCCCAAAATTGTCCCTGAGGACCACTATATATGAGGGCAGTGATAATGTAACCCGGGTTTCCCTAGCAGGATCTCGTCTATTCCCTCGGGAATGACAAGGAGGGAAATAATCTCCTGATGGGATGGAGACATAGACAATGTAAATGGGTTGGTCTGGTGTGTTATTTGTGAGGGCAGTGTCGACCTATTCACCACTCGTACAGTCACCGGCTAGGCAAGCATCACAAAATATCGGACATCACCGATACACGATACCAATGCAAGTCAATGGGACAAAAATATCGGAATGTAAATAAGCCCTTTCTGTCCTTCTACATCCTGTTCCGGAGGGGGGAAGAGTGTGGGCGGTGCGTGGGCGGACATTGTGCGTGTCTGTGTGTGCGGGCGGGCTCTGTGCGTGCCTGCCGGGGCTCTGTGCGTGCCTGCCGGGGCTCTGTGCGTGCCTGCAGGGGCTCTGTGCATGCCTGCAGGGGCTCTGTGTGAGCCTGCCGGGGCTCTGTGCAAGCTGCCGGGACTCTGTGCGGCGTGCCGGGGCTCTGTGCGGCGAGCCGGGGCTCTGTGCGGCGAGCCGGGGCTCTGTGCAGGGCACAGTGCAGCATGCTGGGGCTCTGTGCGGCGTGCCGGGGCTCTGTGAGGTTCTCTGTGCGGCACGCCGGGGCTCTGTGTGGTGTGCCGGGCTCTGTCCGGGGCTCTGTGTGGCGTGCCGGGGCTCTGTGCGGGGCTCTGTGTGGGCTGCCGGGGCTCTGTGCGTGTGTGCAGGCATCGTCCGATGGGACTACAAGTCCCATCGGACGATGCCTGCAACAGTGACAGTGATTGACACATTAGCCAATGATGGGACAGTAGTAGTCCCATCATCCGGCTAATGTGTTGTGTTGAATGTAAAAAAAAACAAACATACAAACTACATACATACTACATACATACTACATACAATACATTCATACATTGCATACAATACATACATACAGACATACAGTACATTAAACATAGAGTTCATACTCAACATCACTTGTCACTTTGTTCCCCGAAGCCATCATCAGCTGATGTGACCGCTCTCTAGGGGCTTCAGGAACACAATGACGGGAGGAATGTATCCTTCCGCACTGTATTCCTCTGCCGCTGAAAAAAAATAGTCCCTAGTCTCACTTTTGGCATTGCTGTGTGAGAAATTTTCCCAGGCAGCAATTGCCTTGAAGTGAGACTTTGTCCTAAGGTAACCTCTCAGTGATGCACTGCAGGAGCCATTGTCTCCTGTCAGTGTGTCACTGAAGGTCCTATAGAGCAGTGACATCACCCGATGTCACTGTTATACAGGGGAGATCGTTGTGGGACACTCGTTATTAATTGGACTATGGCGGACAGGTAGTATACGGTTTATTATTTTACGCTTTTTGCAGGCGCTGAAGTATGGTAAGTATGGTTAAATGAAGAATATTAAAATACTTTTTTCCTAATGTGTGTGTTTTATTAACCCTTTATTACTATTGGATTAATAATGGATAGGCGTCTTATTGCTGCCTCTCCGTTATTAACCCAGCTTAATGTCACCTTACAATAGCAAGGTGACATTAACCCCTTATTACCCCATATCCCACCGCCACACGGGAGTGGGAAGAGAGGGGCTAAGTGCCGGAATTGGCGCATGTTACAGATGCGCAATTTCTGGGGCAGCTGCGGACTGGTATTTGTAGCCGGGGGGGGCAAATATCCATGGCCCCTCTATAGGCTATGAATATAAGCCCGCAGCTGTCTGCGTAGCCTTTCTGGCTATAAAATATAGGGGGACCCCATGTTATTTTTTTTGGGGGTCCCCCTATTTTAATAGCCAGTAAAGGCTACGCAGACAGCTGCGGGCTGATATTCATAGCAGGCTACAAATATTGGCCCCCGGCCGTCGGCTTTCCCCCTCTGGCACAGAAAATTGGGCAGGAGTCGACGCCGTTTTTTTCCGTTTTTTTTTTTAATTCAACGCTCATTAAGGAATCTTTAACACTTGCGCCGGTACGGGTCCGACGCTATGCGTCAGGCCGACGTACCAACGCACATTGTGAAATTTGTGCACGACGTGGGCAGCGGATGCAGTTTTTCAATGCATCCACTGCCCATTCTGAAGTCCGGGGAGGAGGGGGCGGAGTTTCAGCCGCGCATGCACGGTAGAAAATGGCGGACGCGATGCACAGAGCCCCGGCAGGCACGCACAGACCCCGCCCGCACAGAGCTTTGGCAGGCAGGCACAGACTCCCCACGGTCATGCACAGACCCCGCCCGCACACACACATGCAGTCTCCCCCCACGCACCGCCCACACTCCATTATAGTGCATAATTGCACCATGGGAATTTCCAATTCCGGTATCCGATATCGCAAAAATATTGGAACTCAGTATCGGAATTCTGATACAGCGAATATCGGCGATACCCGATATTTGCAGTATCGGAATGCTCAAAACTAATTATAACAGAAATAAAAAGGGTTTGTACAGTTGCAATGATAGTGTAGCAACTCACTAGGGAAAATAGGTAACACACTAAAAACTGCACTTGCCCTCGACAGTTGCTGGACAGACTAGAGATCCTGACCCCACAGTTCCTAGTGGTTCCTGCATGAGCTAAGATAGCCCTAATTACAGACTAGACTATGGCAACTCGGACCTATGCTGATTGATAAATCATCAAGCGCTACATGTTCCTGCTAAAGAACTGGAGGGCAAAGCAGAGTGTAAATTACCTACAGATGAGAAAGTGTGCTGAAATAGAAAGAAATCCCATGGTGAGTTGAAGAAACCACAAAATAAAGTATTAAGTATGTACTGTTAGAAAATATGCAGCCAAAGAACATAAACAGCAGAGAGATAAACTTTAGTTGGTCTTTCACTGACTGGTTTAAACTACAGCAGTATGGCTGGATATCCAAATGAGACTATCCCTAGCAGGAAGACTGAAGTACCAGCAGGGGGGGAAATAAAAAGCTACATCCAAAAGGTGATAGAGCAGACACATGAGTAAATGAAAACACTTGTTACCTAAGGATGGCATGAACTAAACACTAGATGACAAGGTGTATTTACTGTGGGTCAGCACACAGAGAGGCTGACCACAAAGCACAGGCTCAAGGGTTCAAACCCAAATGCATGACTGTACCCAACCCCCTACCAGGAGGGGCCACTGGGCCCACTACAACCCCCAAACACTGACACTGTTCACAGAACACTCTCATGCAGGATTAATTACCTTATACAGACAAACAAATTTAGGAGCAAATTTGCTTGATGGAGCTGTAAGACAAATATTTTTTGAGGATAACCAAATAAAATCTCCCAGCTCAACGACAGGGCATCCCTCAGTCTGTTCACAGATTCTTGGTCTGATCACATGTCACAAATTTCCAAAAACTGAATGAAAACCCCCACAACCACAAAATGAGCTACCAGTAGCAGTAGAGGTGTGGTTATTGAAAGTGAACTCAGCCAGATGAAGAAAATCCACCCAGTCCTCTTGATTGCATGAAACAAAACATCTTAAATATTGTTCTTAATCTTGGTTCATTCTCTACGTCTGATCATTACTCTCAGGATGATAACCTAAGGCTTAATTCCTAATCGGAAGTAAAAGCTACATCAATAGTTAGCCATACACTGAACTCTTCTATCAGAAATAATGTTTTTAAGTATCATCATGTTACTTAGCGATGTGATTTAGCTAAAATCTTAGCTGTAGGCAATTTTATAAGAGAAACTAAGTGCTGAAATCTTGTTGAAACGGTCCACCACCAACCATACTACAGTATTACCACCAGATTTAGGTAAATCTGTGTTGAAATCCTTGACAAAAGAGTCCAAGGTTGAGATGGAACATCAATAGACAAAATAAATCTTTTTGTGGCATGGTGAAAGCCTCTAGACCTGGCGCAAACTCGGCACTTATGGATATACTTATCAACATCCTTTACAGAGCACTCTGCCACTCAAAGGACCTGGACAGAGCTCTCCAGGTTGCAGAGGAACCAGGATGTCCAGCCAACACAGAGTCATGCACATTGTTAAGAAGATCAGTGTGGAGTGAGGATGGCACAAAAAGCTTGTCAGGTGGAAAGCCATCTGGTGCATCAACCTGAGCTTCTACAATGCGCTGTCTGAGAACAATCCCCAGAGCACCCACCACCACCCGCTCACTAAGAATTTTGACTGGATTTTCATCCCTCAACTATGGAACAAAACTATGCAATAAAGCATCAGTCTTAACATTCTTAATACCAGTGAAATATATCACAGAGAAATCAAACCAAGCAAAAAAGAGGGCCCACTGGGCCTGTTTGGTATTCAAGCACTTAGCAGCGTCAACATACAGTACATTTTTGTGATCAGTTAAGACCTAGCCCTATCCAGCCAATGCTTCCATTCTTCAAAAGCTCTCTTAACAGCCAACAGTTCCTGATCGTCTATATCATAGTTGGACTCTGCTTGTGAGAATTTACGGATGGCATAGATTTAGATAAACAACTGAAAAAACAAAAATGCACACATGACTTAACCTTGTGAGTCTTCCAATTGATGGTAGGATTGTGTTTCACTAACCAGGGCATACCCAATACAACTTTAGCTGGTAAGGAAGAAAACATCATGAATGAAATAGATTAATCCAATCTCATGCACACATTCTCAACCTTAGAAGTAACATGACTTTGGGCAAGAGGTGAATTATCAATTTCAGATACTTGACCAAGAGTTGAAACTGTGTACCCACACTCAATAGCAAAATCACTGTCAATAAGATCTAAGATGGAACCCGAGTCAACAAATCTAGAGGTAACTGTAGCTCCAAATTTGGTAACCAAAGACACATGTATAAAACAACCAGTAGTATGCATGATAGATAAAGTCAAACCTTTCGAACCAGTGTCCTTACATGTTAATGATTTTTTTTGTTCTATTTACAGTAAAGAAATTTATTATTGTATCTGAAAAACGAAATCATTGCATGACCCGTTCGACTGCAATATAGACAGAAACAAGCTTGTGTTACTAGTTTAAATCCCTTCTTGGACATCCTGCAGGCCCCAATTTTCATCAGTTCTCTGACCTCGATTGGATGTGAGAGAAAAGTCACTAAACCACCCTCAACTGTGTTCTTACCCCTAAGATGTTTTTCCAATTGCACTGCCAGAGACATGGCCTCTTCCAGGGTTAATGGGGAGGGACCATAAAACATCATATCTAGTATCTGGATAGAAGTACCCTGGTAGAATTGACTGTGGAGATCTGGGTCATTCCAGGAGGGTTCCACTGCCCAAAGTCTGAACTAAGAGCAGAAGTCCTCCACTTTACTATTTTTGGATCACTGATTAGCCAACAGCAAGTTTACTGGGGTTCGTAATAAAAGTTCATAATAAATGTGCCCCATGTTAGGGCTGGTGGAACGCACCGAGTAAATATTGAGATGATATAGGTGTGTTCGCAGCCCAGGGTCCACTGTGCAGGAGTGGAACCTGCTGCTAGTAAATGGCGGCACTGTATGGCGGTACAATGCCTGAATAGACACGGGTTCCATCACCTGGTCTGTATTGGAGCGAACTCTGTTGCTTCACAGAGATGCCAAGATTAGGATTATGCTGTGCCCTGTTAACCTCACAGAGGATCACAGCTCACTAACAGAGCAGGTAGCGTACTGTGGTCATACAGTCAGCATAAGCGCTCAAACAACTCATCTCCAGAGGTGCCGGAATTCTAGTGGCTATACGCCATCCCTAAATTCACACACACAGACTCCTCTCCAGAGGTGCCGGAATTCTATTGGCTATACAGCTGACCCTGAGCACATGCAGGAACAGACAACAAGGTAACTAAGCTCATAAACATAAGTTGATACTAGCACATGGCCATGCAGCCATGAGAACCTTTTAAAGAGAAAGCTCTCCAGGACCTTCCTAGTGGTCCAATAGGAACTGCTTCAAGACCTAAGCATGTGACCCCCGACCTCCAACGAGAGGTCGTCCCTTGGGCATGCTCAGTAGCGGAATACAAGGACTTAGTCCCAGGAGCGTCTGCTCGCCGCTGAACAGTGCTGGTTACAATGGCTGAGCCTGGAAGACCAGCAGTAACCAAGCGCACAGTATTTGACTGAGCCAGATGTTGGGATCGATGTCTCCACTGAGCAGGCTCCACTGCGGCTGAAGAAGAATGGGAGACCACATCAGAGGTGGATCGAGATTCCCCCTGTGCAGCGGTGGGAACTTGACACCTAACATTACCCCCTCCTTGGGCCTCGCTACGCTTGAAGGCAGCAATGAGTTGCAGAGCCCAAATGTGCTCAACAGGCTCCCAGGACCTGTCCTCTATGCCATAGTCCTTCCAATCCACCAAATAAAATTTCTTGCCATGTACCACCTTACACCCCAAGATAACGTTCACCTCAAAATCATCCATACATGAACCCAATGTCCCGGCAGATGACTCAGAAAACCGGGAAATGTGAACAGGCTTAAGAAGAGAAACATGAAAGGTGTCAGTGATACCTAGGCATGGAGGAAGGGCCAGACGGTAGACCACAGGGTTAACCTGTTCCAGGACCTTGAAGTGACCCAAGTAGCGATGAGCAAACTTAGTGGACTCAACTCGCAGCCTGATGTTATGGGTGGAGAGCCACGCTAAGTCGCCAGGAGCAAATGTCAGAGCGGGGCACCAATGTGCATTGGCGGAGGACCTCATTCTCTCCCTGGAAGCCCGGATGGCATCCTGAGGGCGGTTCCAAATGTCACGAGCCTCCACTGCCCAGTCTGCCACCCTGAAATTGGCAGAAAACACAGGCATAGGCACAGGAACCCGCGGATGCTGGCCGTAGTTAAGGAGGAATGGTGTCTGTCCAGTGGAGTCGGCTACGGTGTTGTTTAGCGCAAACTCTGCCGACAGTAGCAAGGATGCCCACAGTCATCCTGCCTAGCAGAAAGAAAATGTCACAGATCTGTAACCAAGGTCTGGTTGGCCATCTCTATGAACTCTAAACAGCAAAAGCACAAAAAGAGGATTCGGAGATCCTCCAAAAATAGAAAAAAAACAGCAACAAAAGGCAGAGATTCTTACCTGCCTAGGCCTCCAAACAAATGCACTAACAGGATGCAGTGGACCCATGTGGTTAAAATGGAAAAAACACAGGTGCAGCATAACCGATGAGGCAGCCACTCACCAGCTACCAAACTAATGGCTGCTTGGCACATTGCTGCACATAAAAACTTGTATGTGGCGCTGTTCACACAACCCATTCATCTCGAGATGGTATGCTGAAGAGAGATTCAGCTCGATGCTGAGTAGACGACAAAGCTCTCTCCAGAACCGAGATGCAAAATGGGGACCCCGGTCACTGACAATTTTGTCCGGCATACCGTGTAAGCGGAAAATGTGTTTGATAAACAACACTGCCAAGGCCCGTGCAGAAGGTAGCCGTGGAAGAGGCACCAAGTGCACCATTTTAGAAAATGGTCGATGATTACCCAAATGATGGTGCAGCCACGAGACTTGGGTAAGCCCACCACAAAGTCCATCCCAAACATCTCCCAGGGCCTGTCTGCCACTGGCAGGGGGTAAAGTAACATAGCTGGCCATTGTCGAGGGGACTTATTCTTGGCGCAGGAGACACATGCCCGAATATAGTCTCCAACGTCATGGGCCATATGCGGCCACCAGTACGTCCTCGCCAGAAACTCAGATGTCCTTTTGGTCCCAAAGTGTCCACCCACCCTGGACGAGTGAGCCCAAGAGAGAACCTCCGGTCACAAATTCGATGGCACAAAAGTCTTGCCCGGGGGCACAGACTCTAGCGAAACCAGAGCCACGGTCCTAAGACTCTCAGGAAGGACAATAAGCCGAGGTTCCTCCTCCTCTGATGACACTACAGAGCGGGAGAGAGCGTCGGCACGAATGTTCTTCTCCCCGGAGACAAAATGGAGGGTGAAATGGAACCGGGAGAAGAACAGGGACCATCTTTCCTGGCGAGAATTCAGCCGCTGGGCAGTCTGTATGTAGACCAAATTCTTGTGGTCAGTGAAAACTTGAAAGGGAAAGCGAGCCCCCTCTAGGAGGTGTCTCCACTCCGAGAAAGCCAACTTCATGGCTAGCAACTCTGTCATGATCTCTGCAGGCAGAGATCATAGCAAGCCTATAGAAGGACAAGCTCTCGGAAGACGGAACTATACTGACCATGAACTAAGCCTGCCGCGCAACTAGAAATAGCCAGGTAGCATTTCCTATTTATTGCTAGATGCCCAGCTCTGGCCTAAGACCTAAATAGCTAGCAGAGGGAAATATAAGACCTGGCTCACCTCTAGAGAAATATTCCAAAGAAGACAGTTGCCCCCCACATATAATGACGGTGAGTTCAGATGAAACAACAAACGCAGCAGGAAAATAGTCTTTAGCAAATTTGAGGTCCGCTTACTAGATAGCAGAAGACAGATAGTATACTTTCATGGTCAGCAGAAAAACACTAACAAAACACCATCCAGAGATTACCTTAAACTCTGGTATTAACTCATAACACCAGAGTAGCAATCCCTGATCAACGAGAGCTTTCCAGACACAGTAACAAAACTTCAGCTGTGAACTGGAACAAATAGGCAAAACGAAACATGGACAAAAGTCCAACTTATCTAGTAGTTGTCAGAAGCAGGAACAAGCACTGAGAGGCATCAGATAACATTGTTGACCGGCAAGAAACCACCAGAGAAATGAGCTTAAATAGCGACACCCACTACTGATGGAAACAGGTGAAACAGGAAAGAGGATGACAAGTCCAATTCCACAAGCGGCCACCGGGGGAGCCCAGAATCCAAATTCACAACAGTACCCCCCCCTCAAGGAGGGGGCACCGAACCCTCACCAGATCCACCAGGGCGACCAGGATGAGCCCTATGGAAGGCACGAACAAGATCAGAAGCATGAACATCAGATGCATTGACCCAAGAATTATCCTCCTGGCCGTAACCCTTCCAATTGACCAGATACTGGAGTCTCCGTCTGGAAACACGAGAGTCCAAAATTTTCTCCACAACGTACTCCAACTCACCCTCCACCAACACCGGAGCAGGAGGCTCAACTGAAGGTACAACAGGTACCTCATACCTGCGCAATAACGACCGATGAAAAACGTTATGAATGGAAAAGGACGCAGGGAGGTCCAAACGGAAAGAAACAGGATTAAGAATCTCCAATATTCTATAAGGGCCGATGAACCGAGGTTTAAACTTAGGAGAAGAGACCCTCATAGGGACAAAACGAGAAGACAACCACACCAAATCTCCAACACAAAGCCGAGAACCAACACGACGATGACGGTTGGCAAAACGCTGAGTCTTCTCCTGGGACAACTTCAAATTGTCCATAACCTGCCCCCAGATGTGATGCAATCTCTCCACCACCGCATCCACTCCAGGACAATCCGAGGATTCCACCTGACCGGAGGAAAATCGAGGGTGAAACCCCGAATTACAGAAAAACGGGGACACCAAGGTGGAAGAGCTGGCCCGATTATTGAGGGCGAACTCTGCCAATGGCAAAAAAGCAACCCAATCATCCTGGTCAGCAGAGACAAAACACCTCAGATATGTCTCCAGGGTCTGATTAGTCCGCTCGGTCTGGCCATTAGTCTGAGGGTGAAAAGCAGATGAAAAAGACAAATCTATGCCCATCCTAGCACAGAATGCCCGCCAAAATCTAGACACAAATTGGGTACCTCTGTCAGAAACAATATTCTCAGGAATACCGTGCAATCGGACAACATTCTGAAAAAACAGAGGAACCAACTCAGAAGAAGAAGGCAACTTGGGCAGAGGAACCAAATGGACCATTTTAGAGAAACGGTCACAGACCACCCAGATGACAGACATCTTCTGGGAAACAGGCAGATCTGAAATAAAATCCATCGAGATGTGTGTCCAAGGCCTCTTAGGAATAGACAAGGGCAACAGCAGTCCGCTAGCCCGAGAACTACAAGACTTGGCCCGAGCACAAATGTCACATGACTGCACAAAGACTCGCACATCTCGTGACAGGGAAGGCCACCAGAAGGATCTTGCCACCAAATCCCTGGTACCAAAAATTCCGGGATGACCTGCCAATGCAGAAGAATGTACCTCAGAGATGACTCTACTGGTCCAATCATCCGGAACAAACAGTCTATCAGGCGGACAACGATCCGGTCTATCCGCCTGAAACTCTTGCAAGGACCGCCGCAGATCAGGAGAAACGGCCGACAAAATTACTCCCTCCCTAAGGATACCTGTGGGTTCAGCATTACCAGGAGAGTCCGGGTCAAAACTCCTAGAAAGGGCATCTGCCTTAACATTCTTAGAACCCGGTAGGTATGACACCACAAAATTAAAGCGAGAAAAAAATAAAGACCAGCGCGCCTGTCTAGGATTCAGGCGCCTGGCAGTCTCAAGATAAATCAAATTTTTGTGGTCAGTCAATACCACCACCTGATGCTTAGCCCCCTCTAGCCAATGGCGCCACTCCTCAAACGCCCACTTCATGGCCAAAAGCTCCCTATTCCCAACATCATAATTCCGCTCTGCGGGCGAAAATTTGCGAGAAAAGAAGGCACAAGGCCTAATGACGGAGCAGTCGGAACCTTTCTGCGACAACACTGCCCCAGCTCCGATCTCCGAAGCGTCAACCTCAACCTGAAAAGGCAGATTCACATCAGGCTGACGTAACACAGGGGCAGAGGCAAAACGGTGCTTAAGCTCCTGAAAGGCCTCTACAGCATGAGGGGACCAATTAGCAACATCAGCGCCATGTCTGGTCAAATCAGTCAGTGGTTTAACGACATCCGAAAAACCAGCAATAAATCGGCGGTAAAAGTTGGCAAAGCCCAAAAATCTCTGAAGACCCTTAAGAGAGGAGGGCTGAGTCCAGTCACAAATAGCTTGCACCTTGACGGGATCCATCTCAATGGAAGAGGGAGAAAAAATATACCCCAAAAAGGAAATTTTCTGGACCCCAAAAACGCACTTAGACCCCTTCACACATAAAGAATTAGACCGCAGAACCTGAAAAACTCTCCTGACCTGCTGGACATGAGAGTCCCAGTCATCAGAAAAAATCAGAATATCATCCAGATATATTATCATAAATTTATCCAGAAAATCGCGGAAAATATCATGCATAAAAGACTGGAAAACTGAAGGGGCATTAGAAAGACCAAAAGGCATGACCAAATACTCAAAGTGGCCCTCGGGCGTATTAAATGCGGTCTTCCACTCATCCCCCTGCCTGATCCGCACCAAATTATACGCCCCACGAAGATCAATTTTAGAGAACCACTTAGCACCCTCTATACGAGCAAACAAATCAGTAAGCAATGGCAATGGGTATTGGTACTTAACAGTGATCTTATTCAGAAGCCGATAATCAATACATGGTCTCAAAGAGCCGTCCTTTTTTGAGACAAAGAAAAACCCAGCTCCCAAGGGAGAAGAAGATGGACGAATATGTCCTTTTTCCAAAGACTCCTTTATATATTCCCGCATAGCAGCATGTTCCGGCACAGACAGATTAAACAAACGACCCTTTGGATATTTGCAACCCGGTATCAATTCTATGGCACAATCGCACTCACGGTGCGGAGGTAACGACCCAAGCTTGGGTTCGTCAAAGACGTCTTGATAATCAGAGAGGAACTCAGGGACTTCAGAGGGAATGGACGACGAAATAGAAACCAAAGGTAAGTCCCCATGAATACCCTTACATCCCCAGCTCAACACAGACATTGCTCTCCAGTCCAAGACTGGATTGTGAGACTGCAACCATGGCAATCCCAGTACCAAATCGTCATGTAAATTATACAGCACCAGGAAACGAATAATCTCCTGGTGATCCGGATTGATACGCATGGTTACTTGTGTCCAGTATTGTGGTTTATTATTAGCCAATGGGGTGGAGTCAATCCCCTTCAGAGGAATAAGAGTCTCCAAAGGCTCTAAATCAAAACCACAACGATTGGCAAAGGACCAATCCATAAGACTCAGAGCGGCGCCAGAGTCAACATAGGCGTCCGTGGCAATGGATGACAAAGAGCAAATCAGGGTTACAGACAAAATAAACTTAGACTGAATGGTGCTAATGGAAACAGACTTATCAAGCTTCTTTGTACGCCTAGAGCATGCTGATATAACATGAGTAGAATCCCCACAATAGAAGCACAATCCATTCTTCCGTCTAAAATTCTGTCGCTCGCTCCTGGACAGAATTCTATCACACTGTATACTTTCTGGCGTCTTTTCCATAGACACCGCCAGATGGTGCACCGGTTTGCGCTCCCGCAGACGCCTATCAATCTGAATAGCCATTGTCATGGACTCATTCAGACCTGCAGGCACAGGGAACCCCACCATAACATCCTTAACGGCATCAGAGAGACCTTCTCTGAAAGTTGCCGCCAAGGCGCACTCATTCCACTGAGTAAGCACAGACCATTTACGGAATTTTTGGCAGTAAACCTCAGCTTCGTCTTGCCCCTGAGATAGTGCCATCAAAGTTTTTTCTGCCTGAAGTTCCAAATGAGGTTCCTCATAAAGCAAGCCCAAGGCCAGAAAAAACGCATCCACATCGCGCAACGCAGGATCCCCTGCTGGCAATGAGAAGGCCCAATCTTGAGGGTCACCCCTGAGCAAGGAAATCACAATCCTAACCTGCTGAGCAGGGTCTCCAGCTGAACGAGACTTCAGGGACAAATACAGCTTACAATTATTTCGGAAATTCTGGAAGCTAGCTCTATTCCCTGTGAAGAACTCCGGCAAAGGAATTCTCGGCTCAGATACTGGAGCATGTACCACAAAATCTTGTAAATTTTGTACTTTCGTGATGAGATTATTCAAACCCGCAGTTACACTCTGAAGATCCATTATTGTCAGGTGCACACAGAGCCATACAGAGATTAGGAGGAGAGAGAGAAAAAAGACTGCAGCAAGGCAAACTGGAGGACAAAAAAAAAAAAAAAAAAAAATTCCAGCAGACTTCTTATAACTCTCCTTTCTCAACCTGGGTCTTTAACACTTTATTGGCCGGTCAAACTGTCATGATCTCTGCAGGCAGAGATCATAGCAAGCCTATAGAAGGACAAGCTCTCGGAAGACGGAACTATACTGACCATGAACTAAGCCTGCCGCGCAACTAGAAATAGCCAGGTAGCATTTCCTATTTATTGCTAGATGCCCAGCTCTGGCCTAAGACCTAAATAGCTAGCAGAGGGAAATATAAGACCTGGCTCACCTCTAGAGAAATATTCCAAAGAAGACAGTTGCCCCCCACATATAATGACGGTGAGTTCAGATGAAACAACAAACGCAGCAGGAAAATAGTCTTTAGCAAATTTGAGGTCCGCTTACTAGATAGCAGAAGACAGATAGTATACTTTCATGGTCAGCAGAAAAACACTAACAAAACACCATCCAGAGATTACCTTAAACTCTGGTATTAACTCATAACACCAGAGTAGCAATCCCTGATCAACGAGAGCTTTCCAGACACAGTAACAAAACTTCAGCTGTGAACTGGAACAAATAGGCAAAACGAAACATGGACAAAAGTCCAACTTATCTAGTAGTTGTCAGAAGCAGGAACAAGCACTGAGAGGCATCAGATAACATTGTTGACCGGCAAGAAACCACCAGAGAAATGAGCTTAAATAGCGACACCCACTACTGATGGAAACAGGTGAAACAGGAAAGAGGATGACAAGTCCAATTCCACAAGCGGCCACCGGGGGAGCCCAGAATCCAAATTCACAACACAACTCCATGTCCCCGATGGAATAATTCCTTTCCGCTGGTGTGAAGATCTTGGAAAAGAATAAACAAGGGTGCTTCCGACCTTGAGCATCCTTCTGGAAGAGGATTGCTCCAGCACCGATGGAAGAGGCATCCACCTCCATAATAAAAGATTTATCAACATCGGGGCGATGTAAAATGGGAGTGCTAGCGAAGTGTGGCTTAATTGAGAGAAAGGCTCTGGAAACCTCCTCCGACCAAAATTTGGGATTTGCTCCCTTTTTAGAGAGGGCAACTAAGGGAGCTACCAAAGTTGAGAAGTGGGGAAACAACTGGAGATAGTAATTAATGAACCCCATAAAGCGCTGCACTGCTTTGAGAGAATGGGGTTCCTGCCAGTCCATCACAGCCTGTAGCTTGGCAGGATCCATAGCCAATCCCTGGGTGGAGATGATATAGCCAAGGAAAGGCAAGGACTCCTGCTCAAACACACACTTCTCCAACTTGGCGTAGAAGGAGTTTACCCGTAGGAGGTCGAAGACTTTGTAAACATCTCTCCGGTGGGAGTCTATATTTGGAGGGTAGATGAGAATATCATCCAGATAGACTACATCCTAGCTTGGGAGTATATCACAGAAGATATCATTCACAAAGTCTTGGAAGACGGCAGGGGCATTACAGAGCAGAAAGGCATCATAGTGCCCATCCCTCATGTTAAATGTCATCTTCCATTCGTCCCCCTCACGGATGCGAATCAAGTTGTAAGCACCCCGCAGATCTAGTTTAGTAAATACCCTCGCTCCCCGCAACCTGTCGAATTAGCTCTGATATCAGAGGCAGAGGGTATTTGTTCTTAACGGTGATGGCGTTAAGACCCCTGTAATCTATGCATGGACGTAATACCCCCCATAAAATGTAAGTCCGCAAGGACAGGGTCCTCTCCCCTGTGTACCAGTGTGTCACTGTAAACCTGTTTACTGTAAATGTTATCTATAACCTTGTATGAAACCCCTTTCTCATGTACAGCACCATGGAATTAATGGTGCTATATAAATAAATAATAATAATAATAATAATTCTCCGTTCTTCTCCTGCACGAAGAAGAACCCCGCCCCTGCAGGTGACACTGACTTCCTAATGAATCCTCTTGCCAGATTCTCCTGAATGTATTGGGTCATCGCCTCCGTCTCCTGGAGAGAAAGGGGATAGACTCGACCCCAGGGAGGTTCTGCACCAGGCAAGAGATCAGTAGGACAGTTATCGGGGCGGTGGGGCGGAAGGGTCTCCGCAGCTCACTTTTAGATCACGTCTGCATAGGATGCAATAGTGCTTGGGGAGAGAAAAAAGATATGTGGGCACTTCAGTGGTAGCAACCTGAACGCACTCTCTCAGACATCTGCCCTCGCAAGATTCACTCCATCCCAAAATTGTCCCTGAGGACCACTATATATGAGGGCAGTGATAATGTAACCCGGGTTTCCCTAGCAGGATCTCGTCTATTCCCTCGGGAATGACAAGGAGGGAAATAATCTCCTGATGGGATGGAGACATAGACAATGTAAATGGGTTGGTCTGGTGTGTTATTTGTGAGGGCAGTGTCGACCTATTCACCACTCGTACAGTCACCGGCTAGGCAAGCATCACAAAATATCGGACATCACCGATACACGATACCAATGCAAGTCAATGGGACAAAAATATCGGAATGTAAATAAGCCCTTTCTGTCCTTCTACATCCTGTTCCGGAGGGGGGAAGAGTGTGGGCGGTGCGTGGGCGGACATTGTGCGTGTCTGTGTGTGCGGGCGGGCTCTGTGCGTGCCTGCCGGGGCTCTGTGCGTGCCTGCCGGGGCTCTGTGCGTGCCTGCAGGGGCTCTGTGCATGCCTGCAGGGGCTCTGTGTGAGCCTGCCGGGGCTCTGTGCAAGCTGCCGGGACTCTGTGCGGCGTGCCGGGGCTCTGTGCGGCGAGCCGGGGCTCTGTGCGGCGAGCCGGGGCTCTGTGCAGGGCACAGTGCAGCATGCTGGGGCTCTGTGCGGCGTGCCGGGGCTCTGTGAGGTTCTCTGTGCGGCACGCCGGGGCTCTGTGTGGTGTGCCGGGCTCTGTCCGGGGCTCTGTGTGGCGTGCCGGGGCTCTGTGCGGGGCTCTGTGTGGGCTGCCGGGGCTCTGTGCGTGTGTGCAGGCATCGTCCGATGGGACTACAAGTCCCATCGGACGATGCCTGCAACAGTGACAGTGATTGACACATTAGCCAATGATGGGACAGTAGTAGTCCCATCATCCGGCTAATGTGTTGTGTTGAATGTAAAAAAAAACAAACATACAAACTACATACATACTACATACATACTACATACAATACATTCATACATTGCATACAATACATACATACAGACATACAGTACATTAAACATAGAGTTCATACTCAACATCACTTGTCACTTTGTTCCCCGAAGCCATCATCAGCTGATGTGACCGCTCTCTAGGGGCTTCAGGAACACAATGACGGGAGGAATGTATCCTTCCGCACTGTATTCCTCTGCCGCTGAAAAAAAATAGTCCCTAGTCTCACTTTTGGCATTGCTGTGTGAGAAATTTTCCCAGGCAGCAATTGCCTTGAAGTGAGACTTTGTCCTAAGGTAACCTCTCAGTGATGCACTGCAGGAGCCATTGTCTCCTGTCAGTGTGTCACTGAAGGTCCTATAGAGCAGTGACATCACCCGATGTCACTGTTATACAGGGGAGATCGTTGTGGGACACTCGTTATTAATTGGACTATGGCGGACAGGTAGTATACGGTTTATTATTTTACGCTTTTTGCAGGCGCTGAAGTATGGTAAGTATGGTTAAATGAAGAATATTAAAATACTTTTTTCCTAATGTGTGTGTTTTATTAACCCTTTATTACTATTGGATTAATAATGGATAGGCGTCTTATTGCTGCCTCTCCGTTATTAACCCAGCTTAATGTCACCTTACAATAGCAAGGTGACATTAACCCCTTATTACCCCATATCCCACCGCCACACGGGAGTGGGAAGAGAGGGGCTAAGTGCCGGAATTGGCGCATGTTACAGATGCGCAATTTCTGGGGCAGCTGCGGACTGGTATTTGTAGCCGGGGGGGGCAAATATCCATGGCCCCTCTATAGGCTATGAATATAAGCCCGCAGCTGTCTGCGTAGCCTTTCTGGCTATAAAATATAGGGGGACCCCATGTTATTTTTTTGGGGGGTCCCCCTATTTTAATAGCCAGTAAAGGCTACGCAGACAGCTGCGGGCTGATATTCATAGCAGGCTACAAATATTGGCCCCCGGCCGTCGGCTTTCCCCCTCTGGCACAGAAAATTGGGCAGGAGTCGACGCCGTTTTTTTCAGTTTTTTTTTTTTAATTCAACGCTCATTAAGGAATCTTTAACACTTGCGCCGGTACGGGTCCGTCGCTATGCGTCAGGCCGACGTACCAACGCACATTGTGAAATTTGTGCACGACGTGGGCAGCGGATGCAGTTTTTCAATGCATCCACTGCCCATTCTGAAGTCCGGGGAGGAGGGGGCGGAGTTTCAGCCGCGCATGCGCGGTAGAAAATGGCGGACGCGATGCACAGAGCCCCGGCAGGCACGCACAGACCCCGCCCGCACAGAGCTTTGGCAGGCAGGCACAGACTCCCCACGGTCATGCACAGACCCCGCCCGCACACACACATGCAGTCTCCCCCCACGCACCGCCCACACTCCATTATAGTGCATAATTGCACCATGGGAATTTCCAATTCCGGTATCCGATATCGCAAAAATATTGGAACTCAGTATCGGAATTCTGATACAGCGAATATCGGCGATACCCGATATTTGCAGTATCGGAATGCTCAAAACTAATTATAACAGAAATAAAAAGGGTTTGTACAGTTGCAATGATAGTGTAGCAACTCACTAGGGAAAATAGGTAACACACTAAAAACTGCACTTGCCCTCGACAGTTGCTGGACAGACTAGAGATCCTGACCCCACAGTTCCTAGTGGTTCCTGCATGAGCTAAGATAGCCCTAATTACAGACTAGACTATGGCAACTCGGACCTATGCTGATTGATAAATCATCAAGCGCTACATGTTCCTGCTAAAGAACTGGAGGGCAAAGCAGAGTGTAAATTACCTACAGATGAGAAAGTGTGCTGAAATAGAAAGAAATCCCATGGTGAGTTGAAGAAACCACAAAATAAAGTATTAAGTATGTACTGTTAGAAAATATGCAGCCAAAGAACATAAACAGCAGAGAGATAAACTTTAGTTGGTCTTTCACTGACTGGTTTAAACTACAGCAGTATGGCTGGATATCCAAATGAGACTATCCCTAGCAGGAAGACTGAAGTACCAGCAGGGGGGGAAATAAAAAGCTACATCCAAAAGGTGATAGAGCAGACACATGAGTAAATGAAAACACTTGTTACCTAAGGATGGCATGAACTAAACACTAGATGACAAGGTGTATTTACTGTGGGTCAGCACACAGAGAGGCTGACCACAAAGCACAGGCTCAAGGGTTCAAACCCAAATGCATGACTGTACCCAACCCCCTACCAGGAGGGGCCACTGGGCCCACTACAACCCCCAAACACTGACACTGTTCACAGAACACTCTCATGCAGGATTAATTACCTTATACAGACAAACAAATTTAGGAGCAAATTTGCTTGATGGAGCTGTAAGACAAATATTTTTTGAGGATAACCAAATAAAATCTCCCAGCTCAAAGACAGGGCATCCCTCAGTCTGTTCACAGATTCTTGGTCTGATCACATGTCACAAATTTCCAAAAACTGAATGACAACCCCCACAACCACAAAATGAGCTACCAGTAGCAGTAGAGGTGTGGTTATTGAAAGTGAACTCAGCCAGATGAAGAAAATCCACCCAGTCCTCTTGATTGCATGAAACAAAACATCTTAAATATTGTTCTTAATCTTGGTTCATTCTCTACGTCTGATCATTACTCTCAGGATGATAACCTAAGGCTTAATTCCTAATCGGAAGTAAAAGCTACATCAATAGTTAGCCATACACTGAACTCTTCTATCAGAAATAATGTTTTTAAGTATCATCATGTTACTTAGCGATGTGATTTAGCTAAAATCTTAGCTGTAGGCAATTTTATAAGAGAAACTAAGTGCTGAAATCTTGTTGAAACGGTCCACCACCAACCATACTACAGTATTACCACCAGATTTAGGTAAATCTGTGTTGAAATCCTTGACAAAAGAGTCCAAGGTTGAGATGGAACATCAATAGACAAAATAAATCTTTTTGTGGCATGGTGAAAGCCTCTAGACCTGGCGCAAACTCGGCACTTATGGATATACTTATCAACATCCTTTACAGAGCACTCTGCCACTCAAAGGACCTGGACAGAGCTCTCCAGGTTGCAGAGGAACCAGGATGTCCAGCCAACACAGAGTCATGCACATTGTTAAGAAGATCAGTGTGGAGTGAGGATGGCACAAAAAGCTTGTCAGGTGGAAAGCCATCTGGTGCATCAACCTGAGCTTCTACAATGCGCTGTCTGAGAACAATCCCCAGAGCACCCACCACCACCCGCTCACTAAGAATTTTGACTGGATTTTCATCCCTCAACTATGGAACAAAACTATGCAATAAAGCATCAGTCTTAACATTCTTAATACCAGTGAAATATATCACAGAGAAATCAAACCAAGCAAAAAAGAGGGCCCACTGGGCCTGTTTGGTATTCAAGCACTTAGCAGCGTCAACATACAGTACATTTTTGTGATCAGTTAAGACCTAGCCCTATCCAGCCAATGCTTCCATTCTTCAAAAGCTCTCTTAACAGCCAACAGTTCCTGATCGTCTATATCATAGTTGGACTCTGCTTGTGAGAATTTACGGATGGCATAGATTTAGATAAACAACTGAAAAAACAAAAATGCACACATGACTTAACCTTGTGAGTCTTCCAATTGATGGTAGGATTGTGTTTCACTAACCAGGGCATACCCAATACAACTTTAGCTGGTAAGGAAGAAAACATCATGAATGAAATAGATTAATCCAATCTCATGCACACATTCTCAACCTTAGAAGTAACATGACTTTGGGCAAGAGGTGAATTATCAATTTCAGATACTTGACCAAGAGTTGAAACTGTGTACCCACACTCAATAGCAAAATCACTGTCAATAAGATCTAAGATGGAACCCGAGTCAACAAATCTAGAGGTAACTGTAGCTCCAAATTTGGTAACCAAAGACACATGTATAAAACAACCAGTAGTATGCATGATAGATAAAGTCAAACCTTTCGAACCAGTGTCCTTACATGTTAATGATTTTTTTTGTTCTATTTACAGTAAAGAAATTTATTATTGTATCTGAAAAACGAAATCATTGCATGACCCGTTCGACTGCAATATAGACAGAAACAAGCTTGTGTTACTAGTTTAAATCCCTTCTTGGACATCCTGCAGGCCCCAATTTTCATCAGTTCTCTGACCTCGATTGGATGTGAGAGAAAAGTCACTAAACCACCCTCAACTGTGTTCTTACCCCTAAGATGTTTTTCCAATTGCACTGCCAGAGACATGGCCTCTTCCAGGGTTAATGGGGAGGGACCATAAAACATCATATCTAGTATCTGGATAGAAGTACCCTGGTAGAATTGACTGTGGAGATCTGGGTCATTCCAGGAGGGTTCCACTGCCCAAAGTCTGAACTAAGAGCAGAAGTCCTCCACTTTACTATTTTTGGATCACTGATTAGCCAACAGCAAGTTTACTGGGGTTCGTAATAAAAGTTCATAATAAATGTGCCCCATGTTAGGGCTGGTGGAACGCACCGAGTAAATATTGAGATGATATAGGTGTGTTCGCAGCCCAGGGTCCACTGTGCAGGAGTGGAACCTGCTGCTAGTAAATGGCGGCACTGTATGGCGGTACAATGCCTGAATAGACACGGGTTCCATCACCTGGTCTGTATTGGAGCGAACTCTGTTGCTTCACAGAGATGCCAAGATTAGGATTATGCTGTGCCCTGTTAACCTCACAGAGGATCACAGCTCACTAACAGAGCAGGTAGCGTACTGTGGTCATACAGTCAGCATAAGCGCTCAAACAACTCATCTCCAGAGGTGCCGGAATTCTAGTGGCTATACGCCATCCCTAAATTCACACACACAGACTCCTCTCCAGAGGTGCCGGAATTCTATTGGCTATACAGCTGACCCTGAGCACATGCAGGAACAGACAACAAGGTAACTAAGCTCATAAACATAAGTTGATACTAGCACATGGCCATGCAGCCATGAGAACCTTTTAAAGAGAAAGCTCTCCAGGACCTTCCTAGTGGTCCAATAGGAACTGCTTCAAGACCTAAGCATGTGACCCCCGACCTCCAACGAGAGGTCGTCCCTTGGGCATGCTCAGTAGCGGAATACAAGGACTTAGTCCCAGGAGCGTCTGCTCGCCGCTGAACAGTGCTGGTTACAATGGCTGAGCCTGGAAGACCAGCAGTAACCAAGCGCACAGTATTTGACTGAGCCAGATGTTGGGATCGATGTCTCCACTGAGCAGGCTCCACTGCGGCTGAAGAAGAATGGGAGACCACATCAGAGGTGGATCGAGATTCCCCCTGTGCAGCGGTGGGAACTTGACACCTAACATTACCCCCTCCTTGGGCCTCGCTACGCTTGAAGGCAGCAATGAGTTGCAGAGCCCAAATGTGCTCAACAGGCTCCCAGGACCTGTCCTCTATGCCATAGTCCTTCCAATCCACCAAATAAAATTTCTTGCCATGTACCACCTTACACCCCAAGATAACGTTCACCTCAAAATCATCCATACATGAACCCAATGTCCCGGCAGATGACTCAGAAAACCGGGAAATGTGAACAGGCTTAAGAAGAGAAACATGAAAGGTGTCAGTGATACCTAGGCATGGAGGAAGGGCCAGACGGTAGACCACAGGGTTAACCTGTTCCAGGACCTTGAAGTGACCCAAGTAGCGATGTGCAAACTTAGTGGACTCAACTCGCAGCCTGATGTTATGGGTGGAGAGCCACGCTAAGTCGCCAGGAGCAAATGTCAGAGCGGGGCACCAATGTGCATTGGCGGAGGACCTCATTCTCTCCCTGGAAGCCCGGATGGCATCCTGAGGGCGGTTCCAAATGTCACGAGCCTCCACTGCCCAGTCTGCCACCCTGAAATTGGCAGAAAACACAGGCATAGGCACAGGAACCCGCGGATGCTGGCCGTAGTTAAGGAGGAATGGTGTCTGTCCAGTGGAGTCGGCTACGGTGTTGTTTAGCGCAAACTCTGCCGACAGTAGCAAGGATGCCCACAGTCATCCTGCCTAGCAGAAAGAAAATGTCACAGATCTGTAACCAAGGTCTGGTTGGCCATCTCTATGAACTCTAAACAGCAAAAGCACAAAAAGAGGATTCGGAGATCCTCCAAAAATAGAAAAAAAACAGCAACAAAAGGCAGAGATTCTTACCTGCCTAGGCCTCCAAACAAATGCACTAACAGGATGCAGTGGACCCATGTGGTTAAAATGGAAAAAACACAGGTGCAGCATAACCGATGAGGCAGCCACTCACCAGCTACCAAACTAATGGCTGCTTGGCACATTGCTGCACATAAAAACTTGTATGTGGCGCTGTTCACACAACCCATTCATCTCGAGATGGTATGCTGAAGAGAGATTCAGCTCGATGCTGAGTAGACGACAAAGCTCTCTCCAGAACCGAGATGCAAAATGGGGACCCCGGTCACTGACAATTTTGTCCGGCATACCGTGTAAGCGGAAAATGTGTTTGATAAACAACACTGCCAAGGCCCGTGCAGAAGGTAGCCGTGGAAGAGGCACCAAGTGCACCATTTTAGAAAATGGTCGATGATTACCCAAATGATGGTGCAGCCACGAGACTTGGGTAAGCCCACCACAAAGTCCATCCCAAACATCTCCCAGGGCCTGTCTGCCACTGGCAGGGGGTAAAGTAACATAGCTGGCCATTGTCGAGGGGACTTATTCTTGGCGCAGGAGACACATGCCCGAATATAGTCTCCAACGTCATGGGCCATATGCGGCCACCAGTACGTCCTCGCCAGAAACTCAGATGTCCTTTTGGTCCCAAAGTGTCCACCCACCCTGGACGAGTGAGCCCAAGAGAGAACCTCCGGTCACAAATTCGATGGCACAAAAGTCTTGCCCGGGGGCACAGACTCTAGCGAAACCAGAGCCACGGTCCTAAGACTCTCAGGAAGGACAATAAGCCGAGGTTCCTCCTCCTCTGATGACACTACAGAGCGGGAGAGAGCGTCGGCACGAATGTTCTTCTCCCCGGAGACAAAATGGAGGGTGAAATGGAACCGGGAGAAGAACAGGGACCATCTTTCCTGGCGAGAATTCAGCCGCTGGGCAGTCTGTATGTAGACCAAATTCTTGTGGTCAGTGAAAACTTGAAAGGGAAAGCGAGCCCCCTCTAGGAGGTGTCTCCACTCCGAGAAAGCCAACTTCATGGCTAGCAACTCCATGTCCCCGATGGAATAATTCCTTTCCGCTGGTGTGAAGATCTTGGAAAAGAATAAACAAGGGTGCTTCCGACCTTGAGCATCCTTCTGGAAGAGGATTGCTCCAGCACCGATGGAAGAGGCATCCACCTCCATAATAAAAGATTTATCAACATCGGGGCGATGTAAAATGGGAGTGCTAGCGAAGTGTGGCTTAATTGAGAGAAAGGCTCTGGAAACCTCCTCCGACCAAAATTTGGGATTTGCTCCCTTTTTAGAGAGGGCAACTAAGGGAGCTACCAAAGTTGAGAAGTGGGGAAACAACTGGAGATAGTAATTAATGAACCCCATAAAGCGCTGCACTGCTTTGAGAGAATGGGGTTCCTGCCAGTCCATCACAGCCTGTAGCTTGGCAGGATCCATAGCCAATCCCTGGGTGGAGATGATATAGCCAAGGAAAGGCAAGGACTCCTGCTCAAACACACACTTCTCCAACTTGGCGTAGAAGGAGTTTACCCGTAGGAGGTCGAAGACTTTGTAAACATCTCTCCGGTGGGAGTCTATATTTGGAGGGTAGATGAGAATATCATCCAGATAGACTACATCCTAGCTTGGGAGTATATCACAGAAGATATCATTCACAAAGTCTTGGAAGACGGCAGGGGCATTACAGAGCAGAAAGGCATCATAGTGCCCATCCCTCATGTTAAATGTCATCTTCCATTCGTCCCCCTCACGGATGCGAATCAAGTTGTAAGCACCCCGCAGATCTAGTTTAGTAAATACCCTCGCTCCCCGCAACCTGTCGAATTAGCTCTGATATCAGAGGCAGAGGGTATTTGTTCTTAACGGTGATGGCGTTAAGACCCCTGTAATCTATGCATGGACGTAATACCCCCCATAAAATGTAAGTCCGCAAGGACAGGGTCCTCTCCCCTGTGTACCAGTGTGTCACTGTAAACCTGTTTACTGTAAATGTTATCTATAACCTTGTATGAAACCCCTTTCTCATGTACAGCACCATGGAATTAATGGTGCTATATAAATAAATAATAATAATAATAATAATTCTCCGTTCTTCTCCTGCACGAAGAAGAACCCCGCCCCTGCAGGTGACACTGACTTCCTAATGAATCCTCTTGCCAGATTCTCCTGAATGTATTGGGTCATCGCCTCCGTCTCCTGGAGAGAAAGGGGATAGACTCGACCCCAGGGAGGTTCTGCACCAGGCAAGAGATCAGTAGGACAGTTATCGGGGCGGTGGGGCGGAAGGGTCTCCGCAGCTCACTTTTAGATCACGTCTGCATAGGATGCAATAGTGCTTGGGGAGAGAAAAAAGATATGTGGGCACTTCAGTGGTAGCAACCTGAACGCACTCTCTCAGACATCTGCCCTCGCAAGATTCACTCCATCCCAAAATTGTCCCTGAGGACCACTATATATGAGGGCAGTGATAATGTAACCCGGGTTTCCCTAGCAGGATCTCGTCTATTCCCTCGGGAATGACAAGGAGGGAAATAATCTCCTGATGGGATGGAGACATAGACAATGTAAATGGGTTGGTCTGGTGTGTTATTTGTGAGGGCAGTGTCGACCTATTCACCACTCGTACAGTCACCGGCTAGGCAAGCATCACAAAATATCGGACATCACCGATACACGATACCAATGCAAGTCAATGGGACAAAAATATCGGAATGTAAATAAGCCCTTTCTGTCCTTCTACATCCTGTTCCGGAGGGGGGAAGAGTGTGGGCGGTGCGTGGGCGGACATTGTGCGTGTCTGTGTGTGCGGGCGGGCTCTGTGCGTGCCTGCCGGGGCTCTGTGCGTGCCTGCCGGGGCTCTGTGCGTGCCTGCAGGGGCTCTGTGCATGCCTGCAGGGGCTCTGTGTGAGCCTGCCGGGGCTCTGTGCAAGCTGCCGGGACTCTGTGCGGCGTGCCGGGGCTCTGTGCGGCGAGCCGGGGCTCTGTGCGGCGAGCCGGGGCTCTGTGCAGGGCACAGTGCAGCATGCTGGGGCTCTGTGCGGCGTGCCGGGGCTCTGTGAGGTTCTCTGTGCGGCACGCCGGGGCTCTGTGTGGTGTGCCGGGCTCTGTCCGGGGCTCTGTGTGGCGTGCCGGGGCTCTGTGCGGGGCTCTGTGTGGGCTGCCGGGGCTCTGTGCGTGTGTGCAGGCATCGTCCGATGGGACTACAAGTCCCATCGGACGATGCCTGCAACAGTGACAGTGATTGACACATTAGCCAATGATGGGACAGTAGTAGTCCCATCATCCGGCTAATGTGTTGTGTTGAATGTAAAAAAAAACAAACATACAAACTACATACATACTACATACATACTACATACAATACATTCATACATTGCATACAATACATACATACAGACATACAGTACATTAAACATAGAGTTCATACTCAACATCACTTGTCACTTTGTTCCCCGAAGCCATCATCAGCTGATGTGACCGCTCTCTAGGGGCTTCAGGAACACAATGACGGGAGGAATGTATCCTTCCGCACTGTATTCCTCTGCCGCTGAAAAAAAATAGTCCCTAGTCTCACTTTTGGCATTGCTGTGTGAGAAATTTTCCCAGGCAGCAATTGCCTTGAAGTGAGACTTTGTCCTAAGGTAACCTCTCAGTGATGCACTGCAGGAGCCATTGTCTCCTGTCAGTGTGTCACTGAAGGTCCTATAGAGCAGTGACATCACCCGATGTCACTGTTATACAGGGGAGATCGTTGTGGGACACTCGTTATTAATTGGACTATGGCGGACAGGTAGTATACGGTTTATTATTTTACGCTTTTTGCAGGCGCTGAAGTATGGTAAGTATGGTTAAATGAAGAATATTAAAATACTTTTTTCCTAATGTGTGTGTTTTATTAACCCTTTATTACTATTGGATTAATAATGGATAGGCGTCTTATTGCTGCCTCTCCGTTATTAACCCAGCTTAATGTCACCTTACAATAGCAAGGTGACATTAACCCCTTATTACCCCATATCCCACCGCCACACGGGAGTGGGAAGAGAGGGGCTAAGTGCCGGAATTGGCGCATGTTACAGATGCGCAATTTCTGGGGCAGCTGCGGACTGGTATTTGTAGCCGGGGGGGGCAAATATCCATGGCCCCTCTATAGGCTATGAATATAAGCCCGCAGCTGTCTGCGTAGCCTTTCTGTCTATAAAATATAGGGGGACCCCATGTTATTTTTTTGGGGGGTCCCCCTATTTTAATAGCCAGTAAAGGCTACGCAGACAGCTGCGGGCTGATATTCATAGCAGGCTACAAATATTGGCCCCCGGCCGTCGGCTTTCCCCCTCTGGCACAGAAAATTGGGCAGGAGTCGACGCCGTTTTTTTCCGTTTTTTTTTTTTAATTCAACGCTCATTAAGGAATCTTTAACACTTGCGCCGGTACGGGTCCGTCGCTATGCGTCAGGCCGACGTACCAACGCACATTGTGAAATTTGTGCACGACGTGGGCAGCGGATGCAGTTTTTCAATGCATCCACTGCCCATTCTGAAGTCCGGGGAGGAGGGGGCGGAGTTTCAGCCGCGCATGCGCGGTAGAAAATGGCGGACGCGATGCACAGAGCCCCGGCAGGCACGCACAGACCCCGCCCGCACAGAGCTTTGGCAGGCAGGCACAGACTCCCCACGGTCATGCACAGACCCCGCCCGCACACACACATGCAGTCTCCCCCCACGCACCGCCCACACTCCATTATAGTGCATAATTGCACCATGGGAATTTCCAATTCCGGTATCCGATATCGCAAAAATATTGGAACTCAGTATCGGAATTCTGATACAGCGAATATCGGCGATACCCGATATTTGCAGTATCGGAATGCTCAAAACTAATTATAACAGAAATAAAAAGGGTTTGTACAGTTGCAATGATAGTGTAGCAACTCACTAGGGAAAATAGGTAACACACTAAAAACTGCACTTGCCCTCGACAGTTGCTGGACAGACTAGAGATCCTGACCCCACAGTTCCTAGTGGTTCCTGCATGAGCTAAGATAGCCCTAATTACAGACTAGACTATGGCAACTCGGACCTATGCTGATTGATAAATCATCAAGCGCTACATGTTCCTGCTAAAGAACTGGAGGGCAAAGCAGAGTGTAAATTACCTACAGATGAGAAAGTGTGCTGAAATAGAAAGAAATCCCATGGTGAGTTGAAGAAACCACAAAATAAAGTATTAAGTATGTACTGTTAGAAAATATGCAGCCAAAGAACATAAACAGCAGAGAGATAAACTTTAGTTGGTCTTTCACTGACTGGTTTAAACTACAGCAGTATGGCTGGATATCCAAATGAGACTATCCCTAGCAGGAAGACTGAAGTACCAGCAGGGGGGGAAATAAAAAGCTACATCCAAAAGGTGATAGAGCAGACACATGAGTAAATGAAAACACTTGTTACCTAAGGATGGCATGAACTAAACACTAGATGACAAGGTGTATTTACTGTGGGTCAGCACACAGAGAGGCTGACCACAAAGCACAGGCTCAAGGGTTCAAACCCAAATGCATGACTGTACCCAACCCCCTACCAGGAGGGGCCACTGGGCCCACTACAACCCCCAAACACTGACACTGTTCACAGAACACTCTCATGCAGGATTAATTACCTTATACAGACAAACAAATTTAGGAGCAAATTTGCTTGATGGAGCTGTAAGACAAATATTTTTTGAGGATAACCAAATAAAATCTCCCAGCTCAAAGACAGGGCATCCCTCAGTCTGTTCACAGATTCTTGGTCTGATCACATGTCACAAATTTCCAAAAACTGAATGACAACCCCCACAACCACAAAATGAGCTACCAGTAGCAGTAGAGGTGTGGTTATTGAAAGTGAACTCAGCCAGATGAAGAAAATCCACCCAGTCCTCTTGATTGCATGAAACAAAACATCTTAAATATTGTTCTTAATCTTGGTTCATTCTCTACGTCTGATCATTACTCTCAGGATGATAACCTAAGGCTTAATTCCTAATCGGAAGTAAAAGCTACATCAATAGTTAGCCATACACTGAACTCTTCTATCAGAAATAATGTTTTTAAGTATCATCATGTTACTTAGCGATGTGATTTAGCTAAAATCTTAGCTGTAGGCAATTTTATAAGAGAAACTAAGTGCTGAAATCTTGTTGAAACGGTCCACCACCAACCATACTACAGTATTACCACCAGATTTAGGTAAATCTGTGTTGAAATCCTTGACAAAAGAGTCCAAGGTTGAGATGGAACATCAATAGACAAAATAAATCTTTTTGTGGCATGGTGAAAGCCTCTAGACCTGGCGCAAACTCGGCACTTATGGATATACTTATCAACATCCTTTACAGAGCACTCTGCCACTCAAAGGACCTGGACAGAGCTCTCCAGGTTGCAGAGGAACCAGGATGTCCAGCCAACACAGAGTCATGCACATTGTTAAGAAGATCAGTGTGGAGTGAGGATGGCACAAAAAGCTTGTCAGGTGGAAAGCCATCTGGTGCATCAACCTGAGCTTCTACAATGCGCTGTCTGAGAACAATCCCCAGAGCACCCACCACCACCCGCTCACTAAGAATTTTGACTGGATTTTCATCCCTCAACTATGGAACAAAACTATGCAATAAAGCATCAGTCTTAACATTCTTAATACCAGTGAAATATATCACAGAGAAATCAAACCAAGCAAAAAAGAGGGCCCACTGGGCCTGTTTGGTATTCAAGCACTTAGCAGCGTCAACATACAGTACATTTTTGTGATCAGTTAAGACCTAGCCCTATCCAGCCAATGCTTCCATTCTTCAAAAGCTCTCTTAACAGCCAACAGTTCCTGATCGTCTATATCATAGTTGGACTCTGCTTGTGAGAATTTACGGATGGCATAGATTTAGATAAACAACTGAAAAAACAAAAATGCACACATGACTTAACCTTGTGAGTCTTCCAATTGATGGTAGGATTGTGTTTCACTAACCAGGGCATACCCAATACAACTTTAGCTGGTAAGGAAGAAAACATCATGAATGAAATAGATTAATCCAATCTCATGCACACATTCTCAACCTTAGAAGTAACATGACTTTGGGCAAGAGGTGAATTATCAATTTCAGATACTTGACCAAGAGTTGAAACTGTGTACCCACACTCAATAGCAAAATCACTGTCAATAAGATCTAAGATGGAACCCGAGTCAACAAATCTAGAGGTAACTGTAGCTCCAAATTTGGTAACCAAAGACACATGTATAAAACAACCAGTAGTATGCATGATAGATAAAGTCAAACCTTTCGAACCAGTGTCCTTACATGTTAATGATTTTTTTTGTTCTATTTACAGTAAAGAAATTTATTATTGTATCTGAAAAACGAAATCATTGCATGACCCGTTCGACTGCAATATAGACAGAAACAAGCTTGTGTTACTAGTTTAAATCCCTTCTTGGACATCCTGCAGGCCCCAATTTTCATCAGTTCTCTGACCTCGATTGGATGTGAGAGAAAAGTCACTAAACCACCCTCAACTGTGTTCTTACCCCTAAGATGTTTTTCCAATTGCACTGCCAGAGACATGGCCTCTTCCAGGGTTAATGGGGAGGGACCATAAAACATCATATCTAGTATCTGGATAGAAGTACCCTGGTAGAATTGACTGTGGAGATCTGGGTCATTCCAGGAGGGTTCCACTGCCCAAAGTCTGAACTAAGAGCAGAAGTCCTCCACTTTACTATTTTTGGATCACTGATTAGCCAACAGCAAGTTTACTGGGGTTCGTAATAAAAGTTCATAATAAATGTGCCCCATGTTAGGGCTGGTGGAACGCACCGAGTAAATATTGAGATGATATAGGTGTGTTCGCAGCCCAGGGTCCACTGTGCAGGAGTGGAACCTGCTGCTAGTAAATGGCGGCACTGTATGGCGGTACAATGCCTGAATAGACACGGGTTCCATCACCTGGTCTGTATTGGAGCGAACTCTGTTGCTTCACAGAGATGCCAAGATTAGGATTATGCTGTGCCCTGTTAACCTCACAGAGGATCACAGCTCACTAACAGAGCAGGTAGCGTACTGTGGTCATACAGTCAGCATAAGCGCTCAAACAACTCATCTCCAGAGGTGCCGGAATTCTAGTGGCTATACGCCATCCCTAAATTCACACACACAGACTCCTCTCCAGAGGTGCCGGAATTCTATTGGCTATACAGCTGACCCTGAGCACATGCAGGAACAGACAACAAGGTAACTAAGCTCATAAACATAAGTTGATACTAGCACATGGCCATGCAGCCATGAGAACCTTTTAAAGAGAAAGCTCTCCAGGACCTTCCTAGTGGTCCAATAGGAACTGCTTCAAGACCTAAGCATGTGACCCCCGACCTCCAACGAGAGGTCGTCCCTTGGGCATGCTCAGTAGCGGAATACAAGGACTTAGTCCCAGGAGCGTCTGCTCGCCGCTGAACAGTGCTGGTTACAATGGCTGAGCCTGGAAGACCAGCAGTAACCAAGCGCACAGTATTTGACTGAGCCAGATGTTGGGATCGATGTCTCCACTGAGCAGGCTCCACTGCGGCTGAAGAAGAATGGGAGACCACATCAGAGGTGGATCGAGATTCCCCCTGTGCAGCGGTGGGAACTTGACACCTAACATTACCCCCTCCTTGGGCCTCGCTACGCTTGAAGGCAGCAATGAGTTGCAGAGCCCAAATGTGCTCAACAGGCTCCCAGGACCTGTCCTCTATGCCATAGTCCTTCCAATCCACCAAATAAAATTTCTTGCCATGTACCACCTTACACCCCAAGATAACGTTCACCTCAAAATCATCCATACATGAACCCAATGTCCCGGCAGATGACTCAGAAAACCGGGAAATGTGAACAGGCTTAAGAAGAGAAACATGAAAGGTGTCAGTGATACCTAGGCATGGAGGAAGGGCCAGACGGTAGACCACAGGGTTAACCTGTTCCAGGACCTTGAAGTGACCCAAGTAGCGATGTGCAAACTTAGTGGACTCAACTCGCAGCCTGATGTTATGGGTGGAGAGCCACGCTAAGTCGCCAGGAGCAAATGTCAGAGCGGGGCACCAATGTGCATTGGCGGAGGACCTCATTCTCTCCCTGGAAGCCCGGATGGCATCCTGAGGGCGGTTCCAAATGTCACGAGCCTCCACTGCCCAGTCTGCCACCCTGAAATTGGCAGAAAACACAGGCATAGGCACAGGAACCCGCGGATGCTGGCCGTAGTTAAGGAGGAATGGTGTCTGTCCAGTGGAGTCGGCTACGGTGTTGTTTAGCGCAAACTCTGCCGACAGTAGCAAGGATGCCCACAGTCATCCTGCCTAGCAGAAAGAAAATGTCACAGATCTGTAACCAAGGTCTGGTTGGCCATCTCTATGAACTCTAAACAGCAAAAGCACAAAAAGAGGATTCGGAGATCCTCCAAAAATAGAAAAAAAACAGCAACAAAAGGCAGAGATTCTTACCTGCCTAGGCCTCCAAACAAATGCACTAACAGGATGCAGTGGACCCATGTGGTTAAAATGGAAAAAACACAGGTGCAGCATAACCGATGAGGCAGCCACTCACCAGCTACCAAACTAATGGCTGCTTGGCACATTGCTGCACATAAAAACTTGTATGTGGCGCTGTTCACACAACCCATTCATCTCGAGATGGTATGCTGAAGAGAGATTCAGCTCGATGCTGAGTAGACGACAAAGCTCTCTCCAGAACCGAGATGCAAAATGGGGACCCCGGTCACTGACAATTTTGTCCGGCATACCGTGTAAGCGGAAAATGTGTTTGATAAACAACACTGCCAAGGCCCGTGCAGAAGGTAGCCGTGGAAGAGGCACCAAGTGCACCATTTTAGAAAATGGTCGATGATTACCCAAATGATGGTGCAGCCACGAGACTTGGGTAAGCCCACCACAAAGTCCATCCCAAACATCTCCCAGGGCCTGTCTGCCACTGGCAGGGGGTAAAGTAACATAGCTGGCCATTGTCGAGGGGACTTATTCTTGGCGCAGGAGACACATGCCCGAATATAGTCTCCAACGTCATGGGCCATATGCGGCCACCAGTACGTCCTCGCCAGAAACTCAGATGTCCTTTTGGTCCCAAAGTGTCCACCCACCCTGGACGAGTGAGCCCAAGAGAGAACCTCCGGTCACAAATTCGATGGCACAAAAGTCTTGCCCGGGGGCACAGACTCTAGCGAAACCAGAGCCACGGTCCTAAGACTCTCAGGAAGGACAATAAGCCGAGGTTCCTCCTCCTCTGATGACACTACAGAGCGGGAGAGAGCGTCGGCACGAATGTTCTTCTCCCCGGAGACAAAATGGAGGGTGAAATGGAACCGGGAGAAGAACAGGGACCATCTTTCCTGGCGAGAATTCAGCCGCTGGGCAGTCTGTATGTAGACCAAATTCTTGTGGTCAGTGAAAACTTGAAAGGGAAAGCGAGCCCCCTCTAGGAGGTGTCTCCACTCCGAGAAAGCCAACTTCATGGCTAGCAACTCCATGTCCCCGATGGAATAATTCCTTTCCGCTGGTGTGAAGATCTTGGAAAAGAATAAACAAGGGTGCTTCCGACCTTGAGCATCCTTCTGGAAGAGGATTGCTCCAGCACCGATGGAAGAGGCATCCACCTCCATAATAAAAGATTTATCAACATCGGGGCGATGTAAAATGGGAGTGCTAGCGAAGTGTGGCTTAATTGAGAGAAAGGCTCTGGAAACCTCCTCCGACCAAAATTTGGGATTTGCTCCCTTTTTAGAGAGGGCAACTAAGGGAGCTACCAAAGTTGAGAAGTGGGGAAACAACTGGAGATAGTAATTAATGAACCCCATAAAGCGCTGCACTGCTTTGAGAGAATGGGGTTCCTGCCAGTCCATCACAGCCTGTAGCTTGGCAGGATCCATAGCCAATCCCTGGGTGGAGATGATATAGCCAAGGAAAGGCAAGGACTCCTGCTCAAACACACACTTCTCCAACTTGGCGTAGAAGGAGTTTACCCGTAGGAGGTCGAAGACTTTGTAAACATCTCTCCGGTGGGAGTCTATATTTGGAGGGTAGATGAGAATATCATCCAGATAGACTACATCCTAGCTTGGGAGTATATCACAGAAGATATCATTCACAAAGTCTTGGAAGACGGCAGGGGCATTACAGAGCAGAAAGGCATCATAGTGCCCATCCCTCATGTTAAATGTCATCTTCCATTCGTCCCCCTCACGGATGCGAATCAAGTTGTAAGCACCCCGCAGATCTAGTTTAGTAAATACCCTCGCTCCCCGCAACCTGTCGAATTAGCTCTGATATCAGAGGCAGAGGGTATTTGTTCTTAACGGTGATGGCGTTAAGACCCCTGTAATCTATGCATGGACGTAATACCCCCCATAAAATGTAAGTCCGCAAGGACAGGGTCCTCTCCCCTGTGTACCAGTGTGTCACTGTAAACCTGTTTACTGTAAATGTTATCTATAACCTTGTATGAAACCCCTTTCTCATGTACAGCACCATGGAATTAATGGTGCTATATAAATAAATAATAATAATAATAATAATTCTCCGTTCTTCTCCTGCACGAAGAAGAACCCCGCCCCTGCAGGTGACACTGACTTCCTAATGAATCCTCTTGCCAGATTCTCCTGAATGTATTGGGTCATCGCCTCCGTCTCCTGGAGAGAAAGGGGATAGACTCGACCCCAGGGAGGTTCTGCACCAGGCAAGAGATCAGTAGGACAGTTATCGGGGCGGTGGGGCGGAAGGGTCTCCGCAGCTCACTTTTAGATCACGTCTGCATAGGATGCAATAGTGCTTGGGGAGAGAAAAAAGATATGTGGGCACTTCAGTGGTAGCAACCTGAACGCACTCTCTCAGACATCTGCCCTCGCAAGATTCACTCCATCCCAAAATTGTCCCTGAGGACCACTATATATGAGGGCAGTGATAATGTAACCCGGGTTTCCCTAGCAGGATCTCGTCTATTCCCTCGGGAATGACAAGGAGGGAAATAATCTCCTGATGGGATGGAGACATAGACAATGTAAATGGGTTGGTCTGGTGTGTTATTTGTGAGGGCAGTGTCGACCTATTCACCACTCGTACAGTCACCGGCTAGGCAAGCATCACAAAATATCGGACATCACCGATACACGATACCAATGCAAGTCAATGGGACAAAAATATCGGAATGTAAATAAGCCCTTTCTGTCCTTCTACATCCTGTTCCGGAGGGGGGAAGAGTGTGGGCGGTGCGTGGGCGGACATTGTGCGTGTCTGTGTGTGCGGGCGGGCTCTGTGCGTGCCTGCCGGGGCTCTGTGCGTGCCTGCCGGGGCTCTGTGCGTGCCTGCAGGGGCTCTGTGCATGCCTGCAGGGGCTCTGTGTGAGCCTGCCGGGGCTCTGTGCAAGCTGCCGGGACTCTGTGCGGCGTGCCGGGGCTCTGTGCGGCGAGCCGGGGCTCTGTGCGGCGAGCCGGGGCTCTGTGCAGGGCACAGTGCAGCATGCTGGGGCTCTGTGCGGCGTGCCGGGGCTCTGTGAGGTTCTCTGTGCGGCACGCCGGGGCTCTGTGTGGTGTGCCGGGCTCTGTCCGGGGCTCTGTGTGGCGTGCCGGGGCTCTGTGCGGGGCTCTGTGTGGGCTGCCGGGGCTCTGTGCGTGTGTGCAGGCATCGTCCGATGGGACTACAAGTCCCATCGGACGATGCCTGCAACAGTGACAGTGATTGACACATTAGCCAATGATGGGACAGTAGTAGTCCCATCATCCGGCTAATGTGTTGTGTTGAATGTAAAAAAAAACAAACATACAAACTACATACATACTACATACATACTACATACAATACATTCATACATTGCATACAATACATACATACAGACATACAGTACATTAAACATAGAGTTCATACTCAACATCACTTGTCACTTTGTTCCCCGAAGCCATCATCAGCTGATGTGACCGCTCTCTAGGGGCTTCAGGAACACAATGACGGGAGGAATGTATCCTTCCGCACTGTATTCCTCTGCCGCTGAAAAAAAATAGTCCCTAGTCTCACTTTTGGCATTGCTGTGTGAGAAATTTTCCCAGGCAGCAATTGCCTTGAAGTGAGACTTTGTCCTAAGGTAACCTCTCAGTGATGCACTGCAGGAGCCATTGTCTCCTGTCAGTGTGTCACTGAAGGTCCTATAGAGCAGTGACATCACCCGATGTCACTGTTATACAGGGGAGATCGTTGTGGGACACTCGTTATTAATTGGACTATGGCGGACAGGTAGTATACGGTTTATTATTTTACGCTTTTTGCAGGCGCTGAAGTATGGTAAGTATGGTTAAATGAAGAATATTAAAATACTTTTTTCCTAATGTGTGTGTTTTATTAACCCTTTATTACTATTGGATTAATAATGGATAGGCGTCTTATTGCTGCCTCTCCGTTATTAACCCAGCTTAATGTCACCTTACAATAGCAAGGTGACATTAACCCCTTATTACCCCATATCCCACCGCCACACGGGAGTGGGAAGAGAGGGGCTAAGTGCCGGAATTGGCGCATGTTACAGATGCGCAATTTCTGGGGCAGCTGCGGACTGGTATTTGTAGCCGGGGGGGGCAAATATCCATGGCCCCTCTATAGGCTATGAATATAAGCCCGCAGCTGTCTGCGTAGCCTTTCTGGCTATAAAATATAGGGGGACCCCATGTTATTTTTTTGGGGGGTCCCCCTATTTTAATAGCCAGTAAAGGCTACGCAGACAGCTGCGGGCTGATATTCATAGCAGGCTACAAATATTGGCCCCCGGCCGTCGGCTTTCCCCCTCTGGCACAGAAAATTGGGCAGGAGTCGACGCCGTTTTTTTCCGTTTTTTTTTTTTAATTCAACGCTCATTAAGGAATCTTTAACACTTGCGCCGGTACGGGTCCGTCGCTATGCGTCAGGCCGACGTACCAACGCACATTGTGAAATTTGTGCACGACGTGGGCAGCGGATGCAGTTTTTCAATGCATCCACTGCCCATTCTGAAGTCCGGGGAGGAGGGGGCGGAGTTTCAGCCGCGCATGCGCGGTAGAAAATGGCGGACGCGATGCACAGAGCCCCGGCAGGCACGCACAGACCCCGCCCGCACAGAGCTTTGGCAGGCAGGCACAGACTCCCCACGGTCATGCACAGACCCCGCCCGCACACACACATGCAGTCTCCCCCCACGCACCGCCCACACTCCATTATAGTGCATAATTGCACCATGGGAATTTCCAATTCCGGTATCCGATATCGCAAAAATATTGGAACTCAGTATCGGAATTCTGATACAGCGAATATCGGCGATACCCGATATTTGCAGTATCGGAATGCTCAAAACTAATTATAACAGAAATAAAAAGGGTTTGTACAGTTGCAATGATAGTGTAGCAACTCACTAGGGAAAATAGGTAACACACTAAAAACTGCACTTGCCCTCGACAGTTGCTGGACAGACTAGAGATCCTGACCCCACAGTTCCTAGTGGTTCCTGCATGAGCTAAGATAGCCCTAATTACAGACTAGACTATGGCAACTCGGACCTATGCTGATTGATAAATCATCAAGCGCTACATGTTCCTGCTAAAGAACTGGAGGGCAAAGCAGAGTGTAAATTACCTACAGATGAGAAAGTGTGCTGAAATAGAAAGAAATCCCATGGTGAGTTGAAGAAACCACAAAATAAAGTATTAAGTATGTACTGTTAGAAAATATGCAGCCAAAGAACATAAACAGCAGAGAGATAAACTTTAGTTGGTCTTTCACTGACTGGTTTAAACTACAGCAGTATGGCTGGATATCCAAATGAGACTATCCCTAGCAGGAAGACTGAAGTACCAGCAGGGGGGGAAATAAAAAGCTACATCCAAAAGGTGATAGAGCAGACACATGAGTAAATGAAAACACTTGTTACCTAAGGATGGCATGAACTAAACACTAGATGACAAGGTGTATTTACTGTGGGTCAGCACACAGAGAGGCTGACCACAAAGCACAGGCTCAAGGGTTCAAACCCAAATGCATGACTGTACCCAACCCCCTACCAGGAGGGGCCACTGGGCCCACTACAACCCCCAAACACTGACACTGTTCACAGAACACTCTCATGCAGGATTAATTACCTTATACAGACAAACAAATTTAGGAGCAAATTTGCTTGATGGAGCTGTAAGACAAATATTTTTTGAGGATAACCAAATAAAATCTCCCAGCTCAAAGACAGGGCATCCCTCAGTCTGTTCACAGATTCTTGGTCTGATCACATGTCACAAATTTCCAAAAACTGAATGACAACCCCCACAACCACAAAATGAGCTACCAGTAGCAGTAGAGGTGTGGTTATTGAAAGTGAACTCAGCCAGATGAAGAAAATCCACCCAGTCCTCTTGATTGCATGAAACAAAACATCTTAAATATTGTTCTTAATCTTGGTTCATTCTCTACGTCTGATCATTACTCTCAGGATGATAACCTAAGGCTTAATTCCTAATCGGAAGTAAAAGCTACATCAATAGTTAGCCATACACTGAACTCTTCTATCAGAAATAATGTTTTTAAGTATCATCATGTTACTTAGCGATGTGATTTAGCTAAAATCTTAGCTGTAGGCAATTTTATAAGAGAAACTAAGTGCTGAAATCTTGTTGAAACGGTCCACCACCAACCATACTACAGTATTACCACCAGATTTAGGTAAATCTGTGTTGAAATCCTTGACAAAAGAGTCCAAGGTTGAGATGGAACATCAATAGACAAAATAAATCTTTTTGTGGCATGGTGAAAGCCTCTAGACCTGGCGCAAACTCGGCACTTATGGATATACTTATCAACATCCTTTACAGAGCACTCTGCCACTCAAAGGACCTGGACAGAGCTCTCCAGGTTGCAGAGGAACCAGGATGTCCAGCCAACCCAGAGTCATGCACATTGTTAAGAAGATCAGTGTGGAGTGAGGATGGCACAAAAAGCTTGTCAGGTGGAAAGCCATCTGGTGCATCAACCTGAGCTTCTACAATGCGCTGTCTGAGAACAATCCCCAGAGCACCCACCACCACCCGCTCACTAAGAATTTTGACTGGATTTTCATCCCTCAACTATGGAACAAAACTATGCAATAAAGCATCAGTCTTAACATTCTTAATACCAGTGAAATATATCACAGAGAAATCAAACCAAGCAAAAAAGAGGGCCCACTGGGCCTGTTTGGTATTCAAGCACTTAGCAGCGTCAACATACAGTACATTTTTGTGATCAGTTAAGACCTAGCCCTATCCAGCCAATGCTTCCATTCTTCAAAAGCTCTCTTAACAGCCAACAGTTCCTGATCGTCTATATCATAGTTGGACTCTGCTTGTGAGAATTTACGGATGGCATAGATTTAGATAAACAACTGAAAAAACAAAAATGCACACATGACTTAACCTTGTGAGTCTTCCAATTGATGGTAGGATTGTGTTTCACTAACCAGGGCATACCCAATACAACTTTAGCTGGTAAGGAAGAAAACATCATGAATGAAATAGATTAATCCAATCTCATGCACACATTCTCAACCTTAGAAGTAACATGACTTTGGGCAAGAGGTGAATTATCAATTTCAGATACTTGACCAAGAGTTGAAACTGTGTACCCACACTCAATAGCAAAATCACTGTCAATAAGATCTAAGATGGAACCCGAGTCAACAAATCTAGAGGTAACTGTAGCTCCAAATTTGGTAACCAAAGACACATGTATAAAACAACCAGTAGTATGCATGATAGATAAAGTCAAACCTTTCGAACCAGTGTCCTTACATGTTAATGATTTTTTTTGTTCTATTTACAGTAAAGAAATTTATTATTGTATCTGAAAAACGAAATCATTGCATGACCCGTTCGACTGCAATATAGACAGAAACAAGCTTGTGTTACTAGTTTAAATCCCTTCTTGGACATCCTGCAGGCCCCAATTTTCATCAGTTCTCTGACCTCGATTGGATGTGAGAGAAAAGTCACTAAACCACCCTCAACTGTGTTCTTACCCCTAAGATGTTTTTCCAATTGCACTGCCAGAGACATGGCCTCTTCCAGGGTTAATGGGGAGGGACCATAAAACATCATATCTAGTATCTGGATAGAAGTACCCTGGTAGAATTGACTGTGGAGATCTGGGTCATTCCAGGAGGGTTCCACTGCCCAAAGTCTGAACTAAGAGCAGAAGTCCTCCACTTTACTATTTTTGGATCACTGATTAGCCAACAGCAAGTTTACTGGGGTTCGTAATAAAAGTTCATAATAAATGTGCCCCATGTTAGGGCTGGTGGAACGCACCGAGTAAATATTGAGATGATATAGGTGTGTTCGCAGCCCAGGGTCCACTGTGCAGGAGTGGAACCTGCTGCTAGTAAATGGCGGCACTGTATGGCGGTACAATGCCTGAATAGACACGGGTTCCATCACCTGGTCTGTATTGGAGCGAACTCTGTTGCTTCACAGAGATGCCAAGATTAGGATTATGCTGTGCCCTGTTAACCTCACAGAGGATCACAGCTCACTAACAGAGCAGGTAGCGTACTGTGGTCATACAGTCAGCATAAGCGCTCAAACAACTCATCTCCAGAGGTGCCGGAATTCTAGTGGCTATACGCCATCCCTAAATTCACACACACAGACTCCTCTCCAGAGGTGCCGGAATTCTATTGGCTATACAGCTGACCCTGAGCACATGCAGGAACAGACAACAAGGTAACTAAGCTCATAAACATAAGTTGATACTAGCACATGGCCATGCAGCCATGAGAACCTTTTAAAGAGAAAGCTCTCCAGGACCTTCCTAGTGGTCCAATAGGAACTGCTTCAAGACCTAAGCATGTGACCCCCGACCTCCAACGAGAGGTCGTCCCTTGGGCATGCTCAGTAGCGGAATACAAGGACTTAGTCCCAGGAGCGTCTGCTCGCCGCTGAACAGTGCTGGTTACAATGGCTGAGCCTGGAAGACCAGCAGTAACCAAGCGCACAGTATTTGACTGAGCCAGATGTTGGGATCGATGTCTCCACTGAGCAGGCTCCACTGCGGCTGAAGAAGAATGGGAGACCACATCAGAGGTGGATCGAGATTCCCCCTGTGCAGCGGTGGGAACTTGACACCTAACATTACCCCCTCCTTGGGCCTCGCTACGCTTGAAGGCAGCAATGAGTTGCAGAGCCCAAATGTGCTCAACAGGCTCCCAGGACCTGTCCTCTATGCCATAGTCCTTCCAATCCACCAAATAAAATTTCTTGCCATGTACCACCTTACACCCCAAGATAACGTTCACCTCAAAATCATCCATACATGAACCCAATGTCCCGGCAGATGACTCAGAAAACCGGGAAATGTGAACAGGCTTAAGAAGAGAAACATGAAAGGTGTCAGTGATACCTAGGCATGGAGGAAGGGCCAGACGGTAGACCACAGGGTTAACCTGTTCCAGGACCTTGAAGTGACCCAAGTAGCGATGTGCAAACTTAGTGGACTCAACTCGCAGCCTGATGTTATGGGTGGAGAGCCACGCTAAGTCGCCAGGAGCAAATGTCAGAGCGGGGCACCAATGTGCATTGGCGGAGGACCTCATTCTCTCCCTGGAAGCCCGGATGGCATCCTGAGGGCGGTTCCAAATGTCACGAGCCTCCACTGCCCAGTCTGCCACCCTGAAATTGGCGGAAAACACAGGCATAGGCACAGGAACCCGCGGATGCTGGCCGTAGTTAAGGAGGAATGGTGTCTGTCCAGTGGAGTCGGCTACGGTGTTGTTTAGCGCAAACTCTGCCGACAGTAGCAAGGATGCCCACAGTCATCCTGCCTAGCAGAAAGAAAATGTCACAGATCTGTAACCAAGGTCTGGTTGGCCATCTCTATGAACTCTAAACAGCAAAAGCACAAAAAGAGGATTCGGAGATCCTCCAAAAATAGAAAAAAAACAGCAACAAAAGGCAGAGATTCTTACCTGCCTAGGCCTCCAAACAAATGCACTAACAGGATGCAGTGGACCCATGTGGTTAAAATGGAAAAAACACAGGTGCAGCATAACCGATGAGGCAGCCACTCACCAGCTACCAAACTAATGGCTGCTTGGCACATTGCTGCACATAAAAACTTGTATGTGGCGCTGTTCACACAACCCATTCATCTCGAGATGGTATGCTGAAGAGAGATTCAGCTCGATGCTGAGTAGACGACAAAGCTCTCTCCAGAACCGAGATGCAAAATGGGGACCCCGGTCACTGACAATTTTGTCCGGCATACCGTGTAAGCGGAAAATGTGTTTGATAAACAACACTGCCAAGGCCCGTGCAGAAGGTAGCCGTGGAAGAGGCACCAAGTGCACCATTTTAGAAAATGGTCGATGATTACCCAAATGATGGTGCAGCCACGAGACTTGGGTAAGCCCACCACAAAGTCCATCCCAAACATCTCCCAGGGCCTGTCTGCCACTGGCAGGGGGTAAAGTAACATAGCTGGCCATTGTCGAGGGGACTTATTCTTGGCGCAGGAGACACATGCCCGAATATAGTCTCCAACGTCATGGGCCATATGCGGCCACCAGTATGTCCTCGCCAGAAACTCAGATGTCCTTTTGGTCCCAAAGTGTCCACCCACCCTGGACGAGTGAGCCCAAGAGAGAACCTCCGGTCACAAATTCGATGGCACAAAAGTCTTGCCCGGGGGCACAGACTCTAGCGAAACCAGAGCCACGGTCCTAAGACTCTCAGAAAGGACAATAAGCCGAGGTTCCTCCTCCTCTGATGACACTACAGAGCGGGAGAGAGCGTCGGCACGAATGTTCTTCTCCCCGGAGACAAAATGGAGGGTGAAATGGAACCGGGAGAAGAACAGGGACCATCTTTCCTGGCGAGAATTCAGCCGCTGGGCAGTCTGTATGTAGACCAAATTCTTGTGGTCAGTGAAAACTTGAAAGGGAAAGCGAGCCCCCTCTAGGAGGTGTCTCCACTCCGAGAAAGCCAACTTCATGGCTAGCAACTCCATGTCCCCGATGGAATAATTCCTTTCCGCTGGTGTGAAGATCTTGGAAAAGAATAAACAAGGGTGCTTCCGACCTTGAGCATCCTTCTGGAAGAGGATTGCTCCAGCACCGATGGAAGAGGCATCCACCTCCATAATAAAAGATTTATCAACATCGGGGCGATGTAAAATGGGAGTGCTAGCGAAGTGTGGCTTAATTGAGAGAAAGGCTCTGGAAACCTCCTCCGACCAAAATTTGGGATTTGCTCCCTTTTTAGAGAGGGCAACTAAGGGAGCTACCAAAGTTGAGAAGTGGGGAAACAACTGGAGATAGTAATTAATGAACCCCATAAAGCGCTGCACTGCTTTGAGAGAATGGGGTTCCTGCCAGTCCATCACAGCCTGTAGCTTGGCAGGATCCATAGCCAATCCCTGGGTGGAGATAATATAGCCAAGGAAAGGCAAGGACTCCTGCTCAAACACACACTTCTCCAACTTGGCGTAGAAGGAGTTTACCCGTAGGAGGTCGAAGACTTTGTAAACATCTCTCCGGTGGGAGTCTATATTTGGAGGGTAGATGAGAATATCATCCAGATAGACTACAACCTAGGTTGGGAGTATATCCCAGAAGATATCATTCACAAAGTCTTGGAAGACGGCAGGGGCATTACAGAGCAGAAAGGCATCATAGTGCCCATCCCTCATGTTAAATGTCATCTTCCATTCGTCCCCCTCACGGATGCGAATCAAGTTGTAAGCACCCCGCAGATCTAGTTTAGTAAATACCCTCGCTCCCCGCAACCTGTCGAATTAGCTCTGATATCAGAGGCAGAGGGTATTTGTTCTTAACGGTGATGGCGTTAAGACCCCTGTAATCTATGCATGGACGTAATACCCCCCATAAAATGTAAGTCCGCAAGGACAGGGTCCTCTCCCCTGTGTACCAGTGTGTCACTGTAAACCTGTTTACTGTAAATGTTATCTATAACCTTGTATGAAACCCCTTTCTCATGTACAGCACCATGGAATTAATGGTGCTATATAAATAAATAATAATAATAATAATAATTCTCCGTTCTTCTCCTGCACGAAGAAGAACCCCGCCCCTGCAGGTGACACTGACTTCCTAATGAATCCTCTTGCCAGATTCTCCTGAATGTATTGGGTCATCGCCTCCGTCTCCTGGAGAGAAAGGGGATAGACTCGACCCCAGGGAGGTTCTGCACCAGGCAAGAGATCAGTAGGACAGTTATCGGGGCGGTGGGGCGGAAGGGTCTCCGCAGCTCACTTTTAGATCACGTCTGCATAGGATGCAATAGTGCTTGGGGAGAGAAAAAAGATATGTGGGCACTTCAGTGGTAGCAACCTGAACGCACTCTCTCAGACATCTGCCCTCGCAAGATTCACTCCATCCCAAAATTGTCCCTGAGGACCACTATATATGAGGGCAGTGATAATGTAACCCGGGTTTCCCTAGCAGGATCTCGTCTATTCCCTCGGGAATGACAAGGAGGGAAATAATCTCCTGATGGGATGGAGACATAGACAATGTAAATGGGTTGGTCTGGTGTGTTATTTGTGAGGGCAGTGTCGACCTATTCACCACTCGTACAGTCACCGGCTAGGCAAGCATCACCAGGGGTTTTGCGTGGCACTGGGTGAAGGCAGAGGATATAAAATTCCCCTCCGCCCCAGAATCCACACAAAGCTCGACTATATGAGTGGTTGGGCCTAAAGTTATTGTTCCTTTGAATGACAGTTTGGAGGAGAACGTTGCCGTGTCTAGTGTACCACCTCCTACGTCCACTAGATGCTGAAGTTCTTCCGACCGCTGGGAACATGTGGAGGCAAGATGTCCTGACCGCCAGCAGACATGACAAACCTTGAGTGCACGAGCGGTCCGGGACTTAGATCCCACTCGTAACACCTCCTTGGCCTCATGTGGCTCAGACCCCTGGACAGGAGATTCCAGAGGTATGGCGAAGGTGGGAGCCAACCGAAACCTCTGCCTACACTGGACTTGCTCCAACCTTTGCTCGTTAAAACGAAGGTTGTTGCCAGTTGAAACAGCTATTAGCTCCTCCAGTGTGGCGGGAATCTCCCTAGTGGCCAAAGCATCCTTTATATGATCAGCCAGCCCCCTCCAAAATACAGGTATAAGGGCTTTATCCGGCCACTCCAGCTCAGATGCTAAAATCCAGAAAAATGGCTGACCAACGATGAGCCCTGTGTCAGTGCCAGCAGTTGGAGTGCCGTATCATGAATGACTTGAGGTCCCAAAAAGACCTGTTTCAGAGTGCTCAGGAACCGGAGAGCACTCTGCACCACATGATCGTCGCGCTCCCACAGCGACGTAGCCCACTCCATTGCCCTGTCCGACAAGAGGGATATAATGAATCCCACTTTAGCCCGCTCTGAGGGGAAAAGTGCAGCCAGGAGCTCAAGGTGTATCACACACTGGTTCATGAATCCCCTGCATGACTTGCTATCGCTAGAGTACCTATCTGGCAGTGGGAGGCGGGAGGCGGGATAAGGTTGGAACAGAGGTGGCTGTGGACAAACTAGCTGCAGCCATGCTAGCAGCCTGAACAGCTACTGTGGTAACATCTACAGCTGAGGTTGTGCACTCGAGAGCCTCCAACCTACCCTCCAGCTGCTGAATCTACCGCTGCAGTCATTGTTTGTCCGTCATTACTAGCCAGACCCTGGTGCTAGTATACTGTTAGGGCTGGCAGAACGCATCGAGTAAATATTGAGATGATATAGGTGCGTTCGCAGCCTGGGGTCCACCCGCCTGAATAGACACAGATTCCATCACCTGGTCTGTATAGGAGCTAACTCTGTTGCTTCACAGAGATGCTGAGATTAGGGTAACGCTGTGCCCTGTGCCCTGTTAACCTCACAGAGGATCACAGCTCACTAACAGAGCAGGTAGTGTACTGTGGTCATGCAGTCAGCATAAGCACACAAACAACTTCTCTCCAGGGGTGCCGGAATTCTAGTGGCTATACACCAGCCCTAAATTCACACACACAGACTCCTCTCCGGAGTTGCTGGAATTCTAGTGGCTATACAGCCGACCCTGAGCACATGCAGACACAGACCACAAGGTAGCTAAGCTCATAAACATAAGTTGATACTAATGCATGGCCATGCAGCCATGCAAACCTTTTATAGAGAAAGCTCTCCGGGACCTTCCTAGTGGTCCAAAAGGAACTGCTTCAGGACCTGAGCATGTGACCCCCGACCTCCAACGAGAGGTCGTCCCTTGGGCATGCTCTGTAGTGGAAAAGCAGGACTTAGTCCCAGGAGCATCTGCTCGCCACTGAACAGTGCTGGTTACAATGGCTGAGTCTGGAAGACCAGCAGTATCCAAGTGCACAGAGCCAAATGCTGGGACTGATGTCTCTGCTGAGCAGGCTCCACCGTGGCTGAAGAAGAATGGGAGACCGCATCGGAGGTGGCTCGAGATTCCCCCTGTGCAGCTGCGGAAACTCGTCATCCAAGACCCCATAGCAGAGAAAAAAGCATCAACCGGGTAAAACACTGGAGAATCCTCAGTCAGGTAACATACTACATAGCACAAGTGATCTGATCATTGCAGCTTCTAGTCTCCCATGGAGACTATTGAAACAATTAAAAAATAAAAAATGTTTTTAAAAAAATACAAACAAATATTAAAGTCCAAATCACCCCGCTTTCGCCTCATTCAAATTAAAACAATACAAAAAAATCGAATTTACACATATTTGGTATCACTACATTCAGAATCGCCTAATCTATCAATATATAGAAAGAATTAATCCAATCGATAAACGGCGTAGTGAGAAAAAAATTCAAAACGGCAGAATTACTTTTTTTGGTCATTGCAACTTTGCAATAAAATGCAATAACGGGCGATCAAAAGATCGTATACACACCACAATGGTATCAATAAAAACATCAGATCGGCGAGCAAAAAATAAGCCCTCACCCGGCCCCAGATCCTGAAAGTGGAGATGCTACGAGTCTTGGAAAATCTAAGTTTTAAAGAAAAAAGCACATGCTCAAAGATGTAGGAACTCCACCAAACAAAGTTATTCAGATTACAAAAAGTTTATTTCCACATAAAGGCACTACACACATTTAAAATCATTTAAAATTACTCCCAAGAGTAAATAGCTCCATATGTTTTTATAATTTGTACAGAATACACCTAATATACAAAACGTTATCTATAATTAACAAAGCTGCTGCACAAATTTCAGTAAATGGTACTGCACATGCTGCATATCTATTATCCTACATAAATTACAGTGAATAGGACCCTTAGGTTGGTGACCTTAGTGTGAGGAAATTATATCATGTGATTTCAAACACTTTCTTTTACAAGGACCAACATGAATAGAAGCCAAAAAAACCTCCATCTGACTGCACTGCCGCTGTAAGGGACCAGGGGGCGACCGTAGAGGACCGGTTAGGGTGAAGTATACAACTTTCTCCTGTCTTTACAAATGAGCCCACATATGGGTCTCCAAGATTTATTTTGACATTGCTTTGTGTATGGGCATCTCTGGAGGTCTAATATTAGGTGCACATAAACGCACCATTATAATCTATTGGCAGACATAATGTATGAGATTGCTGAACTATTCATGTTGGTCCTTGTAAAAGAAAGTGTTTGAAATCACATGATATAATTTCCTCACACTAAGGTCACCAACCTAAGGGTCCTATTCACTGTAATTTATGTAGGATAATAGATATGCAGCATGTGCAGTACCATTTACTGAAATTTGTGCAGCAGCTTTGTTAATTATAGATAACGTTTTGTATATTAGGTGTATTCTGTACAAATTATAAAAACATATGGAGCTATTTACTCTTGGGAGTAATTTTAAATGATTTTAAATGTGTGTAGTGCCTTTATGTGGAAATAAACTTTTTGTAATCTGAATAACTTTGTTTGGTGGAGTTCCTACATCTTTGAGCATGTGCTTTTTTCTTTAAAACTTAGATATATACTATACATGCTTGGTGGTGAACCCACATTATTTATTACATAAGCATTAGATGGTGCCCACTTAGAAAATTGTGTTTGAGTCTTGGAAAATGCAACATTTTTTTTTTTTTACAAACTTTGGAATTGTTTTCATCACTTAAATAAAAAAGAACCTAGACATGTATAGTGTCTGTGAACTCACAATGACCTGTAGAAACATAATGGCAGGTCAGTTTTAGAACTTTGTGAACACTGTAAAAAAAAATCCAAAAAACAATTGTGGATTGCACTTAATTTGCAATTTCACCGCATTTGGAATTTTTTTTTCTCATTTTGCAGTACACGATATGATAAAATCAATGGTGACATTCAAAAGTACAACTCGCCCTGCAAAAAACTAGCCTGCACATGGCTATATTGACAGAAAAATAAAAAATGTATGGCCGTGGGAAGAATTGGAGCAAAAAATGGAAATGCAAAAACGGAAATACCCCTGGTCCTTAAGGAGTTAAAGGGAACCTGTCAGCAGGATTGTGCTGAATAACCTCCAGACACTTTCTTTCGCTGTTATACACTGATTAAAATGATACCTTGTTTGAAGAAATCCGTCTTGTGGTTGTTGTTTAATCTTTATTTTAAGTTTTCTGTTAGGCTAAGTTCACACGTTGCAGAATTGCTGCGGAAATTTCCGCGGCAATTCTGCGCCTCCTGCCGCGGGTATATCGCATGCAGAATTAGGCATGCATATACCCGCAGAAAACTAGCGTTTTGCAAGCATAATTAGCTTGCAGAATGCTAGAGTTTTCCAAGCGATCTGTAGCATCGCTTGGAAAACTGATTGACAGGTTGGTCACACTTGTCAAACATAGTGTTTGACAAGTGTGACCAACTTTTTACTATAGATGTTGCTTATGCAGCATCTATAGTAAAAGATAGAATGTTTAAAAATAATAAAAAAAATAAAAAAATGGTTATACTCACCTGCAGACCTCAGCGGCGTCCGTTCCTATAGCTGTTGTGCGGTGAAGGGCCTGTGATGACGTCACGGTTTGATTGGTCACGTGACCGGTCACATGCGGTCTCGCGATTAATCACAAGACCGTGACATCATCGCAGTGCCTTCACCACCCAGCAGCTATAGGAACCGAAGCGGCAGCGTGCAGCGGAGAGGCCGGAAGACTGCGGGGGACATCGAAGGTGAGTATATCGCTATTTTTTATTTTAATTATTTTATTTTTTACCAATTATATGGTGCCCAGTCCGTGGAGGAGAGTCTCCTCTCCTCCACCCTGGGTACCAACCGCATATAATCTGCTTGCTTCCCGCATGGTGTGCACAGCCCCGTGCGGGAAGTAAGCAGATCAATGCACTCCTATGGCTGCAGAATCGCCGCGATTCCGCAATTTTAATGAACATGCTGCGTTTTTTTCTGGAATGCGATTCCGCTCAGGAAAAAAATGCAGCATGTGCACAAAAAATGCGGAATGCATTCTGTTACATAGGATGCTTAATGGTAGCGTTTTTTTCACGGTTTTATAGCATTTTTATAGCGAAAAAAACGCAAAAAATATGCTACGTGTGCACACAGCCTTAATGAGATTCTCGTGCCTGTGAGGGGTCTCCATGTTGCGCTCTGGATACATTTTCATCTGTATAGCTTATGACAGGTCACTGATCCTTCAGTAACCTGCCCCCTATTTTACATACTGTATTACTTTTTATTATTACATGCCTCATACAGGCACCGGCAGAGCTATAATTTCCAAAATCTCTTTTTATTTCCTGATATAAAATTTTTTCAGACAAACAAATGTCTTTCTCAAAATGGCGCTGGCTGCTACTGTGTAATAGCTTAATCCAGAATGCAATAGATGCTACTGTGCATGCGCCACCGCCGGTGCCATTTTGCTAGAGGAAACAATTTTTATCTCCACCAAGATGGTGCCTGCGGTGCTGGCACAGTAGCATCTATAGGATGAATGTGATTTTTTTTTCAAAACAATAAGATATACAGCATGCAGAATAGGGGGCAGGTCACAGAGGAATCAGTGACCTGTCATAAGCCATACAGATGAATATCTAAGCAGAGCACCAAATGAAAAGCCACCTACATCCAGCCGCACTGGAGAATGAGAATCTCATTAACTGAAAAGTACATATAAAGATTACACAACAACCACAAGACGGATTTCATCATCCAAGGTATCATTGTAATAAATATAAAAGTGCCAACCTGACACTGTCTGTAGGTTACTCAGCACAATCCTGCTGACAGGTTTCCATTAAGCCTGAAATTTTTTTTTTTTAAATGACTCCCATCTTCATCCCACATTAAATATGGGATCTAATTATTATCACATATCAAAATAATAAAAGGAGGTTGGAGGGACTTATTGAGTGCTAACAAGCCTAAAGCAGCTACTGTAAATACAAAATAAACTAAATGCATCGTAAGCTCTGAAGAAACTGGATTGAAAGGAACCAGTCTTAACACAAATTATTATTTTATCTATCAACAAAACAGTAGCATAAAAAACTGGATATTTTAATTAACTTTTCATTTTCTACTCTTAAAAATACTTTTACAATGCCATCCAAACCCCCTCCCCCTCCCCCACTATTCTAGAATCTATGATGTTCTATTAATAAAACAATCAGAAAATAATGATAAATTCTCATTCTGACTCGGGTATGTGTTATGTCATTTATATATTCTAGCTCTGACCTTTCCAATGCAATTACAGTTATTTACAACTTCTAGAAATCCAGAGAATGTATGAGTAATGACAGCATTTAAATTATATCTGCTTAGCTAGATTTTCGACAAAATAAGAAATCTAGTCAGATCTATAAATCTTCTCCTATTTTCATCTGGGTAAACAGTAAGAACTAAAGCTGTGTTTCTAACTTGAATGGTATTTATATGGTAACTTCCAAGCTTTTTGGGCTGTTTGATGAATTCTATTTGTATCTTTTGAAATTCAATTTCGCCAGCTTCATCAAATTTTTCCCAAAAATTTGATTTGCGGCAAATCAGTTTGCTGCAAGTCTTAAGTGTTGCTAAGCCCATAATTGCCCATAAAAGATGTGCAATGCTTTGATCTCTCTTAGGTCTATTTAAAATCTTTATAGTTCTTTAATAGTGATGAGTGAGTATACTTGTTGCTCGGGTTTTCCGTAGCATGCTCGGGTGATCTCCGAGCTTTTGTTAGTGCTCGGAGATTTTGTTTTCGTGGCTTCAGCTGCATGATTTACGGCTGCTGGACAGCCTGAACACATGTGGGGATTCCCTAACAAACAGGCAATCCTCACATGTATTCAGCTTGCCTAGCAGCCATAAATCATGCAGCTACAGCAAATAAAACTAAATCACCGAGCACTAAAAAATACTCAGAGATCACCCAAGCGTGCTCCGGAAAACCCAAGCAACGAGTACACTCGCTCATCACTATATAATCAAATACAGATTTAAATATTTCAAAATTAGAAATAAGAATGGCACTCCTTAGACAAAAAGGGGGTGCACGGATAGGGTTCCAACCTTTGTGATATAAAATATGTGGAATCCGGCACTCTCAAAAAAGGGCCAATTTTTATTGCAATCAAGAAATATTGTATCAGGCAGACAACCAATGCGACGGACGTCGCACCACATACTGCACCAGGTATTCCAGGTTTCCAAGCACAGGGGTTCCTGTTTGAAATTTAATCAGCCGGAGTCTAATCTTCAGATATTTATGAAATTATATGTTACTAGTGTATATCTGATGAAGCTCATCTAGACCAAAACGTTATATAGTGATACACTATTTCTTGACTGCAATAAAAATTAGCCTTTTTTTGAGATTGCTGGATTCCACATATTTTACAGATGTCAGTAACCTCAACAAATTTGACTATAGGTAAATGGTTGGTAACTCATGGTGAACAGCCAACCTGTTTAATAACACTACGCAGACAGAATTTTCATGCTTTTTAAAATAAAAAAAACTGTCCAAAATGTATTCCTCTCAGTCTTTTGCAACAGGGAGAACCATTCTGTCATTGCCTGCCAATCCATGAAAACCACTGACATTTACTGCACAATGGCCAACTCAGGCCTAGGCAAGTAAATTCTGTCTTTTACACCAAACCTATAGACCATGCACTTTATAAATGTTGCATGGGGGGTCCTGGACTTGATGATGGTCATCCATTCTTGTGACAACAATTAACCAGAAGCACAACGGAAATCAGCATGATAAAGACAAATGTCCATTTAGATGTGCCTGAAACTACGTACATATATCATACGCTGATAGAAGAGAAAAGGACTGAATAAACAGACTAGTCGCTAATAAAGCTATAACAGAACATGGATCACAAAGACCCAGAAAAAACGACCTCTAAGTCCATGTAGAAAAATACATCAATAATCTTTATTAACCATTAAAAGTTTAAAGGGTACAAAACAGGTAAGGTAGGGTACCACATGGTGTACACAAACACCGCACCGATGTGTAAAATACCAGAGGCACACGGAACCAGGGAAAGAAAATACCCGCATATATCAATTTCTTATAAAAAGACTAAAGCTTACCCAGGACAGATATCCAGATTGCAAGCAATCTATGCATATAACAATGCCATCTGTAACAGGAGTGTTAGGTGCACAGTGCTAGATACAAATATCAACCCTAGCCCTGCATACAACATGGCAATAAAGCTAAGTCTCACATTCAACAAAGATAAGGTATAGGGTATACATTACCTCTTAGTAGAGTGCAGTGTATAAGCTTCCCACGGGTCCGTGTGCCCACCGCGACGCGCGTTTCGGTTGCACACCTTGTTCAGGGGGCATGGTGAAAAGATGCCGAGAGTGTGATTTTATATCGCTCAGTCCTGGAAATGCTCCAAAGCAACCCGGAAGTGTACCACTGTGACCATGGAAACCCATAAACACACCCCATAGTAATACAATAGGTAAAATAAATGAAATAGAATGGGCTATAGCCGTATGATCACCCGGCCAGTCGGCGCCTGCGCTGCACCACGCCAACTCCCAGACAATCACAGGGCCCTGTGAAGTCAGGCAGCGGACGCGCAGCCAGGACAGGTGCCTTGCAGGGCGTGGAAAATAGCGCGCATGCGCAGAAGAAATTAAGTGCCAAAACCGCCATATTGAAACAGGGGAATCAGAATGGGCAACCGAAAAAGGTAAGTATAAAACAAAAAACAAAAAACCACAATCAAAAACATGTAGTAAGATATATGGATGCTACACATTATTAAATATAAATGAACAAAGTCCGTATATAGCTGGTATAAGTTAGTGACACCGGTCAGTTTTTATAAATGAGCGAAATCCGTACATAGCTGGCATAGATTCGTTACAACGGTCAGCTTTAAAATGTCCATGGAGAGCTTCATCCTGTATACTAGCTTAAAGGATATATATCAGTCTATCATACATAGCCAATGCACCGCCGCACCGGGTGTGTTGTGTATGTTTTTAATTGGATTTTATTGTATTTTTATTAATTACTATTTTGTGTTTTAGGTTATGATATAGAGGCCTGTGTTATATATAGTTTTTCCTGGTTCTTGTGGATATATGGATGGAGCTGTCCTTGATAATATGTCTGCGCAATCAAGCTGGCTGGCGGATTAGGCATTGGATCGACACCTGGGAGCTACTGCAACTGAATTTTTTTCCCCTTTGGAAGATGTACCCCTTGGATGTGCTTTACATTGCAACACTGCGGACGTGATAATCTTTTGTGCATTGGCTATGTATGATAGACTGATATATATCCTTTAAGCTAGTATACAGGATGAAGCTCTCCATGGACATTTTAAAGCTGACCGGAGTAAAGAATCTATGCCAGCTATGTACGGATTTCGCTCATTTATTAAAACTGACCGGTGTCACTAACTTATACCAGCTATATACGGACTTTGTTCATTTATATTTAATAATGTGTAGCATCCATATATCTTACTACATGTATTTGTTTGTGTTTTTTTGTTTTTTGTTTTATACTTACCTTTTTCGGTTGCCCATTCTGATTCCCCTGTTTCAATATGGCGGTTTTGGCACTTAATTTCTTCTGCGCATGAGCGCTATTTTCCCCGCCCTGCAAGGCGCCTGTCCTGGCTGCGTGTCCGCTGCCTGACTTCACAGGGCCCTGTGATTGTCTGGGAGTTGGCGTGGTGCAGCGCAGGCACCGACTGGCCGGGTGATCATACCGCTATAGCCCATTCTATTTCATTTATTTTACCTATTGTATTACCATGGGGTGTGTTTATGGGTTTCCATGGTCACAGTGGTACACTTCCGGGTTGCTTTTTTCTGGGTCTTTGTGATCCATTTTCTGTTACATTCTTGTGACAAGTAGCAATCCTAAAGGTTGATATCAATTGTGGATGGTGCTTTTTGTAGATAATGAAGTCCAGACCACAGGAAATGGAGATTGAGGGTTTGTTTCCTCAAGTGATCACTCTCTCAATCCAGGTGACTTACAAATGACACTGCCGAAAGAAAATCTATATTGAAGAATTGTGATGTTGCAGCTGAAATTCACCTTATTAGATTTATTTCATCACATTTCATATACATTATGGATCATGTTATGAATTAGATAAAAAAAATCCAATATCCCTGGACACCTGGCAGCATCTGCTCTGTGATAATTAAATTAGCGAGGAGTCAGCCAATCTATGGTTAGACCAAATGCTCTCTGCATGTTTTCTCACTAGCAAAGAGGTGCTAATATGTATAAGGAAGATAAAAGCTACTAAAGTACACTGGACATCTCCAGGCTATACCACGAACATCACATGGCACAATGGAAATGTAAAATATTCATGCCATATTGATAGTGATCTGCTGTCAACACAATTTACAAATATATTGTATCTGAGATCGCTTCTGTGATTCTAAATGCATATAAAGCTCTGTCAAAAATTAAGAAGAGACCACTGCAAAATTTTCAGTTTGATTTTTCTCTTTATAGGTATATTTTTGAGTAAAATGTAAATTGTTCTTTTATTCTATAAACTTCTGACAACATGTCTCCGAAGTTCCAAGCAATACATTTTGTATTTATTTTCTGAAAATGAGAAATGGTCAAAATAACAAAAAAATTAATTGCTTGCAGACCTCTAATAATGCAAAAAAACAAGTTCATAATCATTTAGGAATAACAATACTAATGTTTTAACTCAGGAAGAGTTCAGAAATCAATATTTTGTGGAATAACCATGATTTTTATTCACAGCTTTCATGCATCTTGGCATGCCTTCCACCAGTCTTTCACACTGCTTTTGGGTGACCTTATGCCACTCATGGTACAAAAATGTAAGCAGTTCTTCTTTGTTTGATGGCTTGTGACTATCCACCTTCCTCTTGATTACATTCCAGAGGTTTTCAGTGGGGTTCACGTCTGGAGATTGGGCTGGTCATGACAGGGATTTAATGTGGTGGTCCTTCATCCACACCTTGATTGACCTAGCAGTGTGGCATGGCGCATTGTCCTGTTGGAAAAAACAGTCCTCAGAGTTGGGGAACATTGCATGAGCAGAAGGAATCAACTGTTTTTCTAGGATAACCTTGTATGCGGCATGATTCATACGTCCTTTGCAGAGATTAACCTGCCTAATTCCATCCTTGCTTAAGCATCCCGAGATTATCACACATCCTCCACCAAGTTTCACAATGGATGTAATATACTGTGGCTTGTATGCCTCTCCAGGTCTCTATCTAACCATTAGACGACCAGGTGTTGGGCAAAGCTGAAAATTAGACTCATCAGAGAAGATTACCTAACTCCAGTCCTCTATGCTCCAATCCTTATGGTCGTTGGCGAACTTCAGCCTGGCTCTCCTTTGCTTCTCATTGATGAAAGGCTTTTTTCTAGCTTTACATGATTTAAGTCCTGCGTCCAGAAGCCTGTTAAGAACTGTTCTTGCCATGCACTTCACCCCAGCTGCCATTTGCCATTCCTTTTGTAGGTCTCTTGATGCCATCCTGCGGTTGCTGAGTGACATTTGAATAAGATGACGGTCATTCCAGTCAGTGGAGAGTCATTTTTGCCCTCTGTCGGTCTGTAGCTTTGTTGTCCATAATGTCTGCTGCTTGACCTTGTTGTAATGGACTGCTGTCTTAGAAATTTTAAGGATGTAGGCATTGTGATGCTCACTTTGTCCCTCTGCTAGTAAAGCCAGAATTTAGCCCTTCTTTTCACTCACTCAAGACTTTTCTTTCCAACTCCTTTGGCATGGTTAAAAGTTATTTTTTTATTCCTATTACTTTTGGGATATTACTAGTAGGGTTGAGCGAAACGGGTCGATCATTTTCAAAAGTCGCCGACTTTTGGCTAAGTCGGCGTCTCATGAAACCCGATCCGACCCCTGTGCTTGTCGGCCATGCGGTACGCGACTTTCGCGCCAAAGTCGCGTTTCAATGACGCGAAAAGCGCCATTTCTCAGCCAATGAAGGTGAACGCAGAGTGTGGGCAGCGTGATGACATAGATCCTGGTCCCCACCATCTTAGAGAAGGGCATTGCAGTGATTGGCTTGCTGTCTGCGGCGTCACAGGGGCTATAAAGGGGCGTTCCCGCCGACCGCCATCTTACTGCTGCTGATCTGAGCTTAGGGACAGGTTGCTGCCGCTTCGTCAGAAGCAGGGAGAGCGTTAGGCAGGGTCCACTAACCACCAAACCGCTTGTGCTGCAGCGATTTCCACTGTTCAACACCACCTTCGGTGTGCAGGGACTGTGGAAGCTATTTTTTTTTTTTCCCCTCAGCGCTGTAGCTCATTGGGCTGCCCTAGAAGGCTCCGTGATAGCTGTATTGCTGTGTGTACGCCACTGTGGAAACCAACTGCTTTTTTCAAAGCACATATCCTCTTGTTCCTTCCTTTCTGCACAGCTATCTTTTTTGTTTGTCCACACTTTTTATTTAATTTGTGCATCAGTCCACTCCTATTGCTGCCTGCCATACCTGGCTTAGATTACTGCAGGGAGATAGTAATTGTAGGACAGTCCCTGTTTTTTTTTTGTTTTTTTTGTGGGAGATTAAGATTGGCATTTCTGCTACAGTGCCATCCCTGTGTGTGCCATCTCTCACTGAGTGGGCCATAGAAAGCCTATTTATTTTTTCCGTGATTTGTGTTCTAAATTCTACCTCAACACAAAAACACTACATCAATCAGTGGGAGAAAAATATTGGCCTCAGTCAGGGCTTGTGTGCCACTGCTGTGTGTGCTATCTCTCATTCAGTGGGCTATAGAAAGCCTATTTATTTTTTTTATTTTTTTTAATATTATTTGGTTTCTAAAGTCTCCCTGAAAAAAAAAAAATACCTAAAAAAACAGTGGGAGAGTAATATTGCCCTTTCAGCTTGTGTGCCAGTCTTGACTCCTGGGTGTGCCACCTCTCTCTCATTCAGTGGGCCATAGAAAGCCTATTTATTTTTTCCGTGATTTGTGTTCTAAATTCTACCTCAACACAAAAACACTACATCAATCAGTGGGAGAAAAATATTGGCCTCAGTCAGGGCTTGTGTGCCACTGCTGTGTGTGCTATCTCTCATTCAGTGGGCTATAGAAAGCCTATTTATTTATTTATTTTTTTTCTTATTATTTGGTTTCTAAAGTCTCCCTGAAAAAAAAAAAAAAAACATAAAAAAACCGTGGGAGAGTAATATTGCCCTTTCAGCTTGTGTGCCAGTCTTGACTCCTGGGTGTGCCACCTCTCTCTCTCATTCAGTGGGCCATAGAAAGGCTATTTTTTTTTTGTTTTTTTTTAATATTATTTGGTTTCTAAAGTCTCCCTGAAAAAAAAAAAAAAAACATAAAAAAACAGTGGGAGAGTAATATTGCCCTTTCAGCTTGTGTGCCAGTCTTGACTCCTGGGTGTGCCACCTCTCTCCCTCTCATTCAGTGGGCCATAGAAAGCCTATTTATTTTTTTTTTTAAATATTATTGGGTTTCTAAAGTCTCCCTTAAAAAACAAAAAATACATAAAAAAACAGTGGGAGAGTAATATTGCCCTTTCAGCTTGTGTGCCAGTCTTGACTCCTGGGTGTGCCACCTCTGTCTCTCATTCAGTGGGCCATAGAAAGGCTATTTTTTTTTTTGGTTTTTTTAATATTATTTGGTTTCTAAAGTCTCCCTGAAATAAAAAAAAACTTAAAAAAACAGTGGGAGAGTAATATTGCCCTTTCAGCTTGTGCGCCAGTCTTGACTCCTGGGTGTGCCACCTCTCTCTCTCTAATTGTGGGCCATAGAAAGCCTTTTTTTTTTTTTTTTTTTAATATTATTTGGTTTCTAAAGTCTCCCTGAGAAAAAAAAATAAATAAATTAGGTGGGAGATTAATATTGACATTAGTGCTTGAGTGACAGTCCTGCGTGTGTGTCATCTCTGTGATTTTGTGCCACAGAAAACAGAGTGTGTAACATTGTGCCTGATTTTCCTTGTGGTCTCACCAACCTGTTAAGGGATATTGAAATCATACTGAAGTTATAGCTCACCGTGTAAGTTGTTTGACAGCAACAAATAAAGTTACTTTGGTTAAGATTTTAAAACAATGAGGAAGTCTGGTGCAAGAGGTCGTCGTGGGCGTTCATTGTCAGCTGGTAATGATGGTAGTGGTAGTGGAGCATCAGGTGGTCGTGGGGATAAAAATATTCCACCTAAGTCTGGAGCTGTGGAGCCAGTTTCGTCGTCAGGCTACACAAGGCCTCGAACGCTCTCTTTTCTGGGAGTAGGAAAACCGCTTTTAAAGGCGGAGCAGCAACAGCAAGTTTTGGCTTACATTGCAGACTCAGCCTCTAGCTCTTTTGCCTCCTCTTCCGAAACTGGTAAATGTAAAAGCAGCGCGTCGCTTGTGGATGTTCACGGTCAGGGACAAGTCGCTTCCTTGTCCTCCTCAGCAAAAACTACAACAAGAGAGAAGGATGCAGCAGGCGACACAACGGGTCACTCCATGGAGCTCTTTACACATACCGTCCCTGGCTTAGAAAGTGAAACATTTAACAGGCCATGCCCATTACAAGTATATTCTGACATGGAGTGCACTGATGCACAGCCACAGCCAGAGTACTATGCTGCTCCTTTGACTCAGACCACCACATTGCCCTCTCAGGGTACAGATCCACAATCAGACCCTGATGAGACTATGTTGCCCCGCCACGAACGCTATACCACCGACCGACACAGTGACACAGACGAAGTTGCACACGAGCTCGAAGAGGAGGTAATAGATGACCCAGTTATTGACCCCGATTGGCAGCCATTGGGGGAACAGGGTGCAGGCGGCAGTAGTTCAGAAGCGGAGGTGGAGGAGGGCCGCAGCAGGCATCAACATCGCAACAGGTTCCATCTGCCGGGCCCGTATCTGGCCCAAAACGCGTGTCAAAGCCAAAACCTGTTGGAGCACAGCGTTGCCATCCGGTTAAAGCTCAGTCTGCAATTCCTGAAAAGGGATCCGAGTCTAGGAAGAGTGCAGTCTGGCATTTTTTTAAACAACATCCAACTGATCAGCGCAAAGTCATCTGTCAAAAATGTTCAACTAGCTTAAGCAGAGGTCAGAATCTGAAAAGTCTAAATACTAGTTGCATGCATAGACACTTAACCACCATGCATTTTCAAGCCTGGACTAACTACCAAACGTCCCTCAAGGTTGTAGCACCCTCGGCCAATGAAGCTAGTCAGCAACGCAACATCCCTTCCGTCACTGTAAGGCCACCATTTTCCGCACCACCGGCAGTATCTGTGCAGGTTTCTTTGCCAGCCAAAAGCAGTCAGGGTCAGGGAATCACCAGTTTTGTAGGAGGAAATATTGCATCTAGGGCACCGGCGGAAACAATACCGTCTCCAACCGTCTCTCAGTCTGCCATGTACACCGGCACACCCGAAAGTTCCACGATCTCCAGCTCTCCAGTCCAGCTCACCCTACATGAGACTCTGGTTAGAAAAAGGAAGTACTTATCCTCGCATCCGCGTACACAGTGTTTTAACGCCCACATAGCTAGACTAATCTCGTTAGAGATGATGCCCTACCGGTTAGTTGAAAGCGAAGCTTTCAAAGCCCTGATGGAGTACGCTGAACCACGATACGAGCTACCCAGTCGACACTTTTTTTCCAGAAAAGCCATCCCAGCCCTGCACCAGCATGTTAAACAGCGCATCGTCCATGCACTCAGGCAATCTGTGAGTACAAAGGTGCACCTGACTACAGATGCATGGACCAGTAGGCATGGCCAGGGACGTTATGTGTCCATCACGGCACACTGGGTGAATGTGGTGGATGCAGGGTCCACAGGCGACATCAATTTAGGGACAGTTGTGCCTAGCCCACGGTCTAGGAAACAGTTGGCTGTAGGCGTTCGCACCCCCTCCTCCTCCTCCTCCTCGTCCTCCTGCAGAAGCTACAGCTCTTCCACAGAACGCAGTCTGCCAACCACTCCATCGGCAGATGACACTGTTGCACACCAGTTGTCCCATTATGGGCCAGCTACTGCCAAGCGTCAGCAGGCTGTATTGGCTATGAAGTGCTTGGGCGACAACAGACACACCGCGGAAGTTCTGTCCGAGTTCTTGCAACAAGAAACGCAGTCGTGGCTGGGCACAGTAGATCTTGAGGCAGGCAAGGTAGTGAGTGATAACGGAAGGAATTTCATGGCTGCCATCTCCCTTTCCCAACTGAAACACATTCCTTGCCTGGCTCACACCTTAAACCTGGTGGTGCAGTGCTTATTGAAAACTTATCCTGGGTTCTCCGACCTGCTCCTCAAAGTGCGTGCACTTTGCTCACATATCCGACGTTCGCCTGTACACGCCAGCCGTATGCAGACCTATCAGCGGTCTTTGAACCTTCCCCAGCATCGCCTAATCATAGACGTTGCAACAAGGTGGAACTCAACACTGCACATGCTTCAGAGACTGTGCGAACAGAGGCGTGCTGTTATTTATTTGTGGGAGGATACACGGGCAGGCAGTAGGATGGCAGACATGGAGTTGTCAGGTGTGCAGTGGTCTAAGATACAAGACATGTGTCAAGTCCTTCAGTGTTTTGAGGAATGCACACGGCTGGTTAGTGCAGACAACGCCGTAATAAGCATGAGCATCCCCCTAATGCGTCTGCTGATGCAAAGTTTGACGCACATAAAGGAGCAGGCGTCTGCACCAGAGGAAGAGGAAAGCCTTGATGACAGTCAGCCATTGTCTGGTCAGGGCAGTGTACAGGACGAGGTAGCGGGCGAAGAGGAGGTGGAGGACGAGGAGGATGATGGGGATGAGTATATTTTTAATGCCGAACCTTTCCCGGGGGCACAGGAAATTGGTTGCGTGTCACGGCCGGGTTCTGGTTTTTTGAGGGACACAAGTGACGTAGATTTGCCTGCAACTGCCCCTCAACCAATCACAACCGGAGATTTGACAACTGGAACTTTGGCCCACATGGCGGATTATGCCTTACGTATCCTAAAAAGGGACACACGCATTACGAAAATGATGAACGATGACGATTACTGGTTGGCCTGCCTCCTTGATCCACGCTATAAAGGCAAATTGCAAAATATTATGCCACATGAGAACTTGGAACTAATATTAGCAACCAAACAATCAACTCTTGTTGACCGTTTGCTTCAGGCATTCCCAGCACACAGCGCACGTGATCGTTCTCACACGAGCTCCAGGGGGCAGCAGACTAGGAGTGTTAGGGGTGCACACATCAGAAGTGGCGTTGGACAGAGGGGTTTTCTGACCAGGTTGTGGAGTGATTTTGCTATGACCGCAGACAGGACAGGTACTGCTGCATCAATTGAAAGTGACAGGAGACAACATTTGTCCAGTATGGTTACTAACTATTTTTCATCCCTTATCGATGTTCTCCCTCAACCGTCATTCCCATTTGATTACTGGGCCTCCAAATTAGACACCTGGCCAGAATTGGCAGAATATGCATTGCAGGAGCTTGCTTGCCTGGCAGCAAGTGTCCTATCAGAAAGAGTATTCAGTGCTGCAGGTTCAATATTAACCGAAAAAAGGACTCGTCTGGCTACCCAAAATGTTGACGATCTAACATTCATTAAAATGAACCACAACTGGATTTCGAAATCTTTTGCCCCACCTTGCCCGGCCGACACCTAGCTTTCCTATGAAAAGCTCTTGCCTGTGAATTACTTTTCTAATGTCTAATTTGCTGCAGCTGATTGTACAGCATACGACATGTTTACACCTCCCTAAATGGCAAAACTCCCCACACGGGGCCGTGGTATCGCGACTTGGCGCAAGCACCCGTGAGACTGCTGTTTGTCTGAAGAGGTGGGTGTGCTCGCTTTTGGTTGACGGCATTGCTACTGGGTCCCTCATAGTACAATGTAGTGTCTCTGGCGGTGGTGGTGCGCACCCAACGTCAGACACACCGTTGTAACATGAGGGGCCCTGGGGCGGTCCCGCCGGCCTCAAGAGAGTTCCCCCCTACCCCAGCTCAAAATGTGCTCTACCACGTGCAAAATTATGTCGCACAGCTCCACCAATCTTTAGTCTATTCGCTGACATCATTCAATGTCTGGCACTGACAATACAAATTTGTAGACATCTATGATGCAACTTAAAGTAGTCTGTGTCTGTGTCCTATATTGGCACCATTAAATAGTTACTGCCAAATTACTATGTCAGAAACTCAGTAGATGAGCCCACCCCTGTACCTAAGTATGCCACCTTTTTTTTTGTTTTGGTTGTTTTGCGAGACATTAACATCTATTTATATTTTGGGAGTACTGGGACAGACACTCCTTGCACTACTCCTCCACTCACCACCAAGCTGCCTGTGTATCCATGTAACCGCTGTAAAGCTGCCATGAGCCTATTGTTTGTTATTTTAGGCCTTTGATAGCCTGTCTGCGGTCCCTACTTTAAATACTCCTCCACTCATCACCAGCTGCCTGCCCGTGTATCCATGTAACCGCTGTAAAGCTGCCATGAGCCTATTGTTTGTTATTTTAGGCCTTTGATAGCCTGTCTGCGGTCCCTACTTTAAATACTCCTCCACTCACCACCAAGCTGCCTGTGTATCCATGTAACCGCTGTAAAGCTGCCATGAGCCTATTGTTTGTTATTTTAGGCCTTTGATAGCCTGTCTGCGGTCCCTACTTTAAATACTCCTCCACTCACCACCAAGCTGCCTGTGTATCCATGTAACCGCTGTAAAGCTGCCATGAGCCTATTGTTTGTTATTTTAGGCCTTTGATAGCCTGTCTGCGGTCCCTACTTTAAATACTCCTCCACTGACCACCAAGCTGCCTGCCCGTGTATCCATGTAACCGCTGTAAAACTGCCATGAGCCTATTGTTTGTTATTTTAGGCCTTTGATAGCCTGTCTGCGGTCCCTACTTTAAATACTCCTCCACTCACCACCAAGCTGCCTGTGTATCCATGTAACCGCTGTAAAGCTGCCATGAGCCTATTGTTTGTTATTTTAGGCCTTTGATAGCCTGTCTGCGGTCCCTACTTTAAATACTCCTCCACTGACCACCAAGCTGCCTGCCCGTGTATCCATGTAACCGCTGTAAAGCTGCCATGAGCCTATTGTTTGTTATTTTAGGCCTTTGATAGCCTGTCTGCGGTCCCTACTTTAAATACTCCTCCACTCACCACCAAGCTGCCTGTGTATCCATGTAACCGCTGTAAAGCTGCCATGAGCCTATTGTTTGTTATTTTAGGCCTTTGATAGCCTGTCTGCGGTCCCTACTTTAAATACTCCTCCACTCATCACCAGCTGCCTGCCCGTGTATCCATGTAACCGCTGTAAAGCTGCCATGAGCCTATTGTTTGTTATTTTAGGCCTTTGATAGCCTGTCTGCGGTCCCTACTTTAAATACTCCTCCACTCACCACCAAGCTGCCTGTGTATCCATGTAACCGCTGTAAAGCTGCCATGAGCCTATTGTTTGTTATTTTAGGCCTTTGATAGCCTGTCTGCGGTCCCTACTTTAAATACTCCTCCACTCACCACCAAGCTGCCTGTGTATCCATGTAACCGCTGTAAAGCTGCCATGAGCCTATTGTTTGTTATTTTAGGCCTTTGATAGCCTGTCTGCGGTCCCTACTTTAAATACTCCTCCACTCACCACCAAGCTGCCTGTGTATCCATGTAACCGCTGTAAAGCTGCCATGAGCCTATTGTTTGTTATGTTAGGCCTTTGATAGCCTGTCTGCGGTCCTTACTTTAAATACTCCTCCACTCACCACCTAGCTGCCTGTGTATCCATGTAACCGATGTAAAACTGCCATGACTGCCTACTGTTTGTTATTTTAGGCCTTTGATAGCCTGTCTGCGGCCCCTACTTGCAATACTCCTCCACTGACCACAATGCTGCCTGGAGTGCCTGCCTGTGTATCCATGTAACCGATGTAAAACTGCCATGACTGCCTACTGTTTGTTATTTTAGGCCTTTGATAGCCTGTCTGCGGCCCCTACTTGCAATACTCCTCCACTGACCACAATGCTGCCTGGAGTGCCTGCCTGTGTATCCATGTAACCGATGTAAAACTGCCATGACTGCCTACTGTTTGTTATTTTAGGCCTTTGATAGCCTGTCTTCGGCCCCTACTTGCAATACTCCTCCACTGACCACAATGCTGCCTGGAGTGCCTGCCTGTGTATCCATGTAACCGATGTAAAACTGCCATGAGTGCCTACTGTTTGGTATTTTAGGCCTTTGATAGCCTGTCTGCAGCCCCTACTTGCAATACTCCTCCACTGACCACACCAATGCTGCCCGTGTACCCCTGGAACCTATTTAAAAGTTCATAGAGCCTAGTTATATATTTTATTTACTATTAATAAGGCCATGATGGACTACGCTGTACCACGCTACAAGCTAACCAGTCGACACTTCTTTTGCAAGAAAAGCCATCCCAACCCTCCACCAGCATGTAGAAGACCGCATTGTCCATGCACTCTGGCAATCTGTGAGTACAAAGGTGCACCTGACAACAGACGCATGGACCTGTAGGCATGGCCACGGAAGATTACGTGTCCATTACGGCGCAATGGGTTAATGTGGTGGATGCATGGTCCACAGGGGACAGCCTACTAAGTCTGTCTGCAGTCCCTAATTCAAATTGTCCTCCACTGTCTAAATTGGAGCTTCCACCTTCTGGCTTTCGGCCTATAGTATAAGAAATTAAACTGCATTTGGCCTTCAACTTTGGTTAGGGCCTACTAACGGCTTCTGCCCCTCCCTGGTGTTGCCCTCAACTAAATAAAGCTGAGCTTCAACCTTCCGGCTCTCATTAAGTGGTTTTTAAAAAAAAAAATGGTGGTTAGGGCCTACTAACGGCTTCTGCCCCTCCCTGGTGTTGCCCTCAACTAAATAAAGCTGAGCTTCAACCTTCTGCTCCAAATTACCATTTTAAAAAATTCAATAGGCTTTTCCGGCCTACTAAAGGTGTCTGTCTGTGTGCCCCTGCCTGGTGTTGTCCTCAACTAAATAAAGCTGAGCTTCAACCTTCTGCTCCAAATTACCATTTTAAAAAATGCAATAGGCTTTTCCGGCCTACTAAAGGTGTCTGTCTGTGTGCCCCAGCCTGGTGTTGCCCTCAACTAAATAAAGCTGAGCTTCAACCTTCCGGCTCTCATTAAGTGTTTTTTAAAAAAAAAAATGGTGGTTAGGGCCTACAAACGGCTTCTGCCCCTCCCTGGTGTTGCCCTCAACTAAATAAAGCTGAGCTTCAACCTTCTGCTCCAAATTACCATTTTAAAAAATGCAATAGGCTTTTCCGGCCTACTAAAGGTGTCTGTCTGTGTGCCCCTGCCTGGTGTTGCCCTCAACTAAATAAAGCTGAGCTTCAACCTTCCGGCTCTCATTAAGTGGTTTTTTTAAAAAAAAATGGTGGTTAGGGCCTACTAACGGCTTCTGCCCCTCCCTGGTGTTGCCCTCAACTAAATAAAGCTGAGCTTCAACCTTCTGCTCCAAATTACCATTTTAAAAAATTCAATAGGCTTTTCCGGCCTACTAAAGGTGTCTGTCTGTGTGCCCCTGCCTGGTGTTGTCCTCAACTAAATAAAGCTGAGCTTCAACCTTCTGCTCCAAATTACCATTTTAAAAAATGCAATAGGCTTTTCCGGCCTACTAAAGGTGTCTGTCTGTGTGCCCCTGCCTGGTGTTGCCCTCAACTAAATAAAGCTGAGCTTCAACCTTCTGCTCCAAATTACCATTTTAAAAAATGCAATAGGCTTTTCCGGCCTACTAAAGGTGTCTGTCTGTGTGCCCCTGCCTGGTGTTGTCCTCAACTAAATAAAGCTGAGCTTCAACCTTCTGCTCCAAATTACCATTTTAAAAAATGCAATAGGCTTTTCCGGCCTACTAAAGGTGTCTGTCTGTGTGCCCCTGCCTGGTGTTGTCCTCAACTAAATAAAGCTGAGCTTCAACCTTCTGCTCCAAATTACCATTTTAAAAAATGCAATAGGCTTTTCCGGCCTACTAAAGGTGTCTGTCTGTGTGCCCCTGCCTGGTGTTGTCCTCAACTAAATAAAGCTGAGCTTCAACCTTCCGGCTCTCATTAAGTGGTTTTAAAAAAAAAAAATGGTGGTTAGGGCCTACTAACGGCTTCTGCCCCTCCCTGGTGTTGCCCTCAACTAAATAAAGCTGAGCTTCAACCTTCTGCTCCAAATTACCATTTTAAAAAATGCAATAGGCTTTTCCGGCCTACTAAAGGTGTCTGTCTGTGTGCCCCTGCCTGGTGTTGTCCTCAACTAAATAAAGCTGAGCTTCAACCTTCTGCTCCAAATTACCATTTTAAAAAATGCAATAGGCTTTTCCGGCCTACTAAAGGTGTCTGTCTGTGTTCCCCTGCCTGGTGTTGTCCTCAACTAAATAAAGCTGAGCTTCAACCTTCTGCTCCAAATTACCATTTTAAAAAATGCAATAGGCTTTTCCGGCCTACTAAAGGTGTCTGTCTGTGTGCCCCTGCCTGGTGTTGTCCTCAACTAAATAAAGCTGAGCTTCAACCTTCTGCTCCAAATTACCATTTTAAAAAATGCAATAGGCTTTTCCGGCCTACTAAAGGTGTCTGCCCCTCCCTGGTGTTGTCCTCAACTGAACAAAGCTGAGCTTCCACATTCTGGCTTTCGCCCTATACTATCAGATATTAAACTGCATTTGGCCTACTAGTGTGGTTAGGCCCTTGAAACAGTGTCTGCTGCTCTTGGGTTTGCTACTCCACTGAACAAAGCAATGCCGCCTGTTTAGTCCTGTTACCAATTTTGAACTGCATTTAGCCTACTTTATTCTTTGGCCCTATATCTGTTTCCTCCTCATCCTGCCCATTGCCCAGCCACTGCTAAATGAGTCTGCTGGTACATTGACCTAGACCACTACATTCCCCTTGTACTCTACACAGCCAGAATCTGACCCTGCTGAAAGTAAGGTTCCCCTTCCCGCATGTTATACCACCTTACACAGGGACAAAGAGGAAGGTGCAGATGAAAGTGCAGGTTCCTTCATCAGGTGGGGGGGCATACTCGTTGGCGACGTCACTGGCACAGGGCCCCTCAGAGTACGCAAAAGTGTCGCTGCTGGTGGGAGGCGCCCCCGCCATGCAAACACACCGCCGTACTTTGAGGGGCCCTGTGCCAGTGCCAATGCGAACGAGTGGGCCCCCCCCTGCTTGCTCAGGATCACAGCACTTGCAACGTTTAAATACTTACCTTTCCCTGCAACACCGCCGTGACGTAGTCCGCATTTCCTGGGCCCACGAAAAACTTGAGCCAGCCATACTCCCCCCACAACTTTCCCCCAATTCCCTATGCCCAACTATTATTATACAGTTAATTAAGATTGGCAAGCTTCAGAAACAAGAATGGATGTTTTTGGCATTAAAATGGGCACTGTAGGTGTTTTCCTGGCCTCCACTCACTGCCGACTATGCTTCCCCATTGACTTGCATTGGGTTTCGTGTTTCGGTCGATCCCCGACTTTTAGCGATAATCGGCCGACTGCACTCGACTCGACTCTGGACAAAATCGGGTTTCCCAAAACCCTACTCGATCTTAAAAAAATGAAAGTCACTCAACCCTAATTACTAGCACTTGTTTTGCCATCCAGCTTGTCCTTTTGCAAAAGGATTGTGAACACCACAGCAGTGTTTTTTTTTTTATACTTTCCTTCATTAAATAAGATTTGGTTCAGGTGATCACCTAATCAGAAGCACATTAAGTAGAATGAGGTGTACTCTGGTTGGAATTCAATTGACACTGGAATGGCTGTCAGACATGTAGAGAAGCTGATTTTTATAAAACTATGCTTTGATCTCATAATTTTTGCCAGAGCTGTATATCATAAATGAGTGGATATAGATAGAAATCATTAAAAATTTACTTTTATCAGTCAAAATATAAAATAAAGGCTTGGCCTACATTGCAACAAATTATCAAAAAACAAACAAATATAAGGTACATAAAATATCAGTGCAGATATAAAAAAAATTGTTTCTGTCTCACCCTTGTTGTAATCGGATTAAGCCGTTAAAGGATTAAGAGGGAGCAATGACCAGACAGGCGCTAATGATCTCCCAGTCGTGCCTCATGTACAGTCTCCTGTCCTGACAAGGACAGTACCCAAGTAGGTCCCATCCCTCTAGTTATGTCCCTATTTTTCTCCCCAAATGCGTTTCATCCTCCAGTAGCAGAGGACTCATTGTGGGAGAAAAAAATATATAGAAGGAATAAAGTATGGGTTTAAAATAAATATGGAAACCCTTAACCCTTATCCGGCTGAATAGGTACAATTGTAACTATTCCGTTTTAAAATTGCAATAACTTTTTTTTGAAAAGACGTAGAGGGCTGAAATTTCGTGACATCTCTACATTTTTGGTCCAGAATATATTGGCCAAATTTCAATAAAATATCTCTACCCGCTTCCGAGATAAGGGGTCGAGATCTTTTTGCATCCATAACAAGCTGCATAGGTACAAATGTACCTCATATATTTTGAATGAAGATAATGCAAGGGAAAAAGCATAATTTTTTTTTTAATGATAATGCTATTTAACTATTATAAACAAGTAAAAAACTGTTCATTTACATTATAAAAGAAAATGTAAGAAACTTTTTTTTATTGATTTTCTTTGCAAGTAATGCATGTTGGCTTTGCTACAGAGTGTTCATCGCAAATGGGTTTCACACAAACCACACAAGACTTTCTAGTCTTGCATTGTTTTTGCCTCAGGTCTCTGCAGACATAGCAACTACCAACAACAGGGGAGGGTCCACGACTACCATGAGGTATGTTGGGGCCAGCTGCTGGCTGCGATGCTACCACAATGCATCGTCCAAGCACCATTTCTACTGCACCTCGAAGAAAATGGTTTCTCATTATCATTTTGTTTGTACTACGATCTTCAATTGCAATCATACACAGCTGATTTGCGAGATCTTTCAGGAACTTTCTTCGTTGATCCTTTGCCCTGAAGCTTGGATTGTGTTCTCTGTAGATGATGTAGGATGCTAACCCACTCACATCAATCATATTGTAGAAAAATGCCAAAGTCCAACGTGATGTTCGTCGTTTCACAGTGTACTCTCCCAACATTTTATCCATAACATCAACGCCACCTTTTGTTATGTTGTAGTATTTTATTATCTCTGGCTTGGCTGCTAGTGTCTCTTCAACTTCTCCCGTCATGTGCATAGATGATAGAAGCACGACTGATTTGTTCTTCTTTGGTACATATGAACAGACTGTTGCATCATGATTGTAGGCAAAATTTGTCGAGTTTACAGGCCTTTCTTTGGCAGGCTGCATGTTGTTAGGTAGGAACCTTTTGTTTTTTCTCACTGTACCAACTAGTGTCATGTTCCAGGAGTTCAATACCTTAGCTAGTTCCATGGTTGTAAAGAAGTTATCGGTGGTGACATTTCTTCCAGAGCCTTTATACGAGCTCACTAGGTCCAATACTGTTCGTTCTCCAATGTTTACTTGTCGAGGACCATCAGTTGGTTTCCCAGTGTAGAGCTGACCTTGTAAAGGGTAGGCATTTGATGAGTCACAAGCCCAGAAAATCTTTATGCCATATTTAGCTGGTTTTGAAGGTATATACTGGGTAAATTTAGTATGACCTCTAAATGGAAATAATTGCTCGTCGACGGTGATACAATGATATGGCTTGTAGGCTCTCTCCAGATTACTGTTCAGCATTGTCCAGATGTCCCGTATTGGTGCAGCTTTATCTGTTTGCACACGTTCTGCACGTGTATTTTCGTTGTCAAACCTGATAAATCTGAGTATCATCTTGAAGCAGTCACGAGACATGGCTGCACGTATAAGAGGCAGAGCAGCAACATTCCACATTTCCTCCAGATTCTCTTTGTTGGCTCTGTGCACACCAGCAGCAATCAGTATGCCCAAAAATGCATGAAGTTCAGTTTCAGTAAATTGCTTGAATGTTTTTTGTGGTGGCCGTTTGGAAGAATCAGGAAAACGTTGTACCAGTTCGTTGTTGTAAGCATCACAAACTCTCTTGGCCTTTCGATTCGTTTCCCGTAATATGATGTCACACATCTCGGGAGTCATGATGGACTTGAATAGCTCTTTTGCTGTATATAGGTTGCTGATTGCTGCAGGGCCACCTCTTTGTCGTAGGACATTACGAGATTTTGTTTGTGCATTTGGCAGTGGATTACTGCACCATTGAGTTTCATCCTTAGCAGTCCAAATGTCACCTGCACTTTGAGGCACAGAATCATCCTCAACACTTTCGTCTGATTCGTATTCATTTTCATGCTCTATGACCATTTCTTGTTCAATGTCTGAATCTTCTTCAGTAACATCCACTTGTGGTACATAGTTTTCATCATCAGATGCAACATATGGTTCATCCTCATGCTCAGAATCAGATTCTTCTAGCATTCGCATTATTTCGTCAGACGTAAATCTGTAAATATGAAAAAATGTAAAATAAATAATTTTCCGAAATACTACATTATTGGCTTTTCACAAAATTATACTAACCTGCAAACACGTTTTCTTGGATTATGGCGGAAACTAGATCCAGCATTACTATCACTCATGATGACTTGCTAGATGAATTTTGGCTTCGTATTTTGTGCTGAATATAAATAAAACATCGTAAAACAATATGTAGATACTAATTATTATCCATTTTTCGTATAAAAATTATACCTATAGTGATAAGTTTCATACAAAATATATGTAAGCCAAGTCCAGGCTGAAAGACAATTTGACTGTTCTGTCCCCACATAATGAGAATAAAGGTATAACTGGCTGTTAGATGCTGTGAGACTTTCCTACCTTCGTTTCCAAGAAATTGAAGACTTCACAAGCCTAGAAATGTGTGCTCACAGCAATGAGATGAACAGCAAAATGGCTAATGAGAGGAGGGAGGCAGGAAGACAAGTAGAAGCCACTCCCAGTTTGAATTAACTTAATTGACAGCAACATAAGTGACCAGTAACAACACTGAACAATAGATATCAGCATAACATTTGTAGCTGAATGAACTTTAGTTTCTGAAACCAAGTAAAGTCTTCCCACAGTGGAGGTATATGTGAAGGTACAATTGTACCTATGCAGCCTGTTAAGGTTGTAAAATTATGCAGCCTGACAAGGGTTAATGTATTAAATAATGGGGACAAGTATATGAATGCTTGAATTAGCATGATAACCTATGGACGGGCAGAGTGCTGCGCAGTAAAGAAGCAAGGTCTAAGACTTTTCATAGGGCATGATAGGGAGATCATCAGCACCTGTCTGGTCGTCGCTCCCTCCTGATCCTTGGAAGGCCTACTTCGATTACAACAAAGATGAGTCTGATCCAATTTTTATATCTACACTGGTATTTTGTGCACCTTATATTCAAGAATTTTTTTTATAATTTGCATTATGTTTGTCTTGATGTAGACAAAGCCTTTCCCAATGATTTCCCAATGGGGAACTTCGGGAAAATGGCGTCCCGAAATCTCATCCTCTGAGATCTCAATCTGCGCATGTGCGTACACCATCAGCCATTTTCCTGAAGCCCACCGCAGGGAAATCATTGGGAAACAGGACACCGTTCACCAGTGCTGACATCTTATGCGAGCCCAGAGCCAACTTTTGCCACCGCTGGCCTCCTGACCATGCATACTGTTACCTTGATACATTGCCGCCGCCTTGCCCGCTAAGCTACCATTAACCCCTTCACCCCCAAGGGTGGTTTGCACGTTAATGACCGGGCCAATTTTTACTATTCTGACCACTGTCCCTTTATGAGGTTATAACTCTGGAACGCTTCAACGGATCTTGGCGATTCTGACATTGTTTTCTCGTGACATATTGTACTTCATGATAGTGGTAAAATTTCTTTGATATAACTTGCGTTTATTTGTAAAAAAATGAATATTTGGTGAAAATTTTGAAAATTTTGCAATTTTCCAACTTTGAATTTTTATGCCCTTAAATCACAGACATATGTCATGCAAAATACTTAATAAGTAACATTTCCCACATGTCTACTTTACATCAGCACAATTTTGGAACCCAAATTTTTTTTCATGACGGAGTTACAAGGGTTAAAAGTTGACCAGCAATTTCTCATTTTTACAACACCATTTTTTTTTAGGGACCACATCTCATTTGAAGTCATTTTGAGGGGTCTAAATGATAGAAAATACCCAAGTGTGACACCATTCTAAAAACTGCACCCCTCAAGGTACTCAAAACCACTTTCAAGAAGTTTATTAACCCTTCAGGTGTTTCACAGGAATTTTTGAAATGTTTAAATAAAAATTAACATTTAACTTTTTTTCACACAAAATTTATTTCAGCTCCAATTTGTTTTATTTTACCAAGGGTAACAGGAGAAAATAGACCCCAAAATTTGTTGTACAATTTGTCCTGAGTACTCTGATACCCCATATGTGGGGGTAAACCACTGTTTGGGCGCATGGCAGAGCTCGGAAGGAAAGGAGCGCCATTTGACTTTTCAATGCAAAATTGACTGGAATTGAGATGGGACGCCATGTTGCATTTGGAGAGCCCCTGATGTGCCTAAACATTGAAACCCCCCACAAGTGACACCATTTTAGAAAGTAGACCCCCTAAGGATCTTATCTAGATGTGTGGTGAGCACTTTGACCCAACAAGTGCTTCACAGAAGTTTATAATGCAGAGCCGTAAAAATAAAAAATCATATTTTTTCACAAAAATGATCTTTTCACCCCCAATTTTTTATTTTCCCAAGGGTAAGAGAAGAAATTTGACCCCAAAAATTGTTGTGCAATTTGTCCTGAGTACGCTGATACCCCATATGTGGGTGTAAACCATTGTTTGGGCGCAAGGCAGAGCTCGGAAGGGAAGGAGCGCCATTTGACTTTTCAATGCAAAATTGACTGGAATTGAGATGGGACGCCATGTTGCGTTTGGAGAGCCCCTGATGTGCCTAAACATTGAAACCCCCCACAAGTGACACCATTTTGGAAAGTAGACCCCTTAAGGAACTTATCTAGATGTGTGTTGAGCACTTTGACCCAACAAGTGCTTCACAGAAGTTTATAATGCAGAGCCGTAAAAATACAAAATCATATTTTTTCACAAAAATGATCTTTTCGCCCCCATTTTTTTATTTCCCCAAGGGTAAGAGAAGAAATTAGACCACAAAAGTTGTTGTGCAATTTGTCCTGAGTACGACGATACCCCATATGTGGGGGTAAAGCACTGTTTGGGCGCATAGCAGAGCTCGGAAGGGAAGGAGCGCTATTTTACTTTTCAATGCAAAATTGACTGGAATTAAGATGGGATGCCATGTTGCGTTTGGAGAGCCCCTGATGTGCCTAAACATTAAAAACCCCCACAAGTGACACCATTTTGGAAAGTAGACCCCCTAAGGAACTTATCTAGATGTGTTTTGAGAGCTTTGAACCCCCAAGTGTTTCACTACAGTTTATAACGCAGAGCCGTGAAAATAAAAATTCTTTTTTTTTTCACAAAAATGATTTTTTAGCCCCCAGTTTTGTATTTTCACAAGGGTATCAGGATAAATTGGACCCCAAAGTTTGTTGTCCAATTTGTCCTGAGTACGCTGATACCCCATATGTGGGGGGAAACCACTGTTTGGGCACATGACAGCTCGGAAGGGAAGGAGCGCCATTTGGAATGCAGACTTAAATGGATTGGTCTGCAGGCGTCACGTTGCATTTGCAGAGCCCCTGATGTACCCAAACAGTACAAACCCCCCACAAATGACCCCATATCGGAAACTAGACCCCCCAAGGAACTTATCTAGATGTGTTGTGAGAACTTTGAACCCCCAAGTGTTTCACTACAGTTTACAACGCAGAGCCGTGAAAATAAAAAATCCTTTTTTTTCCCACAAAACTTATTTTTTGGCCCCCAGTTTTGTATTTTCCCAAGGGTAGCAGGAGAAATTGGACCCCAAAAGATGATGTCCAATTTGTCCTGAGTACGCTGATACCCCATATGTTGGGGTAAACCCCTGTTTGGGCACACGGGAGAGCTCTGAAGGGAAGGAGCACTGTTTTCCTTTTTCAACGCAGAATTGCCTGGAATTCAGATCGGATGCCATGTCCCATTTGGAGAGCCCCTGATGTGCCTAAACAGTGGAAACCCCCCAATTATAACTGAAACCCTAATCCAAACACACCCCTTACCCTAATCCCAACAGTAACCCTAACCACTCCTCTAACCCAGACACACCCAACCCTATTCCCAACCGTAAATGTAATCCAAACCCTAACCCTATCTTTAGCCCCAACCCTAACTGTAGCCCCAACCCTAGCCCCAACCCTAGCCCTAACCCTAGCCCTAACCCTAGCCCTAACCCTAGCAATAACCCTAGCCCTATCACTAGCCCTAACACTAGCCGTAACACTAGCCCTAACCCTAGCCCTAACCCTAGCCCTAACCCTAGCCCCAACCCTAGCCCTAACCCTAACCCTAGCCCCAACCCTAGCCCTAACCCTAACCCTAGCCCCAACCCTAGCCCTAACCCTAGCCCTAACCCTAACCCTTGCCCTAACCCTAGCCCTAACTCTAGTCCTAACTCTAGCCCTAACCCTAACCCTAATGGGAAAATGGAAATAAATACATTTTTTTATTTTTCCCTAACTAAGGGGGTGATGAAGGTGGTTTGGTTTACTTTTATAGCGGGTTTTTTAGCGGGTTTTTATGATTGGCAGCCGTCACACACTGAAAGACGCTTTTCATTGCAAAAAATATTTTTTGCATTACCACATTTTGAGAGCTGTAATTTTTCCATTTTTGAGTCCACAGAGTCATGTGAGGTCTTGTTTTTTGCGGGACAAGTTGTCATTTTTATTGGTAACATTTTCGGGCAGATGACATTTTTTTATCACTTTTTATTCCGATTTTTGTGAGGCAGAATGATCAAAAACCAGCTATTCATGAATTTATTTTGGGGGGGGGGCGTTTATACCGTTCCGCGTTTGGTAAAATTGATAAAGCAGTTTTATTCTTCGGGTCAGTACGATTACAGCGATACCTCAATTATATCATTTTTTTAATGTTTTGGCGCTTTTATACGATAAAAACTATTTTATAGAAAAAATAATTATTTTGGTATCGCTTTATTCTCAGGACTATAACTTTTTTATTTTTTCGCTGATGATGCTGTATGGTGGCTCGTTTTTTGCGGGACAAGATGACGTTTTCAGCGGTACCATGGTTATTTATATCAGTCTTTTTGATCGCGTGTTATTCCACTTTTTGTTCGGCAGTATGATAATAAAGCGTTGTTTTTTGCCTCGTTTTTTTTTTTTTTTCTTACGGTGTTTACTGAAGGGGTTAACTAGTGGGGCAGTTTTATAGGTTGGGTCGTTACGGACGCGGCGATACTAAATATGTGTACTTTTATTGTTTTTTTTATTTTATTTAGCTAAAGAAATGTATTTATGGGAATAATATATATATATATTTTTTCTTTATTTAGGATATTTTTTTTATTTATTTTTTTACACATGTGGGGAATTTTTTTTTTACTTTTTTACTTTGTCCCAGGGGGGGACATCACAGATCATTGATCTGGCAGTGTGCACAGCACTCTGCCAGATCTGCGATCTGCTGTGCAGGGCTGCAGGCTTACCAAGTGTCTGCTCTGAGCAGACAGCAGACACTCGGTAAGCCACCTCCCTCCCTGCAGGACCCGGATGCCGCGGCCATCTTGGATCCGGGACCTGCGGCGAGGAGGGAGGTAGGAAACCCTCGGAGCAACGCGATCACATCGCGTTGCTCCGGGGGTCTCAGGGAAGCCCGCAGGGAGCCCCCTCCATGCGCGATGCTTCCCTATACCGCCGGTACACCGCGATCATGTTTGATCGCGGTGTGCCGGGGGTTAATGTGCCGGGGGCGGTCCGTGACCGCTCCTGGCACATAGTGCCGGATGTCAGCTGCGATATGCAGCAGACACCCGGCCGCGATCGGCCGCGCTCCCCCCGTGAGCGCGGCCGATCGGCTATGATGTACTATCCCGTCGAGGGTCAGATAGGCCCAGGTCACCTCGACGGGATAGTACGTCTAAGGTCACAGAGGGGTTAAAACGGACAATAAGGGTATGTGCACACGTTGCAGATTCCATTGCGGATTTTTCAGCGCGGATTCTGCAGGATCCGCAGGTAAAACACCCTGTATTTTACCTGCGGATTCCCCGCGGATTTACTGTGGATTTTGTACAGTTTTTGTGTGGATTTCACCTCCGTTGTTACACCTGCGGATTCCTATTATGGAATAAGTGTAAAACGCTGCGGAATCCGCACAAAGAATTGACATGCTCCGAAAAATAAACCACAGCGTTTCTGCTCGGAATTTTCCTCAACATGTGCACTGCGGATTACGTTTTCCATAAGTTTACATGGTACTATACAAGGCATGTAAAACTGATGTGGATCCACAGGGCCCAATCCGCTGCGGATCCGCAGCCAAATCTACAACGTGTGCACATACCTTAAGACACACCACCATTTTAATAAAAAAAAAACGCTTTCCTATTTTCCAACCCAAAATTTGGGGTACATCTTTTGGTTAAGTGCATTTTATAGTCCACAAAATAGGGTACATCATAGCCATGGGTGGTGTGTCTAGGTTATTGAAAGTATGCTTTAAAATTTAGCTATCAAATTATCCTAGTAGGAGGCTCCTGTGGGAAAATATGACAAATTTAAATGTCCTGCACCTTTTTTCCTTGCATACAATAAGCCAGAAGAAGAGGTGAGGGGAGTGGATTAGACCCGTTATAATATCTTATCCAGAAAATCCCATTGTCAGATCTGAGAAAGACTATCTGAAATGTAGATGTGTCTAATTTCTGAAGTGACTCCTTTGCCAGATGGTCTCACAGAGTCAATCCATAGAAGTGTCTGTATTTTATCTATTGTATCCTACATAGTTATTTCCATTTATGTATTTTGTTATTTCCTTTTTTGTAACTTTGTAAGCACTATACTTTTTCATTTCTTAAATTTAAAATGTAATATAAATGTGATATATGTAATCATCTGTACTCACAACCTTGAGGAGGGGCTGTATAGTCTGGCTGTGTTACACTATGTGTGCAAGCAGTGTACCTGTCTGGTGCTTAGGAAACCCAGGCCAGGTGTCCTGCTGGTTTAACAAAACGGTAAGTGACGGCACGTGATGGCAGTTAGCAGTGTGGTGGGGATATGAGAACTGGTTGAGGGGTACACTTAGCTCCATTGACAGTCTGTTGCAATAGGTGAGTGGACATGTGCAGTGAGTGGGCGATGTTTGTAGCAATATACCTAATAAATTATGGTAAAAGAAAGAATCAAAATTTTTTTCGAAAAATTTTAGCCATTTCTGCCCATTTCTGAGCAGGGTCAAATTCTACACGGGGTCCTACTGGGGAATGACACCACCAAAATATATTGGCCCTCAAGGAATTAGTTTTACTAAAAATGGGAAGTCCACTGACACATCCGGAACATTTGAGTCATAAAAGACAAAAAATGTTGTACCTTCTGTCAAAGGCTTCAGTAAGTGATACATGACCCTCATCACCTACCAATGGCGGATTTAAAGGTATCACAAGCTAAAGTTTTTGTGCTGCTTAATTTTATCCTGTTTGGGGGACAAAAGCGCACACACATAGAATAATAAAATCTGGTAAGAAAAGTAAAAGGCAGAAATATGCGCTCGTCTGGGAGTGTTGTGTGAAGGCACAACACCTGTAGACATGTTTTAATAAACGAAATATGTTAAGAAGATAATAATAATCATTTTATTTATGTAGCGCCAACATATTCCGCAGCGCTTTACAAATTATAGAGGGGATTTGTACAGACAATAGACATTACAGCATAACAGAAATCACAGTTCAAAACAGATAATATGAGGAATGATGGCCCTGCTCGCAAGCTTACAAACTATGAGGAAAAGGGGAGACTCGAGAGGTGGATGGTAACAATTGCTTTAGTTATTTGGACCAGCCATAGTGTAGGGATCGGGTGTTCATGTAAAGCTGCATGAACCGGTTAACTGCCTAAGTATGTAGCAGTGCAGACACAGAGGGCTATTATCTGCATAAAGTGTATGAGAACATGATGTGAGGAACCTGATTATGTTTTTTTTTGTTTGTTTGTTTTTTAAATAGGCCACACAGGGACAGTTAGGTTAATGCGTTGAGGCGGTAGGCCAATCTGAACAAATGAGTTTTTAGGGCACGCTTAAAACTGTGAGGATTGGGGATTAATCGTATTAACCTAGGTAGTGCATTCCAAAGAATCGGTGCAGCAAGTGTAAAGTCTTGGAGATGGGAGTGGGAGGTTCTGATTATTGAGGATGCTAACCTGAGGTCATTAGTGGAGCAGAGGGCACGGGTAGGGTGGTAGACTGAGACCAGAGAGGAGATGTAGGGTGGTGCTGAGCCATGGAGTGCTTTGTGGATGAGGGTAGTAGTTTTGTATTGGATTCTGGAGTGGATGGGTAGCCAGTGTAATGACTGGTACAAGGTAGAGGCATCGGTGTAACGGTTGGTGAGGAATATGATCCTGGCTGCAGCATTCAGGACAGATAAGTATAGAAACCTTTTGGATATCTGTTAGCAACACAACCCGAGACTTACAGTACCACGACAAGATGGCACATATGTTGAAGATTAAAAAATTATTGATCTTTATTATGAAAATATGCAGTATAGATAAAATAATATTAAATACAAGCATGGATATCTAGATGTAGCAAACTGATGACAAACAGACTCTAGCACCACTGTACTAGTACTAGAAAAGTAGTTTTAAAAATGTACCACCCTTTGTAATCGAAAACTAGACATTTTTTGCTACAGGTGTCACATTTTCGAGCATTATTATATAGCATGCCTTTGGGTAGTCTAACCTTTTTAGAAATTCATAATCACTCTGAGGTGCTGGGTGGTCATGACTCTCGATTCGTTTGTACCTTTTTCACATGTACAGTGATCTGCAAATAAGAACCTTTTAAAATACATGAGAATATTAAATTCAACATAATATTTTGAACTTGATGGACTTTTTAAAGCTCTTCTAGCTATAGCAATAGCTTACTGGTATGTTTTGTGTGTACTGTATATTTTTTAACTTAAATCATAGTTGTGCTTTTTATGTTAAGGAGTAAATATCTGAAATTTAATTTTCCAGCAGTTAAAACTAAGCAAAATTTTGTAAAATGTTAATATCTCATCACTTGGATTCTGTAATCAATGTTGGCTGTTATGATGTGCACATACAAGCATGTTACCTGACCTCATGGTCCACTCAAAGTACCCCAGAAAATATAGGATTAAATAATTCACTCTGTTGGAAAGTGTGTCACAATTACTGATCAAATCAAAGGTTTAAGAGGTGATTGCAGATTACTGAAGCTCTCAAATCATGACCTAAGGCTGGAGAAGCTGGGGAGCTCTTGAGGACAGTGAGCTGATAAACTCTGTACTAACTATAGAAATGTTCCCGTAACATGCACTATGCATAATCACGAAATTAAAATGTGGCAAAATAACAGGTGGCAACAGAAAAATCTTATAGTCTGTCAGCTTCTTGTTATCTAAAGAGAATAACTATGCATAAATAGTCATGAACTAATGTATATTAATATTAGCAGAGCTGCATAAATTAATGTTAAATGTTTTTCCTTACTGAAAAAGCTCCCTAACTAATTAGTGATAGCAGAAACATAACTTCAGTTTAGGGCTAAGTATGCATTGCACAGAGCCGTTACAGGCTTGTCTATTATTAAATTTTGTTAAAAACTTCAACTTCCCACAAAGCATAATCAATATACTATGGTGACATACTATTGATAAATTAAATAACCGATATAGCAATTATAATCTATAAGTTACCAATTTTGCTTACCTTAATTAATGATTAAGTTCTGATTAGTATATATCATACTTAGTGTTAAGTAGTGTTGAGCGATACCGTCCGATACTTGAAAGTATCGGTATTGGATAGTATCGGCCGATACCCGAAAAGTATCGGATATCGCCGATACCGATACCCGATACCAATACAAGTCAATGGGACACCAAGTATCGGAAGGTATCCTGATGGTTCCCAGGGTCTGAAGGAGAGGAAACTCTCCTTCAGGCCCTGGGATCCATATTACTGTGTAAAATAAAGAATTGAAATAAAAAATATTGATATACTCACCTCTCCGGAGGCCCCTGGACATCACGGCTGGTAACCAGCAGCCTTCTTTGCTTAAAATGAGCGCGTTTAGGGCCTTCCATGACGTCACGGCTTCTGATTGGTCGCGTGCCGCTCATGTGACCGCCACGCGACCAATCACAAGCCGCGACGTCATTCTCAGGTCCTAAATTCCTAGAATGAGGAGTTTAGGGCCTGAGAATGATGTCACGGCTTGTGATTGGTCGCGTGGCGGTAACATGAGCGGCACGCGACCAATCAGAAGCCGTGACGTCATGGAAGGCCCTAAACGCGCTCATTTTAAGCAAAGAAGGCTGACGGTTACCAGCGGTGATGTCCAGGGGCCTCCGGAGAGGTGAGTATATCAATATTTTTTATTTTAATTCTTTATTTTACACAGTAATATGGATCCGATACCGATTCCCGATACCACAAAAGTATCGGATCTCGGTACCGGAATTCCGATACCACGAGTATCGGCCGATACCCGATACTTGCGGTATCGGAATGCTCAACACTAGTGTTGAGCGATACCTTCAGATATCCTAAAGTATCGGTATCGGATTGGATCGGCCGATATTCGAAAAATATCGGATATCGCCGATACCGATACCCGATACTAATGCAAGTCAATGGGACCAATATATCGGAATTAAAATAAACCCTTTCTTTCCTTGAAGGTTCATTCTACATGAAGGAAAACAACTAAGAATAATGTAGGATGTATTGGGGGAGGTGGTGGAGACATTAAAGGCATAGAGGTTTAGCCCAATCAAATAGAATAGCAGGAATTTTAATTTTTTTTTTAAGACGTTCGGAGTTACAAAGATATTGACTATGTTAAGATTTGTTTTATTTTGTCAGATATTGATGTTTCACTACTTCCATGCCCTTCACCTTCTTTTTTACTTCTCCCACACTTTCTTGTTCATCATCCTCAGCAGCAGCATCTTTGACATCAACTTCTTCTTCGCGTTATTCATCTTCTTCTTCATCTTCTACCTATTATTTTTTTTTGTTACACTCTTCATATTCTTTTTATTAAACTATTATTCTTCTTCATATTCTACTTCTTCATAATATTCTTATTTGTGACAGGCATTCCTGTCATTGTTATCTATAAAAGTTTGAAGATTACACCTTCCGTTCTGCCTGTCACAAAAGAGTTACAACAGGATTTGTCCGCGTTCAGTTTGGCCTGTAGCAGCAGGCTTTTTCCAGGGGCACCACGAGGAGGAACGGACTCACCCCCATACACTGCTTAGTCTTCTGCTTATCATTTAGATAATATCTTTTGCTCAGATTTTTAGTTTTATGCTTAATGTTCTTCTGCTCTTTGTTCTGCAGCTTCTTGTTCTTCTGCTTCTTGGTCTTCAGGGTCGTCGTCTTTAGGGTCTTGAACTTGGAAATGTAGCAGAAGGTACAAGAAGGCTGAGGAAATGCCGAGAACTAGCTGACGGTACTGGAACCCGGATGGCTACCCGAAGGTCCAAGAGCCAATGGAACTACCGAGGACCAGCCGACGGTACTGGAACCCGGTTACTTAGCAGGAGGTACCCGTGCCAGTAAGCACTACCAAGTACCACCTGACGTTGGTGGAACTAGGATACCCAGAAGGAGGCACCTAAGCCAAAGGCTCTGCCCGGAACCTGCTGATGGTACTGGAACCAGGATGGGGAGCTGTCATGGTTCCCAATGGCAAGGGAACGTAAGAAACATATAAGTAACGAACGAGCTCTCGGGTGATGGAAACTCGAGTTGACCGTGAGCTAAATCTACCACACAACTAACAGTAGCCAGGGAGCATACCTACGGCTTCCTAGATGCCACGCGCCAGCCGGAGGACTAACTACGCCTGGTAGAGGAAGAAACAGACCTGGCTTACCTCTAGGGAAATACCCCAAAAGATGATAGCAGCCCCCCACATGTAATAACGGTGAATTAAGAGGAAAAGACATACACAGTATGAAAGTAGATTTAGCAAAGAGAGGTCCACTTACTAGATAGCAGAAGGATACAAAAGAGGACTTCACGGTCAACTGAAAACCCTTTCAAAAACCATCCTGAAATTACTTTAAGACTCCTGTGTCAACTCATGACACAGGAGTGGCAATTTCAGCCCGCAAGAGCTTCCAGCTACAGAGAATTACAAAAACTGCAAACTGGACAAAAGGTACAAAACAAAAGGACAAAGTCCACTTAGCTGATCAGCAGACTAGTAGCAGGAACATGCAACCGAAGGCTCTGGTTACAATGATGACCGGCAAGGAAATGACTGGAGAGCAAGGCTAAATAGGAAACTCCCAAACACTGATGGAAGCAGGTGAACAGAAGCAGCAAAGTGCAAACAAGTCACCAGTACCACCAGCAACCACCAGGGGAGCCCAAAAAGCGGATACACAACAGTACCCTCCCCTTAAGGAGGGGGCACCGAACCCTCACAAGAACCGCCAGGGCGATCTGGATGAGCCCTATGAAAGGCACGAACCAAATCCGAGGCATGAACATCAGAGGCAGTTACCCAATAATTATCTTCCTGACCATAGCCTTTCCATTTAACCAGATATTGAAGTCTCCGTCTGGAAATACGGGAGTCCAAGATCTTCTCTACGACGTACTCCAATTCACCTTCCACCAGCACAGGAGCAGGAGGTTCAGTAGAAGGAACCACCGGTACCTCATATCTCCGCAACAACGACCGATGGAACACATTATGGATAGCGAAAGATGCCGGGAGGTCCAAACGAAAGGAAACAGGGTTAAGAAACCGATGAACCGAGGCTTAAATTTGGGAGAAGAAACCCTCACAAGGGACAAAACGGGAAGACAACCACACCAAGTCCCCAACGCGAAGGTGGGGACCAACACGACGACGACGGTTAGCAAACTGCTGAGTCCTCTCCTGGGACAATTCCAAATTATCCACCACTTGTCCCCAAATCCGATACAACCGATCCACCACCGCATCCACTCCAGGACAATCCGAAGATTCAACCTGACCAGATGAAAAACGCGGATGAAACCCTGAATTGCAAAAGAAAGGAGAAACCAAAGTGGCAGAACTAGCCCGATTATTAAGAGCAAACTCCGCCAACGGCAGAAAGGCAACCCAATCATCCTGATCCGCAGACACAAAACACCTCAAATAAGTCTCCAAAGTTTGATTAGTTCGCTCCGTCTGGCCATTGGTCTGAGGATGGAATGCAGACGAAAAGGACAAATCAATGCCCAACCTGGCACAGACTGCCCGCCAAAATCTAGACGCGAACTGGGTACCCCTGTCAGAAACGATGTTTTCCGGAATACCATGCAAGCGAACCACATTTTGAAAAAACAGAGGGACCAACTCAGATGAGGAAGGCAACTTAGGCAATGGCACCAAATGAACCATTTTAGAAAAACGGTCACACACCACCCAGATGACAGACATCTTCTGAGAAACAGGGAGATCCGAGATAAAGTCTATAGAGATGTGTGTCCAAGGCCTCTTAGGAATAGGCAAGGGCAACAACAACCCACTAGCCCTAGAACAACAAGGCTTGGCCCGAGCACACACATCGCAAGACTGCACAAAAACACGCACATCTCGAGACAGGGAAGGCCACCAGAAGGATCTAGCCACCAAATCTCTGTTGCCAAAAATTCCCGGATGACCTGCCAGAGTAGAAGAATGAACTTCCGAGATGACTCTAGTGGTCCAATCGTCAGGAACAAACAGTCTACCAGACGGACAACGATCAGGTCTATCCGCCTTAAATTCTTGCAAAGCACGTCGCAGATCTGGAGAGACAGCAGACAAAACCACCCCATCCTTAAGGACACCAGCAGGTTCAGAATTCCCAGGAGAGTCAGGCTCAAAACTCCTAGAAAGAGCATCTGCCTTCACATTCCTAGAACCCGGTAAGTACGAGACCACAAAATTAAACCGGGAAAAGAACAACGACCAACGTGCCTGTCTAGGATTCAGGCGCCTGGCAGACTCCAAATAAATTAAATTCTTGTGATCAGTCAAAACTACCACCTGATGTCTGGCACCCTCAAGCCAATGACGCCACTCCTCAAATGCCCACTTCATGGCCAAAAGCTCCCGATTACCAACATCATAGTTTCACTCGGCGGCCGAAAATTTTCGCGAAAAGAACGCACAAGGTCTCATCACTGAGCAGTCAGAACTTCTCTGCGACAAAACCGCCCCCGCTCCGATCTCGGAAGCATCGACCTCAACCTGAAAGGGAAGAGAAACATCAGGCTGGCGCAACACAGGGGCAGACAAAAAGCGGCGCTTAAGCTCCCGAAAGGCCTCCACAGCAGCAGGGGACCAATTGGCAACATCAGCACCCTTTTTAGTCAAATCCGTCAGAGGTTTAGCAATGCCAGAAAAACCAGCTATAAATCGACGATAAAAATTAGCAAAGCCCAAGAATTTCTGAAGACTCTTCAGAGAAGTAGGCTGCGTCCAGTCGTAAATAGCCCGAACCTTGACAGGGTCCATCTCAATAGAAGAAGGGGAAAAAATGTACCCCAAAAAGGAAATTTTTTGAACCCCAAAAACACACTTTGAACCCTTTACACACAAAGAATTCTCCCGCAAAACCTGAAAAACCCTCCTGACCTGCTGAACATGAGACTCCCAGTCATCAGAAAAAATCAAAATATCATCCAAGTACACAATCATAAATTTATCCAAATATTCACGGAAAATATCATGCATTAAGGACTGAAAGACAGAAGGTGTATTAGAAAGGCCTAAAGGCATTACCAAATACTCAAAATGGCCCTCAGGCGTATTAAATGCGGTTTTCCACTCATCCCCCTGCTTAATTCGCACCAAATTATACGCCCCACGAAGATCAATCTTAGAGAACCACTTAGCCCCCCTTATGCGAGCAAACAAATCAGTCAGCAAAGGCAACGGATACTGATATTTGACTGTAATTTTATTCAGGAGTCGATAATCAATACAAGGCCTCAGAGAGCCATCCTTTTTAGAGACAAAGAAAAAAACGGCTCCTAAAGGTGATGAAGAAGGACGAATATGTCCCTTTTCCAGGGACTCCTTAATATACTCGCGCATAGCAGCATGTTCAGGTACAGATAGGTTAAACAAACGACCCTTTGGAAATTTACTGCCAGGAATCAGATCTATGGCGCAATCACAATCCCTGTGAGGAAGGAGTGAACCAATTTTAGGCTCTTCAAAAATATCACGATAATCAGACAAAAATGCCGGAATCTCAGATGGAATAGATGACGAAATGGACACCAAAGGAGTGTCCCCATGAGCCCCCCGACATCCCCAGCTTACCACAGACATAGCTTTCCAGTCAAGGACTGGGTTATGAGACTGTAACCATGGTAATCCAAGCACCAAAACATCATGTAAATTGTACAACACAAGGAAGCGAATCACCTCCTGATGGTCTGGAGTCATACGCATAGTCAATTGCGTCCAGAACTGTGGTTTATTACAAGCCAAAGGTGTAGAATCAATACCCTTCAGAGGTATAGGGACTTCCAGAGGCTCTAAATCAAACACACAGCGCCTGGCAAAGGACCAGTCCATAAGACTCAGAGCGGCGCCAGAGTCCACATAGGCATCCACGGTAATAACTGATAATGAACAAATCAAGGTTACAGACAAAATAAATTTGGACTGTAAAGTGCCAATTGAAATAGACTTGTCAACCTTCCTAGTACGTTTAGAGCATGCCGATATAACATGAGCAGAATCACCACAATAGAAGCATAACCCATTTTTACGCCTATAATTCTGCCGCTCGCTTCTGGACATAATTCTGTCACATTGCATTTTCTCTGGTGTCTCTTCAGAAGATACTGCCAAATGGTGCACGGGTTTGCGCTCCCGCAAACGCCGATCAATCTGAATTGCCATTGTCATGGACTCATTCAGACCTGTAGGCGCAGGGAACCCGACCATAACATCTTTAACGGCATCAGAAAGGCCCTCTCTAAAATTTGCCGCTAAGGCGCACTCATTCCACTGAGTAAGCACAGACCATTTACGAAATTTTTGGCAGTATATCTCAGCTTCATCTTGCCCTTGAGATAGGGCTATCAAAGCTTTTTCAGCTTGAATCTCCAAATTAGGTTCCTCATAAAGCAACCCTAAAGCCAGGAAAAACGCATCCACATTGAGCAACGCAGGATCCCCTGGTGCCAATGAAAATGCCCAATTTTGAGGGTCACCTCGCAGCAAAGAAATTACAATCTTAACCTGCTGGACAGGATCTCCTGAGGAGTGAGGTCTGAGAGAAAGGAATAATTTACAATTATATTTGAAATTCAGAAACCGAGATCTATCTCCGGAAAACACCTCTGGTGTAGGGATTTTAGGTTCAGAAATAGGAGTATGCATAACAAAATCTTGTAAATTTTGAACCTTCGTAGCAAGATTATTTAAACCTGCAGCCAAACTCTGAGGATCCATCTTTAAACAGATGAGCTCAGAGCCATTCAAGGATTATAAGGAGAGAAAGGCAAAGGCAGCAATTAGAGCTGAAATACAACTGATCCAACTATGGAGCAAGCATAGGGGAAACAAAAAAAAAAAATTTACAGACTTCTTCTTTCTCTCCTTTCTTCTGCCAATAAGTTTAACACTGGCCGGTCATACTGTCATGGTTCCCAATGGCAAGGGAACGTAAGAAACATATAAGTAACGAACGAGCTCTCGGGTGATGGAAACTCGAGTTGACCGTGAGCTAAATCTACCACACAACTAACAGTAGCCAGGGAGCATACCTACGGCTTCCTAGATGCCACGCGCCAGCCGGAGGACTAACTACGCCTGGTAGAGGAAGAAACAGACCTGGCTTACCTCTAGGGAAATACCCCAAAAGATGATAGCAGCCCCCCACATGTAATAACGGTGAATTAAGAGGAAAAGACATACACAGTATGAAAGTAGATTTAGCAAAGAGAGGTCCACTTACTAGATAGCAGAAGGATACAAAAGAGGACTTCACGGTCAACTGAAAACCCTTTCAAAAACCATCCTGAAATTACTTTAAGACTCCTGTGTCAACTCATGACACAGGAGTGGCAATTTCAGCCCGCAAGAGCTTCCAGCTGCAGAGAATTACAAAAACTGCAAACTGGACAAAAGGTACAAAACAAAAGGACAAAGTCCACTTAGCTGATCAGCAGACTAGTAGCAGGAACATGCAACCGAAGGCTCTGGTTACATTGATGACCGGCAAGGAAATGACTGGAGAGCAAGGCTAAATAGGAAACTCCCAAACACTGATGGAAGCAGGTGAACAGAAGCAGCAAAGTGCAAACAAGTCACCAGTACCACCAGCAACCACCAGGGGAGCCCAAAAAGCGGATACACAACAGGGAGCAGAAGGTACAAGAGCAAAAGACACTGTCGAGAACCAGCTGACGGAACTGGAACCCGGATGAGTAGCCGAAGGTACAAGAGCCAATGGAACTACCGAGGACCAGCTGAGGTTACTGGAACCCGGTTACTAAGCAAGAGGTATCCGTGCCAGTAAGCACTACCAAGTACCACCTGACATTGGTGGAACTCGGATACCCAGAAGAAGGCACCTAAGCCAAAGGCTCTGCCCGGAACCTGCTGATGGTACTGGAACCAGGATGGGGAGCAGAAGGTACAAGAGCAAAAGACTGTAGAGAACCAGCTGACGGAACTGGAACCCGGATGGGTAGCCGAAGGTACAAGAGCCAATGGAACAACCGAGGACCAGCTGACAGTACTGGAACCTGGTTACTAAGCAGGAGGTACCCGTGCCAGAAAGCACTACCAAGGACCAACAGATGTTGGTGGAACTTGGATACCTAGAAGGAGGCACCTAAGCCACAGGCTCTGCCCGGAACCAGCTGACGGAACTAGAACCAGGGGGACCTATTCAAGATTGTCTTCTTACAGCCCCAACTAGCAGTGTTGGAGCCCAGGGTCAGCAGGAGGAGCAGAGTGTAGGCCGAAGCCTGCACTGGAGGCAGTTTAATATCTGAAGGAGTGTCAGCTTGTCGGTTGCAGGACACATTGCCGGATACACAGCAGGGGAGCAGCTGACGTTACTGAACCCCACTAACACAGGAGCAAGTGTTTTTCTCTGTGCAAACTGCACTTCCAGGCAGCAACTAACGGTGTTGGAGCCCAGGGTCATCAGGAGGAGCAGAGTGTAGGCCGAAGCCTGCACAGGAGTCAGTTTATTATCTGTTGTGTCTGTGTGGCATTTGCAGGACACGTTGCCAGCTACACAGCAGGGGAACAGCTGGCGTTACTGAACCCCACTGACACTGTGGCGAGTGTTTTTCTCTGTGCAGCCAGCACTTCCGAGCACCAACTGGAGGTGTTAGAGCCCAGGGAATCAAGGAGGAGCAGAATGTAGGCCGAAGTCTGCACTGGAGGCAGCCTATTGTCTGTTGTGTCTGCATGGGCGTTTGCAGGACACGTTGAAGGCTACACAGCAAGGGAACAGCTGGTGTTACTGAACCCCACTGACACATTGGCGAGTGTTTCTCTCTGTGCAGCCAGCACTTCTGAGCACCAACTGGTGGTGTTAGAGCCCAGGGACAGCAGTAGGAGCAAAGCGTAGGCCAAAGCCTGCACAGGAGTCAGTTTAATATCTGTTGTGTTTGCTTGGCGCTTGCAGGACACATTGCCGGCTAGACAGCAGGTGAACAGCTGGCGTTATGGAACCCCACTGACACGTTGGCGAGTGTTTCTCCCTGTGCAGCCATCACTGCCGAGCACCAACTGTTGGTGTTAGAGCCCGGGGACAGCAGGAGGAGCAGAGTCTAGGCCGAAGCCTGCACTAGAGGCAGTTTAATGTCTGTTGTGTCTGCGTGGCGTTTGCAGGACACATTGCCGGCTACACAGCAGGGGAACAGATGGCGTTACTGAACCCCACTGACACGTTGGCGAGTGTTTCTCTCTGTGCAGCCAGCACTTCCGAGCACCAACTGGCAGTGTTAGAGCCCAGGGACAGCAGGAGGAGCAGAGTGTAGGCCGAAGCCTGTACTGGAGGCAGTTTAATATCTGAAGGAGTGTCAGCGTGGCGGTCGCAAAACACATTGCCGGATACACAGCAGGGGAGCAGCTGACGTTACTGAACCCCACTAACACAGGAGCAAGTGTTTCTCTCTGTGCATCCAGCACTTCCGAGCACCAACTGGCGGTGTTAGAGCCCGAGGACAGCAGGAGGAGCAGAGTGTAGGCCGAAGCCTGCACTGGAGGCAGTTTAATGTCTGTTGTGTCTGCATGGCATTTGCAGTGCACATTGCCCGCTACACAGCAGGGGAACAGCTGGCGTTACTGAACCCCACTGACATGTTGGCGAGTGTTTCTCCCTGTGCAGTCAGCACTTCCGAGCACCAACTTGTGGTGTTGGAGCCCGGGGACAGCAGGAGGAGCAGAGTGTAGGCCGAAGCCTGCACAGGAGTCAGTTTAATGTCTGTTGTGTCTGTGTGGCGTTTGCAGGACACATTGCCGGCTACACAGCAGGGGAACAGCTGGCGTTACTGAACCCCACTGACACGTTAGCGAGTGTTTCTCCTTGTGCAGCCAGCACTTCCCGAGCACCAACTGGTGGTGTTAGAGCCCGGGGACAGCAGGAGGAGCAGAGTGTAGGCCGAAGCCTGCACAGGAGTCAGTTTAATGTCTGTTGTGTCTGCGTGGCGTTTGCAGGACACATTGCCTCCTACACAGCAAGGGAACAGCTGGCATTACTGAACCCCATTGACACGTTGGCGAGTGTTTCTCTCTGTGCAGCTAGCACTTCCGAGCACCAACTGGCAGTGTTAGAGCCCGGAGACAGCAGGAGGAGCAGAGTGTAGGCCGAAGCCTGCACTGGAGGCAGTTTAATGTCTGTTGTGTCTGCGTGGCGTTTGCAGGACACATTGCCGGCTACACAGCAGGGGAACAGCTTGCGTTACTGAACCCCATTGACACGTTGGTGAGTGTTTCTCTCTGTGCAGCTATCACTTCCGAGCACCAACTGGCGGTGTTAGAGCCCGGAGACAGCAGAAGGAGCAGAGTGTAGGCAGAAACCTTCACTGGAGGCAGTTTAATGTCTGTTGTGTCTGTGTGGCGTTTGCAGGACACATTGCCGGCTACACAGCAGGGGAACAGCTGGTGTTACTGAACCCCACTAACACGTTGGCGAGTGTTTTTCTCTGTGCAGCCAGCACTTCCGAGCACCAACTGGCTGTGTTGGAGCCCAGGGACAGCAGGAGGAGCAGAGTGTAGGCCGAAGCCTGCACAGGAGTCAGTTTAATGTCTGTTATGTCTGCGTGGCGTTTGCAGGACACATTGCCGGCTACACAGCTGGGGAACAGCTGGCGTTACTGAACCCCATTGACACGTTGGCGAGTGTTTCTCTCTGTGCAGCCAGCACTTCGAAGCACCAACTGGCGGTGTTAGAGCCCAGGGACAGCAAAAGGAGCAGTGTGTAGGCCTAAGCCTTAACTCGAGGCAGTTTAATATCTGAAGGAGTGTCAGAGTGGTGGTTGCAGGACACATTGCTGGATACACAGCAGGGGAACAGCTGGCGTTACTGAACCCCCCTGACACGTTGGCGAGTGTTTCTGCCTGTGCAGCCAGCAATTCCAAGCACCAACTGGTGGCGTTAGAGCCCGGGGACAGCAGGAGGAGCAGAGTGTAGGCCGAAGCCTGCACTGGAGGCAGTTTAATGTCTGTTGTGCCTGCGTGGCGTTTGCAGGACACATTGCCGGCTACACAGCAGGGGAAAAGCTGGCGTAACTGAACCCCATTGACACGATGGCGAGTGTTTCTCTCTGTGCAGCTAGCACTTCCGAGCACCAACTGGCAGTGTTAGAGCCCGGAGACAGCAGGAGCAGCAGAGTGTAGGCCGAAGCCTGCACTGGAGGCAGTTTAATGTCTGTTGTGTCTGCGTGGCGTTTGCAGGACACATTGCCGGCTACACAGCAGGGGAACAGCTGGCATTACTGAACTCCACTGACACATTGGCAAGTGTTTCTCTCTGTGCAGCCAGCGCTTTCGAGCACCAACTGGCGGTGTTAGAGCCCAGGGACAGCAGGAGGAGCAGAGTGTATGCTGAAGCCTGAACTCGAGGCAGTTTAATATCTGAAGGAGTGTCAGACTGGTGGTCGCAGGACACATTGCTGGATACACAGCAGGGGAGCAGCTGACGTTACTGAACCCCACTAACACAGGAGCAAGTGTTTCTCTCTGAGCAGACAGCACTTCTGAGCACCAACTGGCAGTGTTAGAGCCCGGGGACAGCAGGAGGAGCAGAGTGTAGGCCGAAGCCTGCACTGGAGGCAGTTTAATGTCTTTTGTGCCTGCGTGGCGTTTGCAGGACACATTGCCGGCTACACAGCAAGGGAACAGCTGGCGTTACTGAACCCCATTGACAAGTTGGCGAGTGTTTCTCTCTGTGCAGCTAGCACTTCCGAGCATCAACTAGGATTGTTAGAGCCCGGAGACAGCAGGAGGAGCAGAGTGAAGGCTGATGCCTGCACTGAAGGCAGTTTAATGTCTGTTGTGTCTGCGTGGCGTTTGCAGGATACATTGCCGGCTACACAGCAGGGGAACAGCTGGCGTTACTGAACTCCACTGACACGTTGGCAAGTGTTTTTCTCTGTGCAGCCAGCACTTTTGAGCACCAACTGGCGGTCTTAGAGCCCAGGGACAGCAGGAGGAGCAGAGTGTAGGCCGATGCCTGCACAGGAGTCAGTTTAATATCTGTTCTGTCTGCGTGGCGCTTGCAAGACACATTGCCGGCTACACAGCAGGGGAAAAGCTGGCATTACTGAACCCCACTGACACGTTGGCGAGTGTTTCTCCCTGTGCAGCCAGCCCTTCCGAGCACCAACTGGTGGTGTTAGAGCCCGGGGACAGCAGGAGGAGCAGAGTGTAGGCCGAAGCCTGCACTGGAGGCAGTTTAATGTCTGTTGTGTCTGCATGGCGTTTGCAGGACACATTGCCGGCTACACAGCAGGGAACAGCTGGCGTTACTGAACCCCATTGACACATTGGCGAGTGTTCCTCTCTGTGCAGCTAGCACTTCCGAGCACCAACTGGCAGTGTTAGAGCCCGGAGACAGCAGGAGAAGCAGAGTGTAGGCCAAAGCCTGCACTGGAGGCAGTTTAATGTCTGTTGTGTCTGCGTGGCATTTGCAGGACACATTGCCGGCTACACAGCAGGGGAACAGCTGGCGTTACTGAACCCCACTGACACGTTGGCGAGTGTTTTTCTCTGTGCAGCTAACACTTCCGAGCACCAACTGGCGGTGATAGAGCTTAGGGACAGCAGGATGAGCAGAGTGTAGGCCGAAGCCTGCACAGGAGTCAGTTAAATATCTGTTGTGTCTGCGTGGCGTTTGCAGGACACATTGCCGGCTATACAGCAGGGGAACAGCTGGCGTTACTGAACCCCACTGACACGTTGGCGAGTGTTTCTCTCTGTGCAGCCAGCACTTCCGAGCACCAACTGGCGGTGTTAGAGCCCAGGGACAGCTGGAGGAGCAGAGTGAAGGCCGAAGCCTGAACTTGAGGCAGTTTAATATGTGAAGGAGTGTCAGAGTGGTGGTCGCAGGACACATTGCTGGATACACAGCAGGGGAGCAGCTGTTGTTACTGAACCCCACTAACACAGGAGCAAGTGTTTCTCTCTGTGCAGCCAGCACTTCCGAGCAGCAACAGGTGGTGTTAGAGCCCGGGGACAGCAGGAGGAGCAGAGTGTAGGCCGAAGCCTGCACTGGAGGCAGTTTAATGTCTGTTGTGTCTGCGTGGCGTTTGCAGAACACATTGCCAGCTACACAGCAGGGGAACAGCTGGCATTACTGAACCCCTCTGACACATTGGCAAGTGTTTCTCTCTGTGCAGCCAGCACTTCTGAGCACAAACTGGCGCTGTTGGAGCCCAGGGACAGCAGGAGGAGCAGAGTGTAGGCCGAAGCCTGCACTGGAGTCAGTTTAATATCTGTTGTGTCTGCTTGGCGCTTGCAGGACACATTGCCGGCTACACAGCAGGGGAACAGCTGGCGTAACTGAACCCCAGTGACACGTTGGCGAGTGTTTCTCCCTGTGCAGCCAGTACTTCCAAGCACCAACTGGTGGTGTTAGAGCCCGGGGACAGCAGGAGGAGCAGAGTGTAGGACGAAGCCTGCACTGGAGGCAGTTTAATGTCTGTTGTGTCTGCGTGGCGTTTGCAGGACACATTGCCGGCTACACAGCAGGGGAACAGCTGGTGTTACTGAACCCCACTGACACGTTGTCGAGTGTTTCTCCCTGTGCAGCCAGCACTTCCAAGCACCAACTGGTGGTGTTAGAGCCCGGGGACAGCAGGAGGAGCAGAGTGTAGGCCGAAGCCTGCACTGGAGGCAGTTTAATGTCTTTTGTGCCTGCGTGGCGTTTGCAGGACATATTGCCGGCTAAAGCATATGGAAAACAAATTTTTGTACAAAAGGGAAATCAAAATAGACATGTGACATAAATTCCCCTTAAAAATTATAAATCTTTATTAGTATACCTTGTAAAAATACCACTTCCCAGTGTAAAACAGAAAAAAGGATATTTGATTTAAAAAGATGGACTCAAAAAACTACTAGGTGCACCTTACCTAATAATTAGCCCTTCACTCTCCTGCTATCCCTGCCTAGCAGTGGAGGTTGGCACCCTGATAGATTATTTGGCGCCCCCACTCCGCGGCGGCTGTAACCTGCTGGCCCTATTAAATATCTAGCCAGCTGCAGGTGAGAAAACAATAAGCAAATGAAAGTTATGAAGAAAGCAGGAGTAGAGAAACTCAGGTGCACACTAGGAGAAAACTATCAATCCTCCATTTTATAAAACCCCACTCAGGACAATACGCTGTAGATATATGGCCAATTTGGCTAATAAAATGTTGATATACTTGTCCTCCGCACAACCCATATACACATATAGACTGGTGTGCAAAAAGCAGTGGGAAAATTGAAGGAGAAAAGATACACAATTTAAATGACCTGGTTTAGTCCAAATAGAAGACTGTACATGCCCATGCTAGCTGACATATATTCCTTCATACTAATCATAATAACTGCATGTAAGGATAAATACATAATATTACATAGGCGCCTGTATTAGAATACAGCAATATACAGGTGCCAATAGGCAGTATTGACAGTAGTCAGCATCTACGCTTTAGCACAGAACAGTGGACCAAAAAACATGATTGATACAAAAGGCAGCCAAGAAAGATGGAGATGTTGTCCCTAATATAGGACACTTAGCTGTCAGTAAAACGCCCCGACGCATTTCCCCGTCATACGGTTCCTCAGGGGGCAAAAACGGATACAAAAACCGGAGGTCAATGATGTAGGTGCCCTGATGTCGGGACAGACCTTCTACTGACAGCTAAGTGTCCTATATTAGGGACAACATCTCCATCTTTCTTGGCTGCCTTTTGTATCAATCATGTTTTTTGGTCCACTGTTCTGTGCTAAAGCGTAGATGCTGACTACTGTCAATACTGCCTATTGGCACCTGTATATTGCTGTATTCTAATACAGGCGCCTATGTAATATTATGTATTTATCCTTACATGCAGTTATTATGATTAGTATGAAGGAATATATGTCAGCTAGCATGGGCATGTACAGTCTTCTATTTGGACTAAACCAGGTCATTTAAATTGTGTATCTTTTCTCCTTCAATTTTCCCACTGCTTTTTGCACACCAGTCTGTATGTGTATATGGGTTGTGCGGAGGACAAGTATATTAACATTTTATTAGCCAAATTGGCCATATATCTACAGCGTATTGTCCTGAGTGGGGTTTTATAAAATGGAGGATTGATAGTTTTCTCCTAGTGTGCACCTGAGTTTCTCTACTCCTGCTTTCTTCATAACTTTCATTTGCTTATTGTTTTCTCACCTGCAGCTGGCTATATATTTAATAGGGCCAGCAGGTTACAGCCGCCGCGGAGTGGGGGCGCCAAATAATCTATCAGGGTGCCACCCTCCACTGCTAGGCAGGGATAGCAGGAGAGTGAAGGGCTAATTATTAGGTAAGGTGCACCTAGTAGTTTTTTGAGTCCATCTTTTTAAATCAAATATCCTTTTTTCTATTTTACACTGGGAAGTGGTATTTTTACAAGGTATACTAATAAAGATTTATAATTTTTAAGGGGAATTTATGTCACATGTCCATATTGCCGGCTACACAGCAAGGGAACAGCTGGCGTTACTGAACCCCATTGACAAGTTGGCGAGTGTTTCTCTCTGTGCAGCTAGCACTTCCGAGCACCAACTAGCAGTAAAGAATAAGGAGAACTCAAGAGTTTTTTTACGTATAAAAATAAATATATATTTTATTACATATAATGTTAACAAATATTCATTATTATAATAGTACTAAAGACAATATGTCAGTATGAAAACAAATTGATCCAACTTAGGTGATAGCGCAAGCGCAATCACTAACAGAGAACTGACAAAGTGCCAGAAAGGTTCCAAATGATTACTAGCTACCAAATAGGTGTGTACTAACTAACACGGAACAATACAACCTTGTGTTAGCTTAGTTATGACACATAGTTAAAATACAATGGTCCAAGTCGCGCTGGTTTAGTAACAGCGCTAATCTTGTAATAGCCAAGTGTCACACCTAACATTTGCTAAGGAACCGCACATAGAAAGTAAAACAATAGAAAGGTTAATTACCCATATTGTAAAGGTGTCAGCTCTGCGAGTGATCGCTCTCCCCGACGCGCGTTTCGCGAGACAAAGTCTCGCTTCCTCAAGGGGGCGTGGTCTTAAGGGGGTGAGCATCAGCATTAAATATCACCTTAATCCGGTCACATGGAAAGAGACCGGCAAATAGCATGACGCGTCAGAACGTAAGTGTAAGTGCCGTTCCCGGACTCACAGCTGCCAATCAGCAATCCCCATGCACCCGCCGGGAGCAGCGGCCAGCGCCAAGACGCATACCACCCGACAGGCAACAGGAGAAAGCCAGGAGACAGTACAGAGGCGGACAACGGGAAAAATTACACAAAAAATGAAGCGATCAAGTCATATTGACATTATTTCTTTCAATATATGCATAATATGTAGAAAAGGTACTTTGAAAAAAGATAAAAACATGATCGGAGAATAAAGGCAGCAACAAATTATTTTAAAGTGCATAAGTGAATAGATAAAGACACATATATAAAGTGAAATTGTTACATATCAATCGAATAGATAAAATACAACAATGTGCAATAAAGTCCGATATTAATCATGAGTAAAGACAAACAATACTTTACATAATGTGCTGTAGAAATATTACAAAAAGAATAAAATATAATAATTTAAGAATTTGCCAAACAGCACATAAACACAGAATATAAAACTACAAAAATTCATATATGCAATAAAGTGCAAAGTGGACATTATGAACATAAATATACATTTGTGCAAAAAACGACATAATTCTGAATAAATAATTTGATGGATGTCATCTTCTTCATAAAGAACAATTGATAGACGTAATGGATTGTCTGCCATAAATAATCAACGATCACAATGAATCTAAGCAAAATAGGATAAAAAAGAAACAATGAATAAAAACACATAAAAACAACGAGAACGCCACAAATAAGACCAACGAATAAGGGAGGTGGTATATCTGGAGAGGGTGTCTCAAAAAGGCATTATAGGAATGATGAATACCCATTAGTTTCATTTAGTCCATCCGGCACCATTGTGCCTAAGGTGAAGATCCACCTGCATTCTTTTTGCGCTAGCAGGCTTTTAATATCCCCACCTCTAATGCCACATTGTACATGTTCTATACCTCGAACTGCAAGATGGTTAGGATTGCAGTTATGAAATTGACAGAAGTGTCGGGGTAGTGTTTTTAAAAGGGTAATGTCCGTTTCTGTTTTAGCAGCTGCAATATCTCGGACATGCTCCCGAACACGAGTGCCCAGACGTCTAGAGGTTAGACCCACATAAATTTTGGGACATGTACAAGTGGCATAATAAATAACTTGTGTAGTATTACAAGTTATGCGTTGTTTGATGTTGAACTGTCTTCCATCTACCGAATGGAAATTTGAAGATCTAGTAATATTTTTGCATGTAATGCAATTACCGCATGAAAAGCAGCCCTTAACAGGTCCGCTTGAGCTGAAATATGCGCCCTCATGTGCAACAGTTGGAACATAGTGGCTGCTCATTAATAAATCCCCCAAGTTCTTACTACGTCGAGAGGTCATCATGAGAGGTGAACTAGTGAGGCTCTCAGCCAATACTGCATCAGTTTTTAAGACATGCCAGTATTTTTGAATGCAGGTTCTCATTTCTTGCCAATGTCCATTATATGTTGAAATATAACGGATTTTATTATCCCTTTCACTGCATTTAACCCTAGGGCATAACAACTGCTCTCTTGAGCAAGATTTTGCCCTATTGTACCCTGCCTTAATACATTTTTTGGAATATCCTCTCTCCAAAAATCTTTCACGGAGATCCCTGGCCTGAGATTGAAAATTAGATTCTGAAGAGCAGATCCGCCTCATTCTGAGGAATTGACCAACTGGGATGGCCTTAATAGTACTGAAAGGATGGCTGGAATTAGCATGCAGCAATGAATTTGTAGAAGTAGGTTTTCTATGTACATCTGTTTGCAAAAATAGATCTCTAATCGCCTGAATATTGATGTCCAAAAATTCAACTGACTTCCTACTACAGGAATATGTCAATTTAATATTCAGGTCATTGCAATTCAATTGCTGCATGAATTTCTGTAATTGAATTTCAGTACCCTGCCAAATAATAAATAAATCATCAATATAACGTAACCAGCACTGCACATGGTCCGCGCCCCGGACGCCATCCCCGCCGAACACTCCCCTCTCCCAATATCCCAGGAAGAGGCCGGCGAAAGATGGCGCACAGGCCGCGCCCATGGCAGTGCCGCGTTTCTGTAAATAAAAAATGTCTTTAAATACAAAAAAAATTTTTGTTAAAATAAAATCCAACAATTCAAGAATGAGTTCACATGTATGGCCATCCCAGTTGCTAGTCCCCAGAAAGAAGCGGACCGCCTCCATGCCATCATCATGGCGGATACACGTATAAAGTGTTTCTATATCCGCAGTAACCAGAAGCATATCCTCCTCGAGTTGTATGCCATTAATTCTGGTAAGAACATCGGAAGTGTCTCTGGCATAGGAGGGGAGCGACTCAACTAAAGGTTTCAAATAATAATCAATAAATTTACAAATTGGGTCGCATAGCCCTCCTATGCCAGAGACAATTGGACGTTGTGTTAGTGTTAGAGCCCGGAGACAGCAGGAGGAGCAGAGTGAAGGCTGAAGCCTGCACTGAAGGCAGTTTAATGTCTGTTGTGTCTGCGTGGCGATGGCAGGACACATTGCCGGCTACACAGCAGGGGAACAGCTGGCATTACTGAAACCCACTGACACATTGGCAAGTGTTTCTCTCTGTGCAGCCAGCACTTCCGGGCACGAACTGGTGCTGTTAGAGCCCAGGGACAGCAGGAGGGGCAGAGTGTAGGCCGAAGCCTGTACAGGAGTCAGTTTAATATCTGTTGTGTCTGCTTGGCGCTTGCAGGACACATTGCCGGCTACACAGCAGGGGAACAGCTGGCGTTACTGAACCCACTGACACGTTGGCGAGTGTTTCTCTCTGTGCAGCCAGCACTTCCGAGAACCAACTGGCGGTGTTAGAGCCTGGGGACAGCAGGAGGAGCAGACTGTAGGCCGAAGCCTGCACTGGAGGCAGTTTAATGTCTGTTGTGTCTGCGTGGCGTTTGCAGGGCACATTGCTGGCTACACAGCAGGGGAACAGGTGGTGTTACAGAACCGCACTGACACGTTGGCGAGTGTTTCTCTCTGTGCAGCCAGCGCTTTTGAGCACCAACTGGCGGTGTTAGAGCCCAGGGACAGCAGGAGGAGGAGCGTGTAGGCTGAAGCCTGAACTCGAGGCAGTTTAATATCTGAAGGAGTGTCAGAGTGGTGGTCGCAGGACAAATTGCTGGATACACAGCAGGGGAGCAGCTGACGTTACTGAACCCCACTAACACAGGAGCAAGTGTTTCTCTCTGTGCAGCCAGCACTTCGGAGCACCAACTGGCAGTGTTAGAACCCGGGGACAGCAGGAGGAGCAGAGTGTAGGCCGAAGCCTGCACTGGAGGCAGTTTAATGTCTGTTGTGTCTGCGTGGCGTTTGCAGGACACATTGTCGGCTACACAGCAGGGGAACAGCTGGCGTTACTGAACCCCACTGACACTTTGACGAGTGTTTCTCCCTGTGCAGCCAGCACTTCCAAGCACCAACTGGTGGTGTTAGAGCCCGGGGACAGCAGGAGGAGCAGAGTGTAGGCCGAAGCCTGCACTGGAGGCAGTTTAATGTCTTTTGTGCCTGCGTGGCGTTTGCAGGACACATTGCCGGCTACACAGCAAGGGAACAGCTGGCGTTACTGAACCCCATTGACAAGTTGGCGAGTGTTTCTCTCTGTGCAGCTAGCACTTCCGAGCACCAACTAGCAGTATTAGAGCCTGGAGACAGCAGGAGGAGCAGAGTGGAGGCTAAAGCCTGCACTGAAGGCAGTTTAATGTCTGTTGTGTCTGCGTGGCGTTTGCAGGACACATTGCCGGCTACACAGCAGGGGAACAACTGGCGTTACTGAACCCCACTGACACGTTGGCGAGTGTTTTTCTCTGTGCAGCCAGCACTTCCGAGCACCAACTGGCAGTCTTAGAGCCCAGGGACAGCAGGAGGGGCAGAGTGTAGGCCGAAGCCTGTACAGGAGTCAGTTTAATATCTATTGTGTCTGCTTGGCGCTTGCAGGACACATTGCCGGCTACACAGCAGGGGAACAGCTGGCGTTACTGAACCCCACTACCACATTGGCGAATGTTTCTCTCTGTGCAGCCAGCACTTCCGAGCACCAACTGGCGGTGTTAGAGCCTGGGGACAGCAGGAGGAGCAGACTGTAGGCCGAAGCCTGCACTGGAGGCAGTTTAATGTCTGTTGTGTCTGCGTGGCGTTTGCAGGACACATTGCCAGCTACACAGCAGGGGAACAGGTGGCGTTACTGAACCGCACTGACACGTTGGCGAGTGTTTCTCTCTGTGCAGCCAGTGCTTTTGAGCATCAACTGGCGGTGTTAGAGCCCAGGTACAGCAGGAGGAGGAGAGTGTAGGCTGAAGCCTGAACTCGAGGCAGTTTAATATCTGAAGGAGTGTCAGAGTGGTGGTCGCAGGACACATTGCTGGATACACAGCAGGGGAGCAGCTGACGTTACTGAACCCCACTAACACAGGAGCAAGTGTTCCTCTCTGTGCAGCCAGCACTTCCGAGCACCAACTAGCAGTGTTAGAGCCCGGAGACAGCAGGAAGAGCAGAGTGAAGGCTGAAGCCTGCACTGAAGGCAGTTTAATGTCTGTTGTGTCTGCGTGGCGTTTGCAGGACACATTGCCGGCTACACAGCAGGGGAACAGCTGGCATTACTGAACCCCACTGACACGTTGGCGATTGTTTTTCTCTGTGCAGCCAGCACTTCCGAGCACCAACTGGCGGTCTTAGAGCCCAGGGACAGCAGGAGGAGCAGAGTGTAGGCCGAAGCCTGCACAGAAGTCAGTTTAATATCTGTTGTGTCTGCGTGGCGTTTTCAGGACACATTGCGGGCTACACAGCAGGGGAACAGCTGGCATTACTGAACCTCATTGACACGTTGGCGAGTATTTCTCTCTGTGCAGCTAGCACTTCTGAGCAACAACTGGCAGTGTTACAGCCTGGAGACAGCAGGAGGAGCAGAGTGTAGGCCGAAGCCTGCACTGGAGGCAGTTTAATGTCTTTTGAGCCTGCGTGGCGTTTGCAGGACACATTGCCGGCTACACAGCAAGGGAACAGCTGGCGTTACTGAACCCCATTGACAAGTTGGCGAGTGTTTCTCTGTGTTTAGCTAGCACTTCCGAGCACCAACTAGCAGTGTTAGAGCCCGGAGACAGCAGGAAGAGCAGAGTGAAGGCTGAAGCCTGCACTGAAGGCAGTTTAATGTCTGTTGTGTCTGCATGGCGTTTGCAGGACACATTGCCGGCTACACAGCAGGGGAACAGCTGGCATTACTGAACCCCACTGACACATTGGCGATTGTTTTTCTCTGTGCAGCCAGCACTTCCGAGCACCAACTGGCGGTCTTAGAGCCCAGGGACAGCAGGAGGAGCAGAGTGAAGGCTGAAGCCTGCATTGAAGGCAGTTTAATGTCTGTTGTGTCTGCGTGGCGTTTGCAGGACACATTGCCGGCTACACAGCAGGGGAACAGCTGGCATTACTGAACACCTCTGACACGTTGGCGAGTGTTTTTCTCTGTGCAGCCAGCACTTCCGAGCACCAACTGGTGGTGTTAGAGCCTGGGGACAGCAGGAGGAGCAGAGTGTAGGGCGAAGCCTGCACTGGAGGCAGTTTAATGTTTGTTGTGTCTGCGTGGCGTTTGCAGGACACATTGCCGGCTACACAGCAGGGAACAGCTAGCGTTACTGAACCCCATTGACACGTTGGCGAGTGTTCCTCTCTGTGCAGCTAGCACTTCCGAGCACCAACTGGCAGTGTTAGAGCCCGGAGACAGCAGGAGGAGCAGAGTGTAGGCCGAAGCCTGCACTGGAGGCAGTTTAATGTCTGTTGTGTCTGCGTGGTGTTTGCAGGACACATTGCCGGCTACACAGCAGGGGAACAGCTGGCGTTACTGAACCCCACTGACACGTTGGCGAGTGTTTTTCTCTGTGCAGCTAACACTTCCGAGAACCAACTGGCGGTGTTAGAGCTCAGGGACAGCAGGATGAGCAGAGTGTAGGCCGAAGCCTGCACAGGAGTCAATTTAATATCTGTTGTGTCTGCGTGGCGTTTGCAGGACACATTGCCGGTTATACAGAAGGGGAACAGCCGGCGTTACGGAACCCCACTGACATGTTGGTGAGTGTTTCTGTCTGTGCAGCCAGCACATCCGAGCACCAACTGGCGGTGTTAGAGCCCAGGGACAGCAGGAGGAGCAGAGTGTAGGCCGAAGCCTGCACAGAAGTCAGTTTAATATCTGTTGTGTCTGCGTGGCGTTTGCAGGACACATTGCAGGCTACACAGCAGGGGAACAGCTGGCATTACTGAACCTCATTGACACGTTGGCGAGTATTTCTCTCTGTGCAGCTAGCACTTCCGAGCAACAACTGGCAGTGTTACAGCCTGGAGACAGCAGGAGGAGCAGAGTGTAGGCCGAAGCCTGCACTGGAGGCAGTTTAATGTCTGTTGTGTCTGCATGGCATTTGCAGGACACATTGCCGGCTACACAGCAGGGGAACAGCTGGCGTTACTGAACCCCACTGACACGTTGGCGAGTGTTTCTCCCTGTGCAGCCAGCATTTCCGAGCACCAACTGGCAGTGTTAGAGCCCGGAGACAGCAGGAGGAGCAGAGTGTAGGCCAAAGCCTGCACTGGAGGGAGTGTAATGTCTGTTGTTTCTGCGTGGCGTTTGCAGGATACATTGCCGGCTACACAGCAGGGGAACAGCTGGCGTTACTGAACCCCACTGACACGTTGGCGAGTGTTTTTCTCTGTGCAGCCAGCACTTCCGAGCACCAACTGGTGGTGTTAGAGCCCAGGGACAGCAGGAGGAGCAGACTGTAGGCCGAAGCCTTCACTGGAGACAGTTTAATGTCTGTTGTGTCTCCGTGGCGTTTGCAGGACACATTGCGGCTACACAGCAGGGGAACAGCTGGCGTTACTGAACCCCACTGACACGTTGGCGAGTGTTTCTCCCTGTGCAGCCAGCACTTCTGAGCACCAACTGGCGGTGTTACAGCCCAGGGACAGCAGGAGGAGCAGACTGTAGGCCGAAGCCTTCACTGGAGACAGTTTAATGTCTGTTGTGTCTCCGTGGCGTTTGCAGGACACATTGCGGCTACACAGCAGGGGAACAGCTGGCGTTACTGAACCCCACTGACACGTTGGCGAGTGTTTCTCCCTGTGCAGCCAGCACTTCCGAGCACCAACTGGCAGTGTTAGAGCCCGGAGACAGCAGGAGGAGCAGAGTGTAGGCCAAAGCCTGCACTGGAGGGAGTGTAATGTCTGTTGTTTCTGCGTGGCGTTTGCAGGACACATTGCCGGCTACACAGCAGGGGAACAGCTGGCGTTACTGAACCCCACTGACACGTTGGCGAGTGTTTTTCTCTGTGCAGCCAGCACTTCCGAGCACCAACTGGTGGTGTTAGAGCCCAGGGACAGCAGGAGGAGCAGAGTGTAGGCCGAAGCCTGCACAGGAGTCAGTTTAATATTTGTTGTGTCTGTGTGGCGCTTGCAGGACACATTGCCGGCTACACAGCAGGGGAACAGCTGGCGTTACTGAACCCCACTGACACGTTGGCGAGTGTTTCTCCCTGTGTAGCCAGCACTTCCGAGCACCAACTGGTGGTGTTAGAGCCCGGGGACAGCAGGAGGAGCAGAGTGTAGGCCGAAGCCTACACTGGAGGCAGTTTAATGTCTGTTGTGTCTGTGTGGCGTTTGCAGGACATATTGCGGCTACACAGCAGGGGAACAGCTGGCGTTACTGAACCCCACTGACACGTTGGCGAGTGTTTCTCCCTGTGTAGCCAGCACTTCCGAGCACCAACTGGTGGTGTTAGAGCCCGGGGACAGCAGGAGGAGCAGACTGTAGGCCGAAGCCTGCACTGGAGACAGTTTAATGTCTGTTGTGTCTGCGTCACGTTTGCTGGACACATTGCCGGCTACACAGCAGGGGAACAGCTGGCGTTACTGAACCCCACTGACACGTTGGCGAGTGTTTTTCTCTGTGCAACTAGCTCTTCCGAGCACCAACTGGCGGTGTTAGAGCTCAGGGGCAGCAAGAGGAGCAGAGTGTAGGCCGAAGCCTGCACAGGAGTCAGTTTAATATCTGTTGTGTCTGCGTGGCATTTGCAGGACACATTGCCGGCTACACAGCAGGAAACAGCTGGCGCTACTGAACCCCACTGACACATTGGCGAGTGTTTCTCTCTGTGCAGCCAGCACTGCCAAGCATCAACTGGCGGTGTTAGAGCCCGGGGACAGCAGGAGAAGCAGAGTGTAGGCCGAACCCTGAAGTCGAGGCAGTTCAATATCTGAAGGAGTGTCAGAGTGGTGGTCGCAGGACACATTGCTGGATACACAGCAGGGGAGCAGCTGACGTTACTGAACCCTACTAACACAGAGGAAGTGTTTCTCTCTGCACTGCCAGCACTTCCGAGCAACAACTGGCGGTGTTGAAGCCCAGGGACAGCAGGAGGAGCAGAAAAGCCTGCACTGGAGGCAGTTTAATGTCTGTTGTGTCTGAGTGGCGTTTGCAGGTCACATTGCCCGCTACAGAGCAGTGGAACAGCTGGTGTTGCTGAACCCCACTGACACGTTGGCGAGTGTTTCTCTCTGTGCAGCCAGCACTTCTGAGCACCAACTGGCGGTGTTAGAGCCCAGCCACAGCAGGAGGAGCAGAGTGTAGGCCGAAGCCTGCACAGGAGTCAGTTTAATATCTGTTGTGTCTGCGTGGCGCTTGCAGGACACATTGCCGGCTGAACAGCAGGGGAACATGTGACGATACTGAACCCTACTGACACGTTGGCGAGTGTTTCTCTCTGTGCAGCCAGCACTTCCGAGCACCAAATGGTGGTGTTAGAGCCTGAGGACAGCTGGAGGAGCAGAATGTAGGCCGAAGCCTGCACTGGAGGCAGTTTAATGTCTGTTGTATCTGCTTGGCGTTTGCAGGACACATTGCAGGCTACACAGCAGGGGAACAGCTGGCGTTACTGAACCTCATTGACACGTTGGCGAGTGTTTCTCTCTGTGCAGCTAGCACTTCCGAGCACCAACTGGCAGTGTTACAGCCCGGAGACAGCAGGAGGAGCAGAGTGTAAGCCGAAGCCAGCACTGGAGGAAGTTTAATGTCTGTTGTGTCTGCGTGGCGTTTGCAGGACACATTGCCGGCTACACAGCAGGGGAACAGCTGACGTTACTTAACCCCACTGACACGTTGGCGAGAGTTTTTCTCTGTGCAGCTAGCACTTCCGAGCACCAACTGGCGGTGTTAGAGCCCAGGGACAGCTAGAGGAGTGGAGTGTAGGGCGAAGCCTGCACAAGAGTCAGTTTAATATCTGTTGTGTCTGCGTGGCGTTTGCAGGACACATTGCCATCTACAGAGCAGGGGAACAGCTGGCGTTATTGAACCCCACTGACACGTTGGCGAATGTTTCTCTCTGTACAGCCAGCACTTCCGAGCACCAACTGACGGTGTTAGAGCCCAGGGACAGCAGGAGGAGCAGAGTGTAGGCTGAAGCCTGCACAGGAGTCAGTTTAGTATCTGTTATGTCTGCGTGGCGTTTGCAGGACACATTGCTGGCTACACAGTAGGGGAACAGCTGGCGTTACTGCACCCCACTGACATGTTGGCAAGTGTTTCTCTCTGTGCAGCCAGCACTTTTGAGCACCAACTGGCAGTTTTAGAGCCCAAGGACAGCAGGAGGAGCAGAGTGTAGGCCGAAGCCTGCACAGGATTCAGTTTAATATCTGTTGCGTCTGTGTGGCGTTTGCAGGACACATTGCTGGCTGCACAGCAGGGGAACAGCTGGCGTTACTGAGCCCCACTGACACGTTGGTGTTGTGAATTTGCTTTTTGGCTCCCTCTAGTGGTTACTAGTGATTTGACTCTGGGTATGTCAGTCATCCCTTGTATGCTCACCTGGGCCGTTAGTTCAGGGGTGTTGCTATATAAGCTCCCTGGACCTTCAGTTCAATGCCTGGCAACGTTGTAATCAGAGCTAATCTGTTGTGCTCTTGTCTACTGATCCTGGTTCCTGCTAGATTAAGCTAAGTCTGCTTTCTTGCTTTTTGCTATTTGTTTTTGTTTGCATTTTTGTCCAGCTTGTACATAATCTGTATCCTAACCTTGCTGGAAGCTCTAGGGAGGCTGGAGTTCTCCCCCCGGGCCGTTAGACGGTTCGGGGGTTCTTGAATTTCCAGTGTGGAATTTTGATAGGGTTTTCGTTGACCATATAAGTTATCTTACTACATTCTGCTATTAGTAAGTGGGCCTCTCTTTGCTAAACCTAGTTCATCTCTGTGTTTGTCATTTCCTCTTACCTCACCGTTATTATTTGTGGGGGGCTTGTATCCAACTTTTGGGGTCTATTATCTGGAGGCAAGAGAGGTCTTTGTTTTCCTCTTCTAGGGGTAGTTAGTCCTCCGGCTGGCGCGAGACATCTAGCGACCAACGTAGGCATGTTCCCCGGCTACTTCTAGTGTTGGCGTTAGGAGTAGATATATGGTCAACCCAGTTACCACTGCCCTATGAGCTGGATTTTTGTACTTCGCAGACTTACTTGTTCCTCTGAGACCCTCGCCATTGGGGTCAAAACAGTTTTCCAGGCCAGTATTAAATGTTAAATGCATTGCAGAAGCGGGATTATAAGAAAGAAAATTCTGAGTTTTTTTTTTCTTTTTCTCATTTTTTTTTTCTTTTCCCCTTTACCTCTGAGTGGCTTGTGTTTGCTGCAGACATGAATGTCCAGACCTTGATTACAGGTGTGGACCAGCTTACTGCTCGTGTGCAGGGCATACAAGATTATGTTATCAGAAATCCTATGTCAGAACCTAAGATACCGATTCCTGAACTGTTTTCCGGAGACCGATTTAAATTTAGAAATTTCAGGAATAATTGTAAATTGTTTTTGTCCCTGAGACCCTGTTCATCTGGAGACTCCGCTCAGCAAGTGAAAATTGTTATTTCTTTTTTACGGGGCGACCCTCAGGATTGGGCCTTCTCGCTGGCGCCAGGAGATCCGGCATTGGCTGATATTGATGCGTTTTTTCTGGCGCTCGGTTTGCTTTATGAGGAACCCAATCTTGAGATTCAGGCAGAAAAAGCCTTGCTGGCTATGTCTCAGGGCCAGGACGAGGCTGAAGTGTATTGCCAAAAATTTCGGAAATGGTCCGTGCTGACCCAGTGGAACGAGTGTGCATTGGCTGCAAATTTCAGAAATGGCCTTTCTGAAGCCATTAAGAATGTGATGGTGGGTTTTCCCATTCCCACAGGTCTGAATGATTCCATGGCCCTGGCAATTCAAATCGACCGGCGGTTGCGGGAGGGCAAAACCGCAAATTCCCTCATGGTGTTGTCTGAACAGGCACCTGATTTAATGCAATGTGATAGAATCCTGACTAGAAATGAGCGGAAAATTCATAGACGCCAGAATGGATTGTGTTACTACTGTGGTGATTCTACACATGTTATCTCAGCATGCTCTAAACGTCTTACTAGGGTTGTTAGTCCTGTCGCCATTGGTAATTTGCAACCTAAATTTATTCTATCTGTAACTTTGATTTGCTCACTGTCATCGTATCCTGTCATGGCGTTTGTAGACTCAGGTGCTGCCCTGAGTCTGATGGATCTGTCATTTGCCAAGCGCTGCGGTTTTGTTCTGGAGCCATTAGAAAATCCTATCCCTCTTAGGGGTATTGATGCTACGCCTTTGGCAAAAAATAAACCGCAGTTTTGGACACAGGTTACCATGTGCATGACTCCCGAACATCGGGAGGTGATACGTTTTCTTGTTCTGCATAAGATGCATGATTTGGTTGTTTTGGGTTTGCCATGGTTACAGACCCATAATCCAGTCTTGGACTGGAAGGCAATGTCGGTGTCAAGTTGGGGCTGCCATGGAATTCATGGAGATTCCCTGCCCTTGTCTATTGCTTCTTCTACGCCTTCGGAAGTTCCGGCGTATTTGTCTGATTATCAGGATGTCTTCAGCGAGTCTAAGTCCAGTGCACTGCCTCCTCATAGGGAATGTGACTGTGCAATAGATTTGATTCCTGGCAGTAAGTTTCCTGTCATGATTCTCAATGGCGAGAGAACATAACCCAGCATATATGAGAACTAGCTCTTGGAAGATGGAAACTATACTGACCATGAACTAAACCTGCCGCACAACTAGAAGTGGCCGGGTAGCATGCCTACGTTTTTTAACCCTAGATGCCCAGCGCCAGCCGGAGAACTACCTAATCCTAGCAGAGGAAAAGACAGTCCTGGCTCACCTCTAGAGAAATTTTCCCAAAAGGCAGACAGAGGCCCCCACATATATTGGCGGTGATTTTAGATGAAATGACAAACATAGTATGAAAATAGGTTTAGCAAAATCGAGGTCCGCTTTCTAGATAGCAGGAAGACAGAAAGGACACTTTCATGGTCAGCAGAAAACCCTATCAAAACACCATCCAGAAATTCCTTTAAGACTCTAGCATTAACTCATAACACCAGAGTGGCAATTTCCGATCACAAGAGCTTTCCAGACACAGTAACGAAACAGCAGCTGTGAACAGGAACAAAATGCAAAAACACACAAGGACAAAAGTCCAACTTAGCTGGGAGTTGTCTAGTAGCAGGAACAAGCACAGAAGGCTTCTGATTACATTGTTGACCGGCAAGAAACTGACAGAGGAGCAAGGTTATATAGCGACTCCCACATCCTGATAGGAGCAGGTGAACAGAGGGGATGATGCACACAAGTTCAATTCCACAAGTGGCCACCGGGGGAGCCCAGAATCCAATTTCACAACAGTACCCCCCCCTCAAGGAGGGGGCACCGAACCCTCACCAGAACCACCAGGGCGATCAGGATGAGCCCTATGAAAGGCACGGACAAGATCGGAGGCATGAACATCAGAGGCAGTGACCCAAGAATTATCCTCCTGACCGTATCCCTTCCATTTGACCAGATACTGGAGTCTCCGTCTGGAAACACGAGAGTCTAAGATCTTTTCCACAACGTACTCCAACTCACCCTCAACCAACACCGGAGCAGGAGGCTCAACGGAAGGCACAACCGGTACCTCATACCTGCGCAACAATGACCGATGAAAAACATTATGAATAGAAAAGGATGCAGGGAGGTCCAAACGGAAGGACACAGGGTTAAGAATCTCCAATATCTTGTACGGGCCGATGAACCGAGGCTTAAACTTAGGAGAAGAAACCCTCATAGGGACAAAACGAGAAGACAACCACACCAAGTCCCCAACACAAAGCCGAGGACCAACACGATGACGGCGGTTGGCAAAAAGCTGAGTCTTCTCCTGGGACAACTTCAAATTGTCCACCACCTGCCCCCAAATCTGATGCAACCTCTCCACCACAGCATCCACTCCAGGACAATCCGAAGATTCCACTTGACCGGAGGAAAATCGAGGATGAAACCCCAAATTACAGAAAAACGGGGACACCAAGGTGGCAGAGCTGGCCCGATTATTGAGGGCGAACTCCGCCAAAGGCAAAAAAGCAACCCAATCATCCTGATCCGCAGACACAAAACACCTCAAATATGTCTCCAAGGTCTGATTAGTCCGCTCGGTCTGGCCATTAGTCTGAGGATGGAAAGCAGACGAAAAAGACAAATCTATGCCCATCCTAGCACAGAATGCCCGCCAAAATCTAGACACGAATTGGGTCCCTCTGTCAGAAACGATATTCTCAGGAATACCATGCAAACGAACAACATTTTGAAAAAACAGAGGAACCAACTCGGAAGAAGAAGGCAACTTAGGCAAGGGAACCAGATGGACCATCTTAGAGAAACGGTCACACACCACCCAGATGACAGACATCTTCATAGAAACAGGCAGATCCGAAATAAAATCCATCGAGATGTGCGTCCAAGGCCTCTTCGGGATAGGCAAGGGCAACAACAATCCACTAGCCCGAGAACAACAAGGCTTGGCCCGAGCACAAACGTCACAAGACTGCACAAAGCCTCGCACATCTCGTGACAGGGAAGGCCACCAGAAGGACCTTGCCACCAAATCCCTGGTACCAAAGATTCCAGGATGACCTGCCAACGCAGAAGAATGAACCTCAGAGATGACTCTACTGGTCCAATCATCAGGAACAAACAGTCTACCAGGTGGGCAACGATCAGGTCTATCCGCCTGAAACTCCTGCAAGGCCCGCCGCAGGTCTGGAGAAACGGCAGACAATATCACTCCATCTTTAAGGATACCTGTGGGCTCAGAATTACCAGGGGAGTCAGGCTCAAAACTCCTAGAAAGGGCATCCGCCTTAACATTCTTAGAACCCGGTAGGTACGACACCACAAAATTAAACCGAGAGAAAAACAACGACCAGCGCGCCTGTCTAGGATTCAGGCGCCTGGCAGACTCAAGGTAAATTAAATTTTTGTGGTCAGTCAATACCACCACCTGATGTCTGGCCCCCTCAAGCCAGTGACGCCACTCCTCAAAAGCCCACTTCATGGCCAAAAGCTCCCGATTCCCAATATCATAATTCCGCTCGGCGGGCGAAAATTTACGGGAAAAAAAAGCACAAGGTCTCATCACGGAGCAGTCGGAACTTCTCTGCGACAACACCGCCCCAGCTCCGATTTCTGAAGCGTCGACCTCAACCTGAAAAGGAAGAGCAACATCAGGCTGACGCAACACTGGGGCGGAAGAAAAGCGGCGCTTGAGCTCCCGAAAGGCCTCCACAGCATCAGGGGACCAATCAGCAACATCAGCACCCTTCTTAGTCAAATCAGTCAATGGTTTTACAACATCAGAAAAACCAGCAATAAATCGACGATAAAAGTTAGCAAAGCCCAAAAATTTCTGAAGACTCTTAAGAGAAGAGGGTTGCGTCCAATCACCAATAGCCTGAACCTTGACAGGATCCATCTCGATGGAAGAGGGGGAAAAAATGTATCCCAAGAAAGAAATCTTCTGAACCCCAAAAACACACTTAGAACCCTTCACACACAAGGAATTAGACCGCAAAACCTGAAAAACCCTCCTGACCTGCTGGACATGAGAGTCCCAGTCATCCGAAAAAATCAGAATATCATCCAGATACACAATCATAAATTGATCCAAATAATCGCGGAAAATGTCATGCATAAAGGACTGGAAGACTGAAGGGGCATTTGAAAGACCAAAAGGCATCACCAAATACTCAAAATGGCCCTCGGGCGTATTAAATGCGGTTTTCCACTCATCCCCCTGCTTGATTCGCACCAAATTATACGCCCCACGGAGATCAATCTTAGAGAACCACTTGGCCCCCTTTATACGAGCAAACAAATCAGTAAGCAGTGGTAACGGATATTGATATTTAACCGTGATTTTATTCAAAAGTCGATAATCAATACACGGCCTCAAAGAGCCGTCCTTTTTAGACACAAAGAAAAAACCGGCTCCTAAGGGAGATGACGAAGAACGAATATGTCCCTTTTCCAAGGACTCCTTTATATATTCTAGCATAGCAGCGTGTTCAGGCACAGACAGATTAAATAAACGACCCTTAGGGTATTTACTACCCGGAATCAAGTCTATGGCACAATCGCACTCCCGGTGCGGAGGTAGTGAACCAACCTTGGGTTCTTCAAAAACGTCACGAAATTCAGACAAGAATTCAGGAATCTCAGAGGGAATAGATGATGAAATGGAAACCAAAGGTACATCCCCATGAGTTCCTTTACATCCCCAGCTTAACACAGACATAGCTCTCCAGTCGAGGACTGGGTTATGAGATTGCAGCCATGGCAATCCCAGCACCAAAACATCATGTAGATTATACAGCACCAGAAAGCGAATAACCTCCTGGTGATCCGGATTAACACGCATAGTCACTTGTGTCCAGTATTGTGGTTTATTACTAGCCAATGGGGTGGAGTCAATCCCTTTCAGAGGTATCGGAGCCTCCAGTGGCTCCAAATCATACCCACAGCGTTTGGCAAAGGACCAATCCATAAGACTCAAAGCAGCGCCAGAGTCGACATAGGCGTCCGCGGTAATAGATGACAAAGAACAAATCAGGGTCACAGATAGAATAAACTTAGACTGTAAAGTGCTAATTGAAACAGACTTGTCAGGCTTCTTAGTACGCTTAAAGCATGCTGATATAACATGAGTTGAATCACCACAATAGAAGCACAACCCATTTTTTCGTCTAAAATTCTGCCGCTCGCTTCTGGACAGAATTCTATCACATTGCATATTTTCTGGCGTTTTCTCAGTAGACACCGCCAAATGGTGCACAGGTTTGCGCTCCCGCAGACGCCTATCGATCTGAATAGCCATCGTCATGGACTCATTCAGACTCGCAGGCACAGGGAACCCCACCATAACATCCTTAATGGCATCAGAGAGACCTTCTCTGAAAATCGCCGCCAGGGCGCACTCATTCCACTGAGTAAGCACAGACCATTTGCGGAATTTTTGGCAGTATATTTCAGCTTCATCTTGCCCCTGAGACAAGGACATCAAGGCCTTTTCCGCCTGAAGCTCTAAATGAGGTTCCTCATAAAGCAACCCCAAGGCCAGAAAAAACGCATCCACATTGAGCAACGCAGGATCCCCTGGTGCCAATGCAAAAGCCCAGTCTTGAGGGTCGCCCCGGAGCAAGGAAATTACAATCCTGACCTGCTGTGCAGGGTCTCCGGCAGAGCGAGACTTCAGGGACAAAAACAATTTGCAATTATTTTTAAAATTTTGAAAGTGAGATCTATTCCCCGAGAAGAACTCAGGCAAAGGAATTCTAGGCTCAGACATAGGTGCCTGAACACCAAAATCTTGCAAATTTTGTACCTTTGTGGCGAGATTATTCAAACCTGTAGCTACACTCTGAAGATCCATTTGAAACAGGTGAACACAGAGCCATTCAAGGATTAGAAGGAGAGAAAGAGAGGAAGGCTGCAGTATAGGCAGACTAGCAAGTGATTCAATTAAGAGCACACTCAGAATTAGAGGAAAAAAAAAAAAAAAAAAAAATTGTAGCAGACTTCTTTTTTCTCTCCTTTCTCAGCCAGTAATTTAACCCTTTTTATGGCCGGTCAAACTGTCATGATTCTCAATGGCGAGAGAACATAACCCAGCATATATGAGAACTAGCTCTTGGAAGATGGAAACTATACTGACCATGAACTAAACCTGCCGCACAACTAGAAGTGGCCGGGTAGCATGCCTACGTTTTTTAACCCTAGATGCCCAGCGCCAGCCGGAGAACTACCTAATCCTAGCAGAGGAAAAGACAGTCCTGGCTCACCTCTAGAGAAATTTTCCCAAAAGGCAGACAGAGGCCCCCACATATATTGGCAGTGATTTTAGATGAAATGACAAACGTAGTATGAAAATAGGTTTAGCAAAATCGAGGTCCGCTTTCTAGATAGCAGGAAGACAGAAAGGACACTTTCATGGTCAGCAGAAAACCCTATCAAAACACCATCCAGAAATTCCTTTAAGACTCTAGCATTAACTCATAACACCAGAGTGGCAATTTCCGATCACAAGAGCTTTCCAGACACAGTAACGAAACAGCAGCTGTGAACAGGAACAAAATGCAAAAACACACAAGGACAAAAGTCCAACTTAGCTGGGAGTTGTCTAGTAGCAGGAACAAGCACAGAAGGCTTCTGATTACATTGTTGACCGGCAAGAAACTGACAGAGGAGCAAGGTTATATAGCGACTCCCACATCCTGATAGGAGCAGGTGAACAGAGGGGATGATGCACACAAGTTCAATTCCACAAGTGGCCACCGGGGGAGCCCAGAATCCAATTTCACAACAGTTTCCTAAGGGGAGACTGTTTAATTTGTCGGTACCTGAACATGCCGCGATGCGTTCATATATCAAGGAGTCTCTTGAGAAGGGGCATATCCGTCCTTCTTCTTCCCCTCTTGGTGCGGGATTCTTTTTTGTGGCCAAAAAGGACGGATCTTTGAGGCCTTGTATTGACTATCGGCTTTTAAACAAGATCACTGTCAAATTTCAGTATCCTTTGCCGCTGTTGTCAGACTTGTTTGCCCGGATTAAAGGTGCCAAGTGGTTCACCAAGATAGACCTTCGTGGTGCGTACAACCTTGTGCGCATTAAGCAAGGCGATGAATGGAAAACCGCATTCAATACGCCCGAAGGTCATTTTGAGTACTTGGTGATGCCATTTGGGCTCTCTAATGCACCTTCAGTTTTTCAGTCCTTCATGCATGACATTTTCCGGAAGTATCTGGATAAATTTTTGATTGTTTATCTGGATGATATTCTGGTTTTTTCTGATGATTGGGACTCGCATGTGGAGCAGGTCAGGATGGTTTTTAAGATTTTGCGTGAAAATTCTTTATTTGTTAAAGGCTCAAAGTGTCTCTTTGGTGTACAGAGGGTTCCCTTTTTGGGGTTCATTTTTTCCCCTTCTGCTGTGGAGATGGACCCAGTCAAGGTCCGAGCTATTCATGATTGGACTCAACCCTCGTCAGTTAAGAGTCTTCAGAAGTTCTTGGGTTTTGCTAACTTCTACCGTCGTTTTATCGCAAATTTTTCTAGCGTTGTTAAACCATTGACGGATATGACCAAGAAAGGCTCTGATGTAGCTAACTGGGCTCCTGCTGCCGTGGAGGCTTTCCAGGAGTTGAAACGCCGGTTTACTTCGGCGCCTGTTTTGTGCCAACCTGACACCTCACTTCCCTTTCAGGTGGAGGTGGATGCTTCGGAGATTGGGGCAGGGGCCGTTTTGTCGCAGAGAGGCCCTGGTTGCTCTACTATGAGACCTTGTGCCTTTTTCTCCAGGAAGTTTTCGCCGGCAGAGCGAAATTATGATATGGGCAATCGGGAGTTGTTGGCCATGAAGTGGGCATTTGAGGAGTGGCGTTATTGGCTCGAGGGTGCTAAGCATCGTGTGGTGGTCTTGACTGATCACAAAAATCTGATGTATCTCGAGTCTGCTAAACGCCTGAATCCTAGACAGGCCCGCTGGTCATTGTTTTTCTCCCGTTTTGACTTTGTGGTCTCGTATTTACCAGGTTCTAAGAAGGTGAAGGCCGATGCTCTGTCTAGGAGCTTTGTGCCTAATGCTCCTGGAGTCACTGAACCTGTGGGTATTCTTAAGGAAGGAGTTATCGTGTCAGCTATTTCTCCTGATCTGCGGCGTGTGTTGTAGAGATTTCAGGCTGGTAGGCCTGACTCTTGTCCATCTGACAGATTGTTTGTGCCTGCTAAATGGACCAGCAGAGTCATTTCCGAGGTTCATTCCTCAGTGTTGGCAGGGCACCAGGGAATTTTTGGCACCAGAGATCTGGTGGCCAGGTCCTTTTGGTGGCCTTCCTTGTCAAAGGATGTGCGGTCATTTGTGCAGTCCTGTGGAACTTGTGCTCGAGCTAAGCCTTGCTGTTCTCGTGCCAGCGGGTTGCTCTTTCCCTTGCCTGTCCCGAAGAGACCTTGGACACACATCTCTATGGATTTCATTTCTGATCTTCCGGTGTCTCAGGGCATGTCTGTCATCTGGGTGATATGTGATCGTTTCTCCAAGATGGTCCATTTGGTTCCTTTACCTAAGCTGCCCTCCTCTTCTGATCTGGTTCCTGTGTTCTTCCAGAACGTGGTTCGTTTGCACGGCATTCCTGAGAATATTGTGTCGGACAGAGGATCCCAGTTTGTTTCCAGGTTCTGGCGATCCTTTTGTGGTAGGATGGGCATTGATTTGTCGTTTTCGTCCGCTTTTCATCCCCAGACTAACGGACAAACGGAGCGAACTAATCAGACTCTGGAGGCTTATTTGAGGTGTTTTGTCTCTTCTGATCAGGATGATTGGGTGACCTTCTTGCCGTTGGCTGAATTTGCCCTTAATAATCGGGCTAGTTCCGCCACCTTGGTTTCGCCATTTTTCTGCAACTCTGGTTTCCATCCTCGTTTTTCCTCGGGACATGTGGAGCCTTCTGACTGTCCTGGGGTGGATTCTGTGGTGGATAGGTTGCAGCGGATCTGGAGTCATGTGGTGGACAACTTGAAGTTGTCACAGGAGAAGGCTCAGCGTTTTGCCAACCGCCGCCGCGGTGTGGGTCCCCGACTTCGCGTTGGGGATTTGGTATGGCTGTCTTCTCGATTTGTTCCTATGAAGGTCTCCTCTCCCAAATTTAAGCCTCGCTTCATTGGTCCTTACAAGATATTGGAAATCCTTAATCCTGTATCCTTTCGCCTGGATCTTCCGGTGTCGTTTGCCATTCACAACGTATTTCATAAGTCCTTGTTGCGGCGGTACGTTGTGCCTGTGGTCCCTTCTGCGGAGCCTCCTGCTCCGGTGTTGGTTGAGGGCGAGTTGGAGTACGTGGTGGAGAAGATCTTAGATTCTCGTCTCTCCAGGCGGAGGCTTCAGTACCTGGTCAAGTGGAAGGGCTATGGTCAGGAGGATAATTCCTGGGTGGTCGCCTCTGATGTGCATGCGGCCGATTTGGTTCGTGCCTTTCACGCCGCTCATCCTGATCGCCCTGGTGGTCTTGGTGAGGGTTCGGTGACCCCTCACTAAGGGGGGGGTACTGTTGTGAATTTGCTTTTTGGCTCCCTCTAGTGGTTACTAGTGATTTGACTCTGGGTATGTCAGTCATCCCTTGTATGCTCACCTGGGCCGTTAGTTCAGGGGTGTTGCTATATAAGCTCCCTGGACCTTCAGTTCAATGCCTGGCAATGTTGTAATCAGAGCTAATCTGTTGTGCTCTTGTCTACTGATCCTGGTTCCTGCTAGATTAAGCTAAGTCTGCTTTCTTGCTTTTTGCTATTTGTTTTTGTTTGCATTTTTGTCCAGCTTGTACATAATCTGTATCCTAACCTTGCTGGAAGCTCTAGGGAGGCTGGAGTTCTCCCCCCGGGCCGTTAGACGGTTCGGGGGTTCTTGAATTTCCAGTGTGGAATTTTGATAGGGTTTTCGTTGACCATATAAGTTATCTTACTACATTCTGCTATTAGTAAGTGGGCCTCTCTTTGCTAAACCTAGTTCATCTCTGTGTTTGTCATTTCCTCTTACCTCACCATTATTATTTGTGGGGGGCTTGTATCCAACTTTTGGGGTCTATTATCTGGAGGCAAGAGAGGTCTTTGTTTTCCTCTTCTAGGGGTAGTTAGTCCTCCGGCTGGCGCGAGACATCTAGCGACCAACGTAGGCATGTTCCCCGGCTACTTCTAGTGTTGGCGTTAGGAGTAGATATATGGTCAACCCAGTTACCACTGCCCTATGAGCTGGATTTTTGTACTTCGCAGACTTACTTGTTCCTCTGGGACCCTCGCCATTGGGGTCATAACACGTTGGCGAGTGTTTCTCTCTGTGCAGCCAGCACTTCCGGGCACCAACTGGCGGTGTTAGAGCCCAGGGAATCAAGGAGGAGCAGAATGTAGGCCGAAGTCTGCACTGGAGGCAGCCTATTGTCTGTTGTGTCTGCATGGTGTTTGCAGGACACGTTGCTGGCTACACAGCAAGGGAACAGCTGGTGTTACTGAACCCCACTGACACATTGGCGAGTGTTTCTCTCTGTGCAGCCAGCACTTCCGAGCACCAACTGGCGGTGTTAGAGCCCAGGGACAGCAGGAGGAGCAAAGTGTAGGACGAAGCCTGCACAGGAGTCAGTTTAATATCTGTTGTGTCTGCTTGGCGCTTGCAGGACACATTGCCGGCTAGACAGCAGGGGAACAGCTGGCGTTACTGAACCCCACTGACATGTTGGCGAGTGTTTCTCTCTGTGCAGCCAGCACTTCCAAGCACCACCTGGTGGTGTTAGAGCTCAGGGACAGCAGGAGGAGCAGAGTGTAGGCCAAAACCTGCACTGGAGGCAGTTTAATGTCTGTTGTGTCTGCGTTGCGTTTGCAGGAAACATTGCCGGCTACACAGCAGGGGAACAGCTGGCGTTACTGAACCCCACTGACACATTGGCGAGTGTTTCTCTCTGTGCAGCCAGCACTTCCGAGCACCAACTGGCGGTGTTAGAGCCCAGGGACAGCAGGAGGAGCAGAGTGTAGGCCGAAGCCTGTACTGGAGGCAGTTTAATATCTGAAGGAGTGTCTGCGTGGTGTTTGCAGGACACATTGCCGGATACACAGCAGGAGAGCAGCTGACATTACTGAACCCCACTAACACAGGAGCAAGTGTTTCTCTCTGTGCATCCAGCACTTACGAGCACCAACTGGCGGTGTTAGAGCCCGAGGACAGCAGGAGGAGCAGAGTCTAGGCCGAAGCCTGCACTGGAGGCAGTTTAATGTCTGTTGTGTCAGCGTCACGTTTGCTGGACACATTGCCGTCTACACAGCAGGGGAACAGCTGGCGTTACTGAACCCCACTGACACGTTGGCAAGTGTTTCTCCCTGTGCAGCCAGCACTGCTGAGCACCAACTGGTGGTGTTAGAGCCTGGGGACAGCAGGAGGAGCAGAGTCTAGGCCGAAGCCTGCACTGGAGGCAGTTTAATATCTGTTGTGTCTGCGTGGCGTTTGCAGGACACATTGCCGGCTACACAGCAGGTGAACAGCTGGCGTTACTGAACCCCACTGACACGTTGGCGAGTGTTTCTCTCTGTGCAGCCAGCACTTCCGAGCACCAACTGGTGGAGTTAGAGCCCAGGGACAGCAGGAGGAGCAGAGTGTAGGCCGAAGCCTGTACTGGAGGTAGTTTAATATCTGAAGGAGTGTCAGCGTGGCGGTCGCAGAACACATTTCCGGATACACAGCAGGGGAGCAGCTGACGTTACTGAACCCCACTAGCACAGGAGCAAGTGTTTCTCTCTGTGCATCCAGCACTTCCGAGCACCAACTGGCGGTGTTAGAGCCCGAGGACAGCAGGAGGAGCAGAGTGTAGGCCGAAGCCTGCACTGGAGGCAGTTTAATGTCTGTTGTGTCTGCATGGCATTTGCAGGACACATTGCCCGCTACACAGCAGGGGAAGAGCTGGCATTACTGTACCCCATTGACACGTTGGAGAGTGTTTCTCTCTGTGCAGCTAGCACTTCCGAGCACCAACTGGCAGTGTTAGAGCCCGGAGACAGCAGGAGGAGCAGAGTGTAGGCCGAAGCCTGCACTGGAGGCAGTTTAATGTCTGTTGTGTCTGCGTGGCGTTTGCAGGACACATTGCCGGCTACACAGCAGGGGAACAGCTGGTGTTACTGAACCCCACTAACACGTTGGAGAGTGTTTTTCTCTGTGCAGCCAGCACTTCCGAGCACCAACTGGCTGTGTTAGAGCCCGGGGACAGCAGGAGGAGCAGAGTGTAGGCCGAAGCCAGCACAGGAGTCAGTTTAATGTCTGTTGTGTCTGCGTGGCGTTTGCAGGACACATTGCCGGCCGCACAGCAGGGGAACAGCTGGCGTTACTGAACCCCATTGACACGTTGGCGAGTGTTTCTCTCTGTGCAACCAGCACTTCCAAGCACCATCTGGCGGTGTTAGAGCCCAGGGACAGCATAAGGAGCAGTGTGTAGGCCGAAGCCTTAACTCGAGGCAGTTTAATATCTGAAGGAGTGTCAGAGTGGTTGTTGCAGGACACATTGCTGGATACACAGCAGGGGAAAAGCTGGCGTTACTGAACCCGCCTGACACGTTGGAGAGTGTTTTTCTCTGTGCAGCCAGCACTTCCGAGCACCAACTGGCTGTGTTAGAGCCCGGGGACAGCAGGAGGAGCAGAGTGTAGGCCGAAGCCTGCCCTGGAGGCAGTTTAATGTCTGTTGTGTCTTAGTGGCGTTTGCAGGACACATTGCCGGCTACACAGCAGGGGAACAGCTGACGTTACTGAACCCCACTGACACTTTGGCGAGTATTTATCTCTGTGCAGCCAGCACCTCCAAGCACCAACTGGCGGTGTTAGAGCCCAGGGACAGCAGGAGGAGCAGACTGTAGGCCGAATCCTGCACTGGAGGCAGTTTAATGTCTGTTGTGTCTGCGTGGCATTTGCAGGACACATTGACGACTACACAGCAGGGGAACAACTGGAGTTACTGAACCCCATTGACAAGTTGATGAGTGTTTCTCTCTGTGCAGGTAGCACTTCCGAGCAACAACTGGCAGTGTTACAGCCTGGAGACAGCAGGAGGAGCAGAGTGTAGGCCGAAGCCTGCACTGGAGGCAGTTTAATGTCTGTTGTGTCTTCGTGGCGTTTGCAGGACACATTGCCGGCTACACAGTAGGGGAACAGCTGACGTTCCTGAACCCCACTGACACGTTGGCCAGAGTTTTTCTCTGTGCAGCTAGCACTTCCGAGCACCAACTGGCAGTGTTAGAGCCCAGGGACAGCAGGAGGAGCAGAGTGTAGGCTAAAGCCTGCACAAGAGTCAGTTTAATATCTGTTGTGTCTGTGTGGCGTTTGCAGGACACATTGCTGGCTACACCGCAGTGGAACAGCTGGCGTTACTGAACCCCACTGACACATTGGCGAGTATTTATCTCTGTGCAGCCAGCACTTCCAAGCACCAACTGGCGGTGTTAGAGCTCAGGGACAGCAGGAGGAGCAGAGTGTAGGCCGAAGCCTGCACAGTAGTCAATTTAATATCTGTTGTGTCTGCGTGGCGTTTGCAGGACACATTGCCAGCTACACAGCAGGGAACAGCTGGCGCTACTGAACCTGTTATGGTCCTAGTGGTAGAGGATCTCAGGAGTACCAGCTAAGTCCGCAAACACAAAAACCAGCTCATAGGGAAGTGGTAACTTGGCTGACCGCATATCTGATCCTGACACAACAACTAGAAGTAGCCGGGGAACGTACCTACGTTGATTCTAGACGTCTCGCACCAGCCGGAGAACTAACTAACCCTTTCAGAGAAAATAAGACCTCACTTGCCTCCAGAGAAAAGACCCCAAAGTTATTATACAAGCCCCCAACAAATAATAATGGTGAGGTAAGAAGTAAAGACAAACGTAAGAATGAACTAGATTTAGCAAAGAGAGGCCCACTAATTAATAGCAGAAAATAGGAAGAGGACTTATGCGGTCAGCAAAAAACCCTATAAAAATATCCACGCTGAAGATCCAAGAACCCCTGCACCGACTAACGGTGTGGGGGGAGAATATCAGCCCCCTAGAGCTTCCAGCAAAAACAGAAATCACATTTTGAACAAGCTGGAACAAAATAAGAGCAAATGCAAAAGGACAAAAATAAGAAAGCAGAACTTAGCTTATCTTGCAAAACTCAGGGACCAGGAGTCAGGAGGAAAACAGACATAGACTGATTACATCGATTCCAGGCACTAGACTGAGTTTCCAGGAAGTCTAAATAGGAACACCCAAGGCCTAACGAACAAGGTGGGTACCAACCTGGGGAAGGATAATCCAAGTGCCATACCGCTAGTGACCACAAGAGGGAGCCAACAAATATAGTTCACAACAGTACCCCCCCTTTAAGGAGGGGTCACCGAACCCTCACCAAGACCACCAGGGCGATCAGGATGAGCAGCGTGAAAGGCACGAACCAAATCGGCCGCATGAACATCAGAGGCGGCCACCCAGGAATTATCCTCCTGACCATAGCCCTTCCATTTGACCAGATACTGAAGCCTCCGTCTAGAGAGACGAGAATCCAAGATCTTCTCCACCACGTACTCCAACTCGCCCTCAACCAACACCGGAGCAGGAGGCTAAACAGCAGGAACCATAGGCACAACGTACCGCCGCAACAAAGACCTATGGAACACATTGTGAATGGCAAATGACACAGGAAGATCCAAACGAAAAGACACCGGATTAAGGACTTCCAAAATTTTATAAGGACCAATAAAGCGAGGCTTAAACTTAGGAGAGGAAACCTTCAGAGGGACAAACCGAGAAGACAACCAAACCAGATCCCCAACACGAAGTCGGGGACCCACACCGCGGCGGCGGTTGGCAAAATGCTGAGCCTTCTCCTGTGACAACTTTAAGTTGTCCACCACATGATTCCAAATCCGCTGCAACCTATCCACCACGGAATCTACCCCAGGACAGTCAGAAGGTTCAACATGACCCGAGGAAAAACGCGGATGAAAACCAGAGTTGCAGAAAAATGGCGAAACCAAAGTAGCGGAACTAGCCCGATTATTGAGGGCAAACTCAGCCAATGGCAAGAAGGTCACCCAATCATCCTGATCCGCAGAAACAAAACATCTCAAATAAGCCTCCAGCGTCTGATTAGTTCGCTCCGTTTGGCCATTAGTCTGAGGATGAAAGGCAGATGAAAATGACAAATCAATGCCCATCTTAGCACAAAAAGATCGCCAGAATCTGGACACAAACTGGGATCCTCTGTCAGACACGATATTCTCAGGAATGCCGTGCAAACGAACCACATTCTGAAAGAACAAAGGAACCAGATCGGAAGAGGAAGGCAACTTAGGCAAGGGCACCAAATGGACCATCTTGGAAAAACGATCACACACCACCCAGATGACAGACATTCCTTGAGACACCGGAAGATCTGAAATGAAATCCATGGAAATGTGCGTCCAAGGCCTCTTCGGGACGGGCAAGGGCAAAAGCATCCCGCTGGCACGAGAACAGCAAGGCTTAGCCCGAGCACAAATCCCACAGGACTTCACAAAAGAACGCACATCCCGCGACAGGGAAGGCCACCAAAAGGACCTAGCCACCAAATCTCTGGTACCAAAAATCCCAGGATGCCCTGCCAGTACCGAGGAATGAACCTCAGAGATAACTCTGCTGGTCCATTTATCAGGAACAAACAATCTATCAGGTGGGCAAGGGTCAGGTCTACCAGCCTGAAATCTCTGCAACACACGTTGCAAATCAGGAGAAATGGCCGACAAGATTACTCCCTCTTTAAGAATACCAGCTGGCTCAGAGACGCCGGGAGAGTCAGGCACAAAGCTCCTAGAAAGAGCATCAGCCTTCACATTCTTTGAACCAGGCAGGTACGAGACCACAAAGTCAAAACGGGAGAAAAACAACGACCAACGAGCCTGTCTAGGATTCAGGCGCTTAGCAGACTCGAGATACATCAGATTTTTGTGATCAGTCAAGACCACCACACGATGCTTAGCTCCCTCGAGCCAATGACGCCACTCCTCAAATGCCCACTTCATGGCCAATAACTCCCGATTACCAACATCATAGTTCCGCTCAGCAGGCGAAAATTTCGTAGAGAAAAAAGCACATGGTCTCATCACAGAGCAACCAGGGCCTTTCTGCGACAAAACAGCTCCGGCACCGATCTCAGAAGCATCCACTTCAACCTGAAAGGGAAGTGAGACATCAGGCTGGCACAAAACAGGCACCGAAGTAAACCGGTGCTTCAGCTCCCGAAAAGCCTCCACGGCTGCAGGAGCCCAATTAGCAACATCAGAACCTTTCTTGGTCATATCCGTCAAAGGTTTAACAACGCTAGAGAAATTAGCAATAAAACGACAGTAGAAATTAGCAAAACCCAAGAACTTCTGAAGACTCTTAACAGACGTGGGTTGAGTCCAATCATGAATAGCTCGGACCTTGACTGGGTCCATCTCCACAGTAGAAGGGGAGAAAATAAAACCCAAGAAGGAAACCTTCTGCACTCCAAAGAGACACTTTGAGCCCTTCACAAACAAAGCATTATCACGCAAAACCTGAAACACCATCCTGACCTGCTTTACATGAGAATCCCAATCATCAGAAAAAAACAGAATATCATCCAGATAAACAATCATAAATTTATCTAGATACTTCCAGAAGATGTCATGCATAAAGGACTGAAACACTGAAGGAGCATTAGAGAGCCCAAAAGGCATCACCAAGTACTAAAAATGACCTTCGGGCGTATTGAACGCAGTTTTCCATTCATCTCCCTGCTTAATGCGCACAAGGTTGTATGCACCACGAAGATCTATATGGTGAACCAACTGGCACCCTTAATCCGAGCAAACAAGTCCGACAATAGTGGCAAAGGATACTGAAATTTGACAGTGATATTATTCAGAAGCCGATAGTCAATACAAGGTCTCAAAGACCCGTCTTTCTTGGCCACAAAAAAGAATCCCGCACCAAGAGGAGAAGAAGATGGACGAATATGTCCCTTCTCCAAAGACTCCTTTATATAAGAACGCATTGCGGCATGCTCAGGTACAGATAGATTAAATAATCGTCCCTTAGGAAATTTACTACCAGGAATCAAATCTATAGCACAGTCACAGTCCCTATGAGGAGGAAGGGCACTGGACCTGGACTCACTGAATACATCCTGATAGTCCAATAAATACTCCGGAACTTCAGAAGGAGTAGAAGAGGCAATAGAGACCGGCGGGGAATCGCAATGAATTCCCCGACAACCCCAACTTGACACAGACATAGCCTTCCAATCCAAAACTGGATTATGGGTCTGTAACCATGGCAGACCCAAAACGACCAAATCATGCATTTTATGCAGAACAAGAAAACGAATCACCTCCCGATGTTCAGGAGTCATACACATGGTCACTTGTGTCCAATACTGCGGTTTATTCTCCGCCAATGGCGTAGCATCAATTCCTCTAAGAGGAATAGGATTTTCCAAAGGCTCCAGGACAAAACCACAGCGCCTGGCAAACGACAAGTCCATAAGACTCAGGGCAGCACCAGAATCCACAAATGCCATAACAGGGTAGGAAGACAATGAGCAAATTAAAGTCACAGACAAAATAAACTTAGGCTGCAAATTACCAATGGCGACAGGACTAACAACCTTTGTTAGGCGTTTAGAGCATGCTGAGATAACATGTGTAGAGTCACCGCAGTAAAAACACAACCCATTCTGACGTCTATGATTTTGTCGTTCAGTTTTAGTCTGAATTCTATCACATTGCATTGAGTCAGGTGTCCGTTCAGACAATACTGCCAGAGAATTAGCAGATTTGCGCTCCCGCAAACGCCGATCAATCTGAATGGCAAGAGTCATAGAATCATTCAGACTTGTAGGGATGGAAACCCCACCATCACATTCTTAATGGCCTCAGAAAGGCCATCTCTGAAATTTGCGGCCAGAGCACACTCATTCCATTGAGTAAGCACGGACCATTTCCGAAATTTTTGGCAATACACTTCAGCTTCATCCTGGCCCTGAAAGATAGCCAGCAACGCTTTTTCTGCCTGAATTTCAAGATTAGGCTCCTCATAAAGCAATCCGAGTGCCAGAAAAAACGCATCAATATTTGCCAATGCAGGATCTCCTGGCACCAATGAGAAGGCCCAATCCTGAGGGTCGCCACGCAAGAAGGAGATAACAATTTTAACTTGCTGAGCTGAGTCTCCAGACGAACGAGGTCTCAAAGATAGAAACAATTTACAATTATTCCTAAAATTCCTAAATTTAAATCGATCTCCAGAGAACAGCTCAGGAATAGGTATCCTAGGCTCTGACATAGGACTACAAGTAACAAAATCCTGAATGCCCTGCACTTGTGCAGCAAGCTGATCCACACTAGTAATCAGAGTCTGAACACTCATGTCTGCAGCAGGGCTTCAAGCCACTCAGAGAAAAAGGGGAAGGAGAGGAAAAAAAAAAAAAACTCAGAACTTCTTTTTTTTCTTTTAATCCCGCTTCAGCAATGCATTAAATATTCTCTTTTTAGGCCTGGAATACTGTTATGATCCTAGTGGTAGAGGATCTCAGGAGTTCCAGCTAAGTCCGCAAACACAAAAACCAGCTCATAGGGAAGTGGTAACTTGGCTGACCGCATATCTGATCCTGACACAACAACTAGAAGTAGCTGGGGAACGTACCTACGTTGATTCTAGACGTCTCGCGCCAGCCGGAGAACTAACTAACCCTTTCAGAGAAAATGAGACCTCACTTGCCTCCAGAGAAAAGACCCCAAAGTTATTATACAAGCCCCCAACAAATAATAATGGTGAGGTAAGAAGAAAAGACAAACGTAAGAATGAACTAGATTTAGCAAAGAGAGGCCCACTAATTGATAGCAGAAAATAGGAAGAGGACTTATGCGGTCAGCAAAAAACCCTATAAAAATATCCACGCTGAAGATCCAAGAACCCCCGCACCGACTAACGGTGTGGGGGGAGAATATCAGCCCCCTAGAGCTTCCAGCAAAAACAGAAATCACATTTTGAACAAGCTGGAACAAAATAAGAGCAAATGCAAAAGGACAAAAATAAGAAAGCAGAACTTAGCTTATCTTGCAAAACTCAGGGACCAGGAGTCAGGAGGAAAACAGACATAGACTGATTACATCGATTCCAGGCACTAGACTGAGTTTCCAGGAAGTCTAAATAGGAACACCCAATGCCTAACGAACCAGGTGGGTACCAACCTGGGGAAGGATAATCCAAGTGCCATACCGCTAGTGACCACAAGAGGGAGCCAACAAATATAGTTCACAACATGAACCCCACTGACACATTGGCGAGTGTTTCTCTCTGTGCAGCCAGCACTGCCAAGCACCAACTGGCGGTGTTAGAGCCCAGGGAAAGCAGGAGGAGAAGAGAGTAGGCCAAACCCTGAACTCGAGGCAGTTTAATATCTGAAGGAGTGTCAGAGTGGTGGTCACAGGACACATTGCTGGATACACAGCAGGGGAGCAGCTGACGTTACTGAACCCCACTAACACAGGAGCAAGTGTTTCTCTCTGCACTGCCAGCACTTCCGAGCACCAACTGGCGGTGTTAGAGCCCAGGGACAACAGGAGGAGCAGATTTTAGGCCGAAGCCTGCACAAGAGTCAGTTTAATATCTGTTGTGTCTGCGTGGCGTTTGCAGGACACATTGCTGGCTACACAGCAGGGGAACAGCTGGCATTACTGAACCCCACTGACACGTTGGCGAGTGTTTCTCCCTGTGCAGCCAGCACTTCCGAGCACCAACTGGTGGTGTTAGAGCCCGGAGACAGCAGGAGGAGCAGAGTGTAGGCCGAAGCCTGCACTGGAGGCAGTTTAATGTTTGTTGTGTCTGCGTGGCGTTTGCAGGACACATTGCCGGCTACACAGCAGGGAACAGCTGGCGTTACTGAACCCCATTGACACGTTGGCGAGTGTTTCTCTCTGTGCAGCTAGCACTTCCGAGCACCAACTGGCAGTGTTAGAGCCTGGAGACAGCAGGAGGAGCAAAGTGTAGGCCGAAGCCTGCACTGGAGGCAGTTTAATGTCTGTTGTGTCAGCGTCACGTTTGCTGGACACATTGCCGGCTACACAGCAGGGGAACAGCTGGCATTACTGAACCCCACTGACACATTGGCGAGCGTTTTTCTCTGTGCAACTAGCTCTTCCGAGCACCAACTGGCGGTGTTAGAGCTCAGGGACAGCAGGAGGAGCAGAGTGTAGGCCGAAGCCTGCACAGGAGTCAGTTTAATATCTGTTGTGTCTGCGTGGCATTTGCAGGACACATTGCCGGCTACACAGCAGGGGAACAGCTGGCGCTACTGAACCCCACTGACACATTGGCGAGTGTTTCTCTCTGTGCAGCCAGCACTGCCAAGCACCAACTGGCGGTGTTAGAGCCCAGGGACAGCAGGAGGAGCAGAGAGTAGGCCGAACCCTGAACTCGAGGCAGTTTAATATCTGAAGGAGTGTCAGAGTGGTGGTCACAGGACACATTGCTGGATACACAGCAGGGGAGCAGCTGACGTTACTGAACCCCACTAACACAGGAGCAAGTGTTTCTCTCTGCACTGCCAGCACTTCCGAGCACCAACTGGTGGTGTTAGAGCCCAGGGACAGCAGGAGGAGCAGAGTGCAGGCCGAAGCCTGCACAAGTGTCAGTTTAATATCTGTTGTGTCTGCGTGGCGTTTGCAGGACACATTGCTGGCTACACAGCAGGGGAACAGCTGGCGTTACTGAACCCCACTGACACATTGGCGAGTGTTTCTCTCTGTGCAGCCAGCACTTCCGAGCACCAACTGGCAGTGTTAGAGCCCAGGGACAGCAGGAGGAGCACAGTGTAGGTCAAAGCCTGCACTGGAGGCAGTTTAATGTCTGTTGTGTCTGAGTGGCGTTTGCAGGTCACATTGCCCGCTACAGAGCAGTGGAACAGCTGGTGTTGCTGAACCCCACTGACACGTTGGCGAGTGTTTCTCTCTGTGCAGCCAGCACTTCCGAGCACCAACTGGCAGTGTTAGAGCCCAGGCACAGCAGGAGGAGCAGAGTGTAGGCCGAAGCCTGCACAGGAGTCAGTTTAATATCTGTTGTGTCTGCGTGGCGCTTGCAGGACACATTGCCGGCTAGACAGCAGGGGAACATGTGGCGTTACTGAACCCTACTGACACATTGGCGAGTGTTTCTCCCTGTGCAGCCAGCACTTCCGAGCACCAAATGGTGGTGTTAGGCCGGGGATAGCTGGAGGAGAAGAGTGTAGGCCGAAGCCTGCACTGGAGGCAGTTTAATGTCTGTTGTGTCTGCTTGGCGTTTGCAGGACACATTGCAGGCTACACAGCAGGGGAACAGCTGGCGTTACTGAACCTCATTGACACGTTGGCGAGTGTTTCTCTCTGTGCAGCTAGCACTTCCGAGCACCAACTGGCAGTGCTACAGCCCGGAGACAGCAGGAGGAGCAGAGTGTAGGCCGAAGCCTGCACTGGAGGCAGTTTAATGTCTGTTGTGTCTGCGTGGCGTTTGCAGGACACATTGCCGGCTACACAGCAGGGGAACAGCTGACGTTACTGAACCCCACTGACACGTTGGCGAGAGTTTTTCTCTGTGCAGCTAGCACTTCCGAGCACCAACTGGCGGTGTTAGAGCCCAGGGACAGCAGGAGGAGTGGAGTGTAGGCCGAAGCCTGCACAAGAGTCAGTTTAATATCAGTTGTGTCTGCGTGGCGTTTGCAGGACACATTGCCATCTACAGAGCAGGGGAACAGCTGGCGTTACTGAACCCCACTGACACGTTGGCGAGTGTTTCTCTCTGTACAGCCAGCACTTCCGAGCACCAACTGACAGTGTTAGAGCCCAGGGACAGCAGGAGGAGCAGAGTGTAGGCCGAAGCATGCACTGGATGCAGTTTAATGTCTGTTGTGACTGTGTGGCGTTTGCAGGACACATTGCCGGCTACACAGCAGGGGAACAGCTAGCGTTACTGAACCCTACTGACATGTTGGCGAGTGTTTCTCTCTGTGCAGCCAGCACTTCCGAGCACCAACTGGCGTTGTTAGAGCCCAGGGACAGCAGGAGGAGCAGAGTGTAGGCCAAAGCCTGAACTCGAGGCAGTTTAATATCTGAAGGAGTGTCAGAGTGGTGGTCGCAGGACACATTGCTGGATACACAGCAGGGGAGAAGCTGACGTTACTGAACCCCACTAACACAGGTAACAAGTGTTTCTCTCTCTGTAGCCAGCACTTCCAAGCACCAACTGGCGGTGTTAGAGCCCAGGGACAGCAGGAGGCGCAGAGTGTAGGCCGAACCCTGAACTCGAGGCAGTTTAATATCTGAAGGAGTGTCAGAGTGGTGGTCGCAGGACACATTGCTGGATACACAGCAGGGGAGAAGGAGAAGCTGACGTTACTGAACCCCACTAACACAGGTAGCAAGTGTTTCTCTCTGTGTAGCCAGCACTTCCGAGCACCAACTGGCGGTGTTAGAGCCCAGGGACAGCAGGAGGAGCATGGTGTAGGCCGAAGCCTGCACTGGAGGCACTTAACTATCTGTTGTGTCTGCGTGGCGTTTGCAGGACACATTGCCGTCTACACAGCAGGGGAACAGCAGGCGTTACTGAACCCCACTGATAGAGTGGCGAGTGTTTTTCTCTGTGCAGCCACCACTTCCGAGCACCAACTGGCGGTGTTAGAGCCCAGGGACAGCAGGAGGAGCAGGGTGTAGGCTGAAGCCTGCACTGGAGGCACTTAAATATCTGTTGTGTCTGCGTGGCGTTTGCAGGACACATTGCCGGCTACACAGCAGGGGAACAGCAGGCGTTACTGAACCCCACTGACACATTGGCGAGTGTTTCTCTCTGTGCAGCCAGCACTTCCGAGCACCAACTGGCGGTGTTAGAGCCCAGGGACAGCAGGAGGAGCAGAGTGTAGGCCATAGCCTAATTGGAGCAAATTGAAAGGGAACCTTTAAACCCCACCAGGCGTTAGTAACTAGAAGAGTCAGCTTGTACAGCAGTAATGCTGCACAAGGAAAATGTGGCTCTTTTAATTATGTTCATCATCGCACACGCTGAATGAAACACTTATCTAATTTAGCCCCTCATACCGTTAAACCGTCTCGGAGGCGGGACTTTCCTTCTTAATGAGATGAAGCACAGCTGTCAAACATACCCCCTTGGTGCTGGGCGCAGCCTCCTCAGCGTTGCTTTTTTGTGTTCCGGAGTCTGCACTGTTGTGTTATCCCTTGGCCATGCGCTGTTACTGCGCAAGGCCATGAATCCCAGCCCCGCAGTGTCTTGTGATTTATTCAGACTGCGGGCCTGGTATTCATGGCCTTGCACAGTAAATATCATCGCCTCTCACTCAGGTCCTTACGCCTGCTTCAGACTGTGCGGCGTCAGCTGATCCCTTATCGCATGCCACGGCCGTGAAGCCGCCCAGTCTGAAGAAGGCGAAAGGAGATGAGTGAGAGTCGAAGATATGCACTGCGCATGCCCATGATTCACAGCCCTGCAATGCGAATAAATAAGACACTGCGGGGTGTGATCTCGGGCAGCGCAGCCGCATGGGCGCAGCCAGCCTGACAACAAATGATGTCAGAAGACTGGCAGCGCTAACTGCGCATGGCCAAGGGATAACATAACAGCGCAGGCTCCGGGACAGATTCAAACAACGCTGATGAGGCAGCGCACGGCACCAAGGGGGTTGCTGCATGTCATTACGAAGGAAAGTCTCACCTCCGGGATGGTAAAACGGTATCAGGGGACACATTTTGTAAGTGTTTAGTTCTGCGTGTGCAAGGAGTATAACAAAAAAAAACACCTTGTCCAAATGCAGCATTAGTGCTGCACAAGGTGGCTCTTATAGTTACAAGCGCCTGGGGGGGACAGGTTCCCTTTAATTTTTGTTGTAGTGTCTGCGTGGTGTTTGCAGGACACCTTGTGTTGTGAACTATACTTCTTGGCTCCCTCTTGTGGTCACTAGTGATTTGGCACTTGGATTGTCTTTTACCAGGTTGGTACTCACCTGCTTCGTTAGGCCTGGGGTGTTGCTATTTAAACTTCCTGGATTCTCAGTCCAGTGCCTGGCATCGTTGTAATCAGTTCATTTCTGTTTGCTCCTGTCTTCAGGTCCTGGTTCTTTGCAAGATAAGCTAAGTCCTGCTTTCTTATTTTTTGTTATTTTGCTTTGTTCATATTTTTTGTCCAGCTTGTACAATATGTGATTCCTGATATTGCTGGAAGCTCTAGGGGGCTGATATTCTCCCCCCTCACCGTTAGTCGGTTTGGGGGTTCTTGGATATTCAGCGTGGATATTTTGCAGGGTTTTTTGCTGACCATATAAGTCATCTTACTATTTTCTGCTATTAGTCAGTGGGCCTCTCTTTGCTAAAATCTAGTTCATTCTTACGTTTGTCTTTTCTTCTTACCTCACCGTTATTATTTGTTGGGGGCTTGTATTACTTTGGGGTCTTTTCTCTGGAGGCAAGAGAGGTCTTATTTTCCCTGATAGGGTTAGTTAGTTCTCCGGCTGGCGCGAGACGTCTAGGATCAACGTAGGCACGTTCCCCGGCTACTGTTAGTGTTTGTGCTAGGATCAGGTATATGGTCAGCCTAGTTACCACGTCCCTATGAGCTGGTATTTATGTTTGCAGACTTTTGCTGTAATCTCTGAGATCCTTGCCATTGGGATCATAACAGTATGCCAGGCCATGAATAGTTAATGCATTGCAGAAGTGGGATTAAAAGAAAAGGAGTTCTGAGTTTTTTTTTCTCCTCTTTCTTCCTTCCCCTTTCTTCCTTCCCCTTTTTTCTCAGAGTGGCTGTAAGCTTTGCTGCAGACATGGATGTTCAGACCTTGATTACTAGTGTGGATCAGCTTGCTGCACGTGTGCAGAGCATTCAGGATTTTGTTGTTAGCAGTCCTATGTCTGAGCCTAAGATACCTATTCCTGAGCTGTTCTCTGGAGATCGATTTAAATTTAGGAATTTTAGGAATAATTGTAAATTGTTTCTATCTTTGAAACCTCGTTCGTCTGGAGATTCAGCTCAGCAAGTTAAAATTGTTATCTCCTTTTTGCGTGGCGACCCTCAGGATTGGGCTTTCTCGTTAGCGCCAGGAGATCCGGCCTTGGCGGATGTCGATGCATTTTTTCTGGCGCTCGGATTGCTTTATGAGGAGCCTAATCTTGAAATTCAGGCAGAAAAAGCTCTACTGGCTATCTCTCAGGGCCAGGATGAAGCCGAAGTGTATTGCCCAAAATTTCGGAAATGGTCCGTGCTTACTCAATGGAATGAATGTGCTCTGGCCGCAAATTTCAGAAATGGCCTTTCTGAAGCCATTAAGAATGTGATGGTGGGTTTCACAATTCCTACAAGTCTGAATGATTCTATGGCGCTGGCTATTCAGATTGATCGGCGTTTGCGGGAGCGCAAATCCGCTAATCCTCTGGCGCTGTTGTCTGAACAGACACCTGTTTCAATACAATGTGATAGAAACCCCGATCCAGCAATGCAATGTGATAGAATCCTGACTAGAACCGAACGACAAAATCATAAACGACAGAATGGGCTGTGTTTTTACTGTGGTGATTCTACACATGTTATATCAGCATGCTCTAAACGCCTAACCAAGGTTGTCAGTCCTGTGTCCATTGGTAATTTGCAGCCTAAATTTATTTTGTCTGTGACTTTAATTTGTTCATTGTCTTCCTACCCTGTTATGGCATTTGTGGATTCAGGTGCTGCCCTGAGTCTTATGGACTTGTCGTTTGCCAAGCGCTGCGGTTTTGTCCTGGAGCCTTTAAAAATTCCTATTCCTCTCAGAGGAATTGATGCTACGCCACTGGCGGAAAATAAACCGCAGTTTTGGACACAAGTGACCATGTGCATGACTCCTGAACATCGGGAGGTGATTCGTTTTCTTGTTCTGCATAAAATGAGTGATTTGGTCGTGTTAGGTCTGCCATGGTTACAGACCCATAATCCTGTTTTGGATTGGAAGGCTATGTCTGTGTCGAGTTGGGGTTGTCAGGGAATTCATTGCGATTCTCCACCGGTGTCTATTGCTACTTCTACTCCTTCAGAGGTTCCTGAGTATTTGTGTGACTATCAGGATGTATTCAGTGAGTCCAGGTCCAGTGATCTTCCTCCTCATAGGGACTGTGACTGCGCTATAGATTTGATTCCTGGCAGTAAATTTCCTAAGGGACGATTATTTAATTTGTCTGTACCCGAGCATGCCGCGATGCATTCTTATGTCAAGGAGTCTTTGGAGAAGGGGCATATTTGTCCATCCTCTTCCCCTCTTGGTGCGGGATTCTTTTTTGTGGCCAAGAAGGACGGGTCTTTGAGACCTTGCATAGACTATCGGCTTCTGAATAAAATCACTGTTAAGTTTCAGTATCCTTTGCCACTATTGTCAGACTTGTTTGCTCGGATTAAGGGTGCCAAGTGGTTCACCAAGATAGATCTTCGTGGTGCGTACAACCTTGTGCGCATTAGGCAGGGAGATGAATGGAAAACTGCATTCAATACGCCCGAAGGTCATTTTGAATACTTGGTGATGCCCTTTGGGCTCTCTAATGCTCCTTCAGTGTTTCAGTCCTTTATGCATGATATCTTCCGGAAGTATCTGGATAAATTTATGATTGTTTATCTGGATGATATTCTGGTTTTCTCGGATGATTGGGATTCTCATGTAAAGCAGGTCAGGATGGTGTTTCAGGTTTTGCGTGATAATGCTTTGTTTGTGAAGGGCTCAAAGTGTCTCTTTGGAGTGCAGAAAGTTTCCTTTTTGGGTTTTATTTTCTCCCCTTCTGCTGTGGAGATGGACCCAGTCAAGGTCCGAGCTATTCATGATTGGACTCAGCCCACGTCTGTTAAGAGTCTTCAGAAGTTCTTGGGGTTTGCTAATTTCTACCGTTGCTTTATCGCTAATTTTTCTAGCGTTGTTAAACCTTTGACGGATATGGCCAAGAAAGGTTCTGATGTGGCTAATTGGGCCCCTGCAGCCGTGGAGGCCTTCCAGGAGCTGAAGCGCCGGTTTACTTCGGCGCCTGTTTTGTGCCAGCCTGATGTCTCACTTCCCTTTCAGGTTGAAGTGGATGCTTCTGAGATCGGTGCTGGGGCTGTTTTGTCGCAGAGAGGTTGCTCTGTGATGAGACCATGTGCCTTTTTCTCTAGGAAGTTTTCACCTGCTGAGCGGAACTATGATGTTGGTAATCGGGAGTTGTTGGCCATGAAGTGGGCATTTGAGGAGTGGCGTCATTGGCTCGAGGGTGCTAAGCATCGTGTGGTGGTCTTGACTGATCACAAAAATCTGATGTATCTCGAGTCTGCTAAGCGCCTGAATCCTAGACAGGCTCGTTGGTCATTGTTTTTCTCTCGTTTTGACTTTGTGGTCTCGTACCTGCCTGGTTCGAAGAATGTTAAGGCTGATGCTCTTTCTAGGAGCTTTGTGCCTGACTCTCTTGGAATCTCGGAGCCAGCTGGTATTCTTAAAGAGGGAGTAATCGTGTCGGCCATATCTCCTGATTTACGACGTGTGTTGCAGAGATTTCAGGCTGGTAGACCTTACTCTTGTCCACCCGACAGACTGTTTGTTCCTGATAAATGGACCAGCAAAGTCATTTCCGAGGTTCATTCCTCGGTGTTGGCAGGGCATCCGGGAATTTTTGGTACCCGAGATTTGGTGGCTAGGTCCTTTTGGTGGCCTTCCTTGTCACGGGATGTGCGGTCATTTGTGCAGTCCTGTGGGACTTGTGCTCGGGCTAAGCCTTGTTGTTCTCGTGCTAGCGGGTTGCTTCTGCCCTTGCCCGTCCCGAAGAGGCCTTGGACACACATTTCCATGGATTTCATTTCTGATCTTCCGGTGTCTCAGGGAATGTCTGTCATCTGGGTGGTGTGTGATCGTTTTTCCAAGATGGTCCATTTGGTACCCTTGCCTAAGTTGCCTTCCTCTTCCGATCTGGTTCCTTTGTTTTTTCAGAATGTGGTTCGTTTACACGGCATTCCGGAGAATATCGTGTCCGACAGAGGGTCCCAGTTTGTGTCCAGATTCTGGCGATCTTTTTGTGCTAGAATGGGCATTGATTTGTCGTTTTCATCTGCCTTCCATCCTCAGACTAATGGTCAAACGGAGCGAACTAATCAGACACTGGAGGCTTATTTGAGATGTTTTGTTTCTGCGGACCAGGATGATTGGGTGACCTTCTTGCCATTGGCGGAGTTTGCCCTTAATAATCGGGCTAGTTCCGCTACTTTGGTTTCGCCATTCTTCTGCAACTCTGGTTTTCATCCTCGTTTCTCCTCGGGTCATGTTGAGTCTTCTGACTGTCCTGGGGTGGATTCCGTGGTGGATAGGTTGCAGCGGATTTGGAATCATGTGGTGGACAACTTGAAGTTGTCACAGGAGAAGGCTCAGCATTTTGCCAACCGCCGCCGCGGTGTGGGCCCCCGACTTCGTGTTGGGGATTTGGTTTGGTTGTCTTCTCGGTATGTCCCTCTGAAGGTTTCCTCTCCTAAGTTTAAGCCTCGCTTTATTGGTCCTTATAAAATTTTGGAAGTTCTTAACCCGGTTTCTTTTCGTTTGGATCTTCCGGTGTCATTTGCCATTCACAACGTGTTCCATAGGTCTTTGTTGCGGCGGTACGTTGTGCCTGTGGTTCCTGCTGTTGAGCCTCCTGCTCCGGTGTTGGTTGAGGGCGAGTTGGAGTATGTGGTAGAGAAGATCTTGGATTCTCGTCTCTCTAGACGGAGGCTTCAGTATTTGGTCAAATGGAAGGGCTATGGTCAGGAGGATAATTCCTGGGTGGCTGCCTCTGATGTTCATGCGGCCGATTTGGTTCGTGCCTTCCACGCTGCTCATCCTGGTCGCCCTGGTGGTCTTGGTGAGGGTTCGGTGACCCCTCCTTAAAGGGGGGGTACTGTTGTGAACTATACTTCTTGGCTCCCTCTTGTGGTCACTAGTGATTTGGCACTTGGATTGTCTTTTACCAGGTTGGTACTCACCTGCTTCGTTAGGCCTGGGGTGTTGCTATTTAAACTTCCTGGATTCTCAGGCCAGTGCCTGGCATCATTGTAATCAGTTCATTTCTGTTTGCTCCTGTCTTCAGGTCCTGGTTCTTTGCAAGATAAGCTAAGTCCTGCTTTCTTATTTTTTGTTATTTTGCTTTGTTCATATTTTTTGTCCAGCTTGTACAATATGTGATTCCTGATATTGCTGGAAGCTCTAGGTGGCTGATATTCTCCCCCCTCACCGTTAGTTGGTTTGGGGGTTCTTGGATATTCAGCGTGGATATTTTGCAGGGTTTTTTGCTGACCATATAAGTCATCTTACTATTTTCTGCTATTAGTCAGTGGGCCTCTCTTTGCTAAAATCTAGTTCATTCTTACGTTTGTCTTTTCTTCTTACCTCACCGTTATTATTTGTTGGGGGCTTGTATTACTTTGGGGTCTTTTCTCTGGACGCAAGAGAGGTCTTATTTTCCCTGATAGGGTTAGTTAGTTCTCCGGCTGGCGCGAGACGTCTAGGATCAACGTAGGCACGTTCCCGGCTACTGTTAGTGTTTGTGCTAGGATCAGGTATATGGTCAGCCTAGTTACCACGTCCCTATGAGCTGGTATTTATGTTTGCAGACTTTTGCTGTAATCTCTGAGATCCTTGCCATTGGGATCATAACAACCTTGCCGGCTACACAGCAGGGGAACAGCTGGCGAAACTGAACCCCACTGACACAGTGGCAAGTCGAGTGTTTTTCTCTGTGCAACCAGCACTTCCGAGCACCAACTGGCGGTGTTAGAGCCCAGGGTCAGCAGGAGGAGAAGAGTGTAGGCCGAAACCTGCACTGGAGGCAGCTTTTTTTATGCTGTGTCTGCGTGGCGTTTGCAGGACACGTTGCCGGATACACAGCAGGGGAGCAGCTGACGTTACTGAACCCCACTGACACAGTGGCGAGTGTTTTCTCTGTGCAGCCAGCACTTCCGAGCAGCAACTAGCGGTGTTGGAGCCCAGGGTCAGCAGGAGGAGCAGAGTGTAGGCCGAAGCCTGCACTGGAGGAAGCTTATTGTCTGTTGTGTCTACGTGGCGTTTGCAGGACTCGTTGCCGGATACATAGCAGGGGAGCAGCTGACGTTACTGAACCCCTCTAATACAGGAGCAAGTGTTTTTCTCTGTGCAGCCAGCACTTCCGAGCAGCAACTAGCGGTGTTGGAGCCCAGGGTCAGCAGGAGGAGCAGAGTGTAGGCCGAAGCCTGCACTGGAGGAAGCTTATTGTCTGTTGTGTCTGCGTGGCGTTTGCAGGACTCGTTGCCGGATACATAGCAGGGGAGCAGCTGACGTTACTGTACCCCTCTAATACAGGAGCAAGTGTTTTTCTCTGTGCAGCCAGCACTTCCGAGCACCAACTGGCGGTGTTAGAGCCCAGGGTCAGCAGGAGGAGCAGAGTGTAGGCCAAAGCCTGCACTGGAGGCAGCTTTTGTCTGTTGTGTCTGCGTGGCGTTTGCAGGACACGTTGCTGGATACTCAGCAGGGGAGAAGCTGATGTTACTGAACCCCACTGACACAGTGGTGAGTGTTTTCTCTGTGCAGCCAGCACTTCCGAGCAGCAACTAGCGTTGTTGGAGCCCAGGGTCAGCAGGAGGAGCAGGGTGTATGCCGAGGCCTAATTGGAGCTAGTTGAAAGGGAACCTTTAACCCCCCAGGCATTTGTAGCTGAAAGAGCCACCTTATGCAGCACCAATGATGCAAAAGGAAAAGGTGGCTCTTTTAATTATGCTCCTTGCAAACGCAGAACTAAACACTTATAAAATGTGTCCCCTGATACCGTGAAACCGTCCCGGAGGTGGGTCTTTCCTTCGTAATGGTACGCAGCACAGCCATCATCCCTACCCCCTTGGCGCCGTGCGCCGCCTCCTTAGCGTTGTTTGAATCTGTCCCAGAGCCTGTGCTGTTATGTTCAACCTTGGCCAAGCGCAGTTAGCGATGCCCGTCTTCTGACATCATTTGGTGTCAGGCTGGCTGCACCTGTGCGGCCGCCCTGCCCGAGATCTTGCCTCGCAGTGTCGTCTAATGTAATCACACAGCAGGCCTGGGATCCATGGGCATGCGCAGTGCATATCTTCGCCTCTCACTCACCTCCTTTCAGCTTCTTCAGAGTGTGCGGCGTCACTGTTGTGGCATGCTATTATGGATCGTCTGACGGCGCACCGTCTGACGAAGGCGGAGGGAGATGAGTAAGAACCAGAGGTGAAGATATGCACTGTGCATGCCCATGGACCCCAGGCCCGCAGTATGATTAAATCAGACGAGACTGCAGTCTCACCAAATGATGTCAGAAGACGGGAAGCGCAAACAGCACATGGCCAAGGTTGAACAAAACAGAGCAGGCTACGGGACAGATTCAAACAATGCTAAGGAGTCAGCGCACGGCACCAAGGTGGTAGGTATGACGGCTGTGCTGCATCACATTTCAAAGGAAAGTCCCACCTCCGGGATGGTTTCAAGGTATGAGGGGACACATTTTGTAAGTGTTAAGTTCTGCGTGCGCATGGAGCTAAACTAAAAGAGCTACCTTTTCCTTGTGCAGCTTTACTGCTGCACAAGGTGGCTCTTTCAGTAACAAACGCCTGGGGGGTACAGGTTCCCTTAAATTTGAGTTGTTGTGTCAGCATGGCGGTCGCAGGACATATTGCCGGGTACACAGCAGGGGAGCAGCTGACGTTACTGAAACCCAATAACACTGGGTCATGTGTTTTGACTGTGCAGACGGCACTTCTGAGCAGCAACTGGCGGTGTTGGAGCCCAGGGATTACAGTTCAGGTGGTAGAAACATCAACGCAACAGGAAACCTGGATACTGTAGCCAACCAATTATTTAATCTGGAAGAGGAGTGGCAAATTCCTGTGAGATCCAGGCCTTGTTCATTTTCAGAAAAGTAAGCCGGTCAATGTTATCGGAGGACAGTCGCATGCGACGGTCTGTTAGTACACCACCTGCGGCACTAAAGATGCTTTCCGATAATACACTAGCAGCAGGGCAAGCCAGCACCTCCAATGCATACTGGCTTAGCTCTGGCCATGTATCCAGCTTAGAGACCCAAAATTTGAAGGTGGAAGAGCCATCTGGGAGTAGAGTAAGAGGGCAAGACATGTGGTCTGTCACCATCTGACGGATACGTTGCCTCCTGCTGACTGGAGCCGTCTGTGATGGTGTAGACACTTGTGGCGGGCACACAATACTGTCACAGTTGGGCCATACTGGTCTTGCCTTGTGCTGAGGCACTGCTTCTGCTCCCTCTTTGTGCAGAGCCTTTTCCACTGCCTCAATGCACTGAGCTGCTTTGTAAAGCACTAGCAGCAATGCTCTCACTTGGACTGGAGAAGATGATGGAATTCACCAGTGTGTCTTGGTACTCCCACATTTTATGCTCCCGGTTCAACGGTGTTATGAGGCTTTGTAAGTTGTCCCGGTAGCGAGGATCTAGGAGGGTGTACACCCAATAATCAGCCGTGTTGAGAATTTGGGCGATGCAATGGTCATTTCTCAGGCACTGCAGCATGTAATCAACCATGTGCTGCAGACTGCCAACTGGCCAAGAAACGCTGTCCCCTGCTTGATGCGTGATCTCTGCCTGCTCTGCATCACCCCACCCTCGCTCTACACACTGACTAACGGAGAATTGTGTACCTCCCTCCTCTGGAACGATGTCTTCCTCCTCCATTGACTCCTCCTCATCCTCCTCACAAAGTGTCCCCTGCCAAGGCCTTTGCGAGGAACCACGTAGCGCTGACTGTCCAGAAGCTGATGGAATTGGTGACTCCTCATCCTCCACCTCTTCCACAACATCATCCCTTAGCACTTGCAGTGTTTGTTGAAGCAGGCAGATAAGGGGGACAGTCATGCTGACTAGTGCATCATCTGCACTCGCCATCCACGTGGAATCATCGAAGGAACGTAAAATCTGGCAGACGTCCTTCATAGTGGCCCACTCAGTGGTTGTGAAGTATGAACGGCGCGGAGTGCAACTTCTTTGCGCCTGATGCAGCTGGTACTCCATTACTGTTTGCTGCTGCTCACACAACCGCTCCAACATATGTAACGTGGAATTCCACTTGGTGGGTAGGTCACATATGATGCAATGTTCCGAAAGGCGGAATCGGCACTGCAGAGCTGCAATGCACGATCTTGCCACGCTGGAACGCCGCAAGTGAGCACACTCTAGGTGGACCTTGTGCAGCAGTGCATCAAGATCCGGATAGTCCCTCAAAAAACTCTTCACGACCAAGTTGAGCACATGTGCCAGACATGGGATGTGAGTGAGGTTGCTTAGGGCCAGAGCTGCCACCAGATTTCAGCCATTGTCACACACTACCATGCCAGGCTGGAGATTCGCAGGCAAAAACCACACGTCGCTCTCCTGCTTGATGGCATTCCAGAGCTCCTGCGCTGTGTGGCTTCGATTCCCCAAATAAATTAATTTCAAGACGGCCTGTTGACATTTGGCCACGGCTGTGCTCATATCGGTCTTAACAGGTAAACGTTCACGGGTCCATGTGGAGGTGGACTATGACGGCTCCTGCAGTGTTGATCCTGAGGAACTTGTGTATGAGGAGGAGTCAATGCGTACAGACTGGATTCCGGCAATCCTTGGAGTTGGCAGAACACATCCTGCGCCACTCACACGATCTGTACCCGGCTCAACAACATTAACCCAATGGGCAGTGAGGGAAAGATATTGCCCCTGTCCATGGTGATTGGTCCACGCATCGGTGGTGAGGTGGACCTTGCTACTGACGGCGTGTTTTATGTGTCCCTCCACATGCTTGTGCAGGGCAGGGACGGCTTGCATGCTGAAATAAAAGCGGCTGGGCACATTGTACTGTGTGACTGCCAATGCCATCAAGTTACGGAAGCTGTCAATCTTCACCAGCCTGAATGACAGCATTTCAAGGGACAGTAGTTTTGCAATGCCAGCATTCAGAGCCTGTGCTCGGGGATGGTTTGCCGAGAATGGCCTCCTTTTCTCCCATGCCTGTGCTACCAATGACTGTAGACTGGGCTGGGAGTGTGAGGATGACTGGGAACATGGTGCTGCGGGTGGAATTACTGTGGGTCTCTGGACAACAGTGCCAGAGGTTCTTCCATGGCGATCCTGTGACGAAGCCGAACCAGCTGTGTGTGAGCTGGAGGAAGAGGCAACATCACGAGCTGAAGAGGTGGTAGGTGCCGCTGTAGGTTGGCCTAGGTCTTCAGTGTGTTTTTGTAACTCCACCGCATGCTTGGTCCGCACATGTTTCCACATATTTGAGGTATTGAGGTTGCTGACATTTTTCCCTCTTTTGACTTTCTGATGACACACCTTGCATTTGACAAAGCAAATGTCATCTGCATCTGTGTCAAAAAAGAACCAGGCAATGCAAGTCTTGGGAGCGCCCGTTTTGGCTTTTGGAAGAGGCATGCTCCTAACGGGTGCCGAAGTGGAGGCTACAGGCACCGCTGTCTTCCCCCTCCCTCTCCCTCTTTGGCCCGTTCAGGGAATCTCTTCCTCAGAGCTGCTCCCACCACCTTCCTGTACCTCACGCCACGATGGGTCAAGGACCTCATCATCTACACTACCCTCTGCCACCAACTGCTTCTCCTGGGTAGTCTCAGCAGCACAGTACGCACCAGAAAGTGGCACCTGAGTCTCATCATCAGATGCGTACTGTGGTGTGGTGACCGGAGGCACTGGCCCACCCGCCTCTTCAGAGTCAGAGAGACAAAGCTGTTGGGCATCACTGTATACTGCCTCTTCTTCCATTTCCTCAATGCTGCTTGGCTGGCCCCCTGTTTCCAAGCCAAGAGATTCAGAGAACAGAAGTAGAGATGGCTCCTGTCCTGGGCTCTCTGACTGCCTGGGCAATTTGGCAGGTGGTGAAGAGACAGATGGGTGCTCTCCAGTGCTCTGTGCCTGAGAGGATGTGGCACTAATTGAAGTTGATTCGTTAGCTGCCATCCATCCGACAACAGCTTTAATTTGTTCTTCACACAGCAGCGGTGTATGGCGATCTCCTACAAAGCTGCGCATGAAGGACTGTTCCCTGCTGAAACTGGGTGATGATGAGTCACCGGTGCCCGCAGCAGGCACAGAATCCCCACGTCCTCTCCCTGCTCTGCGCCCACACCCACGTGCCTTACTCCCTGCCCTCTTCATCTTGGTTGACTGATAAAGATAAGCAGAAAAGTACTAAGGGCTTAGTGTGCTTATTCCTGAACAGCTCCTAACAGGTATAAGAAACACTAAAGTGTGGACTAGACTTTAATATGAGCTAATGTGGCCTACACAACTGTAAAGTGGTGTGTTTGGTGAACTTTATTATTTTTATTTTTTTTTGCAGAACTGACTACAGAGTGAGCTGCACTCACACACAGACCGTGCAGACAGCCGTAAACGGCACTGCAAGGCCAAAAGAAGCTCCTCTATGTAATGCTATATAGTGTTTTTCACAATTTAGCTGGATACGGATGGAAATCCACTAATAGGAAATATTTGAAAAATTGTGCAGCAGGCTGCACTAATTTCAAAAAAGGACACTGGATTGAACGGTATGAGGCAGTGACGCACCCTGAGCTGACTCCAACCGGCTGTGGCTGTGGACAGACCACAGAGCGATGTGCACTCACACAGAGACCGTGCAGACAGCCGTAAACGGCGCTGCAAGGCCAAAACAAGCTCCTCTATGTAATCCTATGTAGTGTTTTTCCACAATTTAGCTGGATACGGATGGAAAGCCACCAATAGGAAATATTTGAAAAAATGTGCAGCAGGCTGCACTAATTGCAACAAAGGACAATGGATATCACAGTATGAGGCAGTGACACACTCTGAGCTGACTACAGAGCGATGTGCACTCACACACACAGAGACCTTGCAGACAGCTGTGAACAGCGCTGCCAGGCAAAAGCAAGGATCTCACACAGCGGTTGCTAAATTAGCCTGGGTAAAGCACAATGAAGCAAATCGCTATCTCTAAACTGGCCCTCAGTCAGAACACAGCGTCCTGTCCCTAACTGAATTCACAGCAGAGTGAGCGTTAAATGGCGACAGCGACTTTTATAGTGCATCATGACATAATTTCAGCAGCCAATCACAGACATGCCAGTACTTCCATGCCCACCATGCAGAACAGGATGAGCCCACACTTCTAATCATTCCTCATTGGCTGAATTCGGGCAGTTTGAATTCTGGGAACTTCCGATTCCGGTATCCGATATACGGAAAATATCGGAACTCAGTATCGGAATTCCGATACCGCAAATATCGGCCGATACTCGATACTTGCGGTATCGGAATGCTCAACACTAATCATACTGCATTGCACATTTTTATGATTGAAGATGCAGAATATTTTGAAAACAAATATTTAGCACAGAGATGTCTTGTCTGAAGGACAATGCTGACTTTGTTATCAGCATGTGAACAACTATGTTGATATTTTGAAAATAAAAATGATCCTTGAAATTCTGGAAATTGTTTATGGAAGCCTGACTTTTTGTTATATGTAGTATTATTTATTTGGGCATGCACAAAAACATGTGCACCAAAATTTTGACTTAAAGTGGTTGACTGGGCCTTGTATATTGATGGCCTATCCTTAGGATAGGTTATCAATATCTGATCAATTGGAGTGTGGCAGCCGACACTTTCAAAGATCAGTTATTCTGTGTGCTGATTGCAGCCGAACGCTCTCAGTCGTGGAGCAGAACTACACGGTTCTTCCAAGCGCATATTGACCTCAGCCGGGTTTTACAGATCCGTCCCCTATTGATTTGGATATACAGTACACGTCCTTGGCCACTATACAATTGATGGAGCTATGCTGTGCATATCATCATCTGAGCACTAGGGTTGAGCGACTTTTATTTTTATAGGATCGGGTCGGGTTTCACGAAACCCGACTTTCTCAAAAGTCGGGTCGAGTGAAATCGTCCGATCCTATAAAAAAGTCGGGGTCGGGGTCGGCCGAAACACGAAACCCAATGCAGTGCAATGGGATACTATGGTTCCCAGGGTCTGAAGGAGAGGAAACTCTCCTTCAGGCCCTGGGATCCATATTAATGTGTAAAATAAAGAATCAAAATAAAAAATATTGATATACTCACCCTCGGACGCGCCCTGGTACTAACCGGCAGCCTTCCTTCCTAAGAAGGAGCGCGTGAATGACCTGCGGTGACGTCGCAGCTTGTGATTGGTCGCGTGAGCGGTCACATGGGTGGTCACGCGACCAATCACAAGCCGCGTCATCATCTAAGGTCCTTTATGCGCTCATTCTTAGCAAGGAAGGCTGCCGGAAAGAAGCAGGGCGCGTCCGAGGGTGAGTATATTCCTATTAGGTATATACTCACCCTCGGACGCGCCCTGCTTCTTTCCGGCAGCCTTCCTTCCTAAGAATGAGCGCGTGAAGGACCTTAGATGACGTCGCAGCTTGCGATTGGTCGCGTGACCGCCCATGTGACCGCTCACGCGACCAATCACAAGCCACGACATCACCGCAGGTGATTCACGCGCTCATTCTTAGGAAGGAAGGCTGCCGGTTAGTACCAGGGCGCGTCCGAGGGTGAGTATATCAATATTTTTTATTTTGATTCTTTATTTTACACTTAAATATGGATTCCGATACCGATTCCCGATATCGCAAACATATCGGAACTCGGTATCGGAATTCCAATACCAGATTCAGAAGATCGCCGACCTCATGGCCGACCCCACACAGGGGTCGGGTCGGGTTTCATGAAACCCGACTTTGCCAAAAGTCGGCGACTTCTGAAAATGGCTGACCCATTTCGCTCAACCCTACTGAGCACATCCGGCCTCCGCTGGGTCATATAAGCTTTGGTGTTTGTACATTTTTTTCGGATCCTTAAAAACTGACTGAATGGTACATTAGTTTTACAATTCTTATAATGCGCACTTCTAAAGTCCACATAGCCATTCGTATCACAGCTTTTGAAGTGCATCTTTGTTATAACTTTACCCACTTTATGCCCCAATTCCAGGCCCAGGAACACAATTTTGTCCTTTCTGATGCACAGCGTAAAGGAGAAACCCCAGTTATTGCTATTAAGGGAATATATTAATTGACAGAATTTTATCCTCCGTCCCAGCCCAAAAAATGAACAAATCATCTATAGATCTACGGTATAGTAATATTTTTTATTTCTATTCGGATGCATACAACAGCGATGAGGACTCGAAACGCCCATTGAAAAGATTTGCGAAACTTGGCACGAGGTTGTAACATCACATTATAGTGCTTTTGTATGCTGTTTGTTTTTTGACACCTGATGAAGGCTGCACTGTAAAAATAGCAGCCGAAAACGCGTTGTACTGTATTTTAAAAATATTTTTTTCCTTTTTTGAGAAAATAAATTAACTTTTAGTGATAGTTTCTCACAGGAAGTGGATGTATTAAAAAAAATCATAAGGTGATTAGCGCTACATTCGCTTGGAGTTTCTTTTCCCTTAGAATTCACAACCTATGTAGATCCAAAGCAGGATTAATACATGATTCTCCAAAGTGAGCTGCACACCTTATTGGATTATGCAAGTCACAGAGGAGAGTTGCCTAAATAATTGATCCCTTGAGAATCTCAAAGTGCTTTTCTTACTAACTGAAGGTGAGCATAACCACAACTAAAATAATTTTTTTACCGTTGATAAAAACTTATTACGCTCAAAGGAAGTGCCGCACGGTGTTTCTTCCCCTCTTTCCCTAAACCAGGGTATTTCTATAGGTATTTTGTGTGTGATAATTGCCTTTCTTCTCCTACTTTGGTTTAACCCCCTTAACTTAAGGGTGGTTTGCACGTTAATGACCATACCAATTTTTACAATTCTGACCAATTATGAGGTAATAACTCTGAAACGCTTCAATGGATCCCAGTAATTCTGAGAGAGCTTTCTCATGGCATATTCCACTTCATGATAGTGGTAACATTTCTTTGATTTGACTTGTGTTTATTTGTGAAGAAAATGAAAATTTGGTGTAAATTTAGAAAATTTTGAAACTTTCCAACTTTGAGTATTCATGTTCTTAAATCACAGAGATATGCCACACAAAATACGTAACTTTTCCCATGTCTACTTTACATCAGCACAATATTGGAACCAAATTTTTTTTGTTGTTAGGAACTTATAAGGGTTAAAAATTGAACAGCGATTTCTCATTTTACAACACCATTTCTTTTTAGGGACCACACAAAAAATTTACTTCAGATCCAAATTTTTGTATTTTCACGAGGGTAAAAGGAGAAATTGGACCCCAAATGTTGTGCAATTTGTTCTGAGTATGCTGATACCCCATATATGGGGGTAAACCAAAGTTTCGGTGCATGGCAGAGGTCGGAAGGGAAGGAGCACCATTTGAATTTTCAAGCAAAATTGTCTGGAATTAAGCTCGGACTTCATGTCGCGTTTGGAGAGCCCCTGATGTGCCTAAGCAGTCGAAACCCCCCACAAGTAACCCCATTTTGGAAACTTGACCACCCAAGGATCTTATCTAGATGTGTGGTAAGCACTTTGAACCCCCAGGGGCTTCACAGCAGTTTATAACGTTGAGCCGTGAAAATTTTCCTCACAAAAATGTTGTTTTAGCCCCAAATATTGCATTTTCATAAGGGTAATAAGACAAATTGCACCATACAGTTTGTTGTGCAATTTCTCTTGAGTACTCTGATACCTTATATGTAGGGGAATACTACTTTTGAGGCACAGTGCAAAGCTCAGAAGGGAAGAAGCTCCATATTGTTCAGATTTTGCTGGAATGGTTTGAGGGTGCCATGTCACATTGGCAGAGCCCCTGAAGTGCCAGAACAACAGAAACCCTCTATATGTGAGCACATTTTATAAACTACACTCCCCAATGAATTAATCTAGTAGTGCAGTGATCATATTGACACCACATGTGCCTCACAGAATTTTATACCACTGAGCGGTGAAGAAAGATTAAATTACATTTTTACCACTAAAATGTTGTTGTAGCCTCAAGTTTTTAATTTTTCTAAGGGCTAATAGGAAGGTTTTTTTTTTACAACAAACTGAGGTCCATTTTTTTCTGAGTGCGCCAATACCCTACATGTAATCAGGAAATATTTTTCAGGCACAGTGCAAAACTCAGAAGGGAAGGAGCATGACAGGTGACATCAAGCCCATGGCTTAGTAATGGATCCACTGGTGATTGAGCTGCAGCGAGTGCAGCATCATTGAACGGCGGATGTCATAGAGGTTACCTCCGGTCACTGAGGCTGCATTCCCAGATGGTCAATGATGCTGAGCTCGAAGCAACTCATTCACCAGTGGCTCTTAGCCTAGACGGTTGCATCTTGGCAACGTCCACATTGAAAACAAATTATCCCCCAGACATGGATTACGGCGTGGGACAGAACGACAGACAGGTGAGGGATATGTTTGTTTTCTATTTTTGTTTCATTACAGGAGAAGGAGGGCTTCGGTGAATTATGCGTTAGGTGAGTATAACTGTGTTATTTCTAAATAAAAATGGAAAAGTGTGTTTTGTTTTATTTTTAATAAAATACTTTATTGTGGCTGTGTCTTTATTTACCATATTACTATAGGATGAGTAATGGATAGGTATCTTATAGGCGCTTCTCAGATGATACAAAACTATGTAAAGCAGTAAGTACAAGAGAAGATAGTATTCTACTACAGATGAATCTGGATAACTTGGAAACGTGGGCCGAGTGGTGGCAGATACGGTTTAACAATGATAAATGTAAGGTTATACACATGGGAAGAAGGAATCAATATCACCATTACACACTGAACGGGAAACCACTTGGTAAATCTGACATGGAGAAGGATTTTGGGATACTAGTTAATGATAAACTTACCTGGGGCAGCCAGGGCCATGCAGCAGCTGTCAAGGCAAATAGGATCATGGGGTGCATTAAAAGAGGTCTGGATACACATGATGAGAGCATTATACTGCCTCTGTACAAATCCCTGGTTAGACTGCACATGGAGTACTGTGTACAGTTATGGGCACCGTGCTCGGGAAGGATATGTTTCAATTAGAGCGAGTACAAAGGAGGGCAACAAAATTAATAAAGGGGATGGGGAAACTACAATACCTAGAGAGATTAGCAAAATTAGGATTATTTAGCCTAGAAAAAAACGACTGAGGGGCGATCTAATAACCATGTATAAGTATATAAGGGGACAATACAAATGTATCTCCGAGGATCTGTTTATACCAAGGAAAGTGACAGTCACAAGAGGGCATTCTTTGCGTCTGGAGGAGAGATGGTTTTTCCACCAACATAGAAGAGGATTCTTTACTGTTAGGGCAGTGAGAATCTGGAATTCCTTGCCTGAGGAGGTGGTGGTGGCAAACTCAGTAGAGGGGTTTAATAGAGGCCTGGATGCCTTTCTGTAGCGTAACAATATTGTATCTTACAGTTATTAGGTTCTTTAGAAGGACATAGATCTGGGGATTTATTCTGACGGAATATATTCTAAACTGCGTGGACAAATGTCTTTTTTCGGCCATACTATGTTACTATGTTCTCCATTACTGAGCTTGATGGGGCTTGATGTCACCTGACAACACAAAGGTGACATCAACCCCACAAATATGAACCCCACTTGTCACCGCTACAGGGCAAGTGGGAAGAGCCGGGCAAAGCAACAGAATTGGTGCAATTAATAGATGTGCCTTTTCTGGGGACCCCTCTATTCTTGATAACCAACCTTGCTGAAGCTGACAGCTGAGGGTTGAAGCCCCAAGCTGTGAGTTATGCCTGGTTGGTTATAGAAAATACAGGGGAACCCTTGCCATTTTTTTCATTTATTTATTTACTGATAGAGCAGGCGGCGGCTGATTAAAACACCCATCCGCCGCTCCTGCTATCACTTTTATTAGCGGCATCAGGGGTAGGCTGATGGGAGTAATAGTCTGCTGTCTCTTTTGTCACTTAAATATAACTCTTATCATTCTCCAATGCTCGTGTTGATCATCGGCAGAGCAGGGTAGAATGATGAGGGCTGTGTTCAGAACCCAGAGAACAGCGCTTATTGTAATTCTTCGCTGGCACCCGTCCATGTGGCACGGATGCCACATGTGTGCTGCAAGCATTACACACACAGACACTGACATCTCCAGTACCATTTTTTTATAGTACACGGAAACGCTGCAGTTTATTTTCCGCAGCATGTCAATTCTTTGTGCGGATTCTGCAGCGTTTTACACCTGTTCCATAATTGGAATCCACAGGTGCGAAAAAGCATGTGAAATCCACACAAAAACAGCGGTAAATCTGCAGTAAATCTGCAGGTCATCTGCAGGTAAAAAGCAGGGCGTTTTACCTGTGGATTTTTCAAAATCTGGCGGAAAAATCCGCACATGAATCCGCAACATGTGCACATACCCTTTATATTTGGCTGCTGTCACACACTAAAAGACGCTTTTTATTGCAAAAAATAGTTTTTGCATCACCTCCTTTTGAGAGCTACACCTCCTTTTGAGAGCTATAATTTTTCCATATTTGTCCCACAGAGTCATGTGAGGTCTTGTTTTTTTTGCTGGATAAGTTGACGTTTATATTGATACCACTTTCGGGCACATGACATTTTTTGATCGCTGTCTATTCCGATTTTTTTTTGGAGGCAGAATGAAGAGACCAGCAATTCAGAAATTTCTTTTTTGGGGGGGGGGTTATGCCATTCCATGTGCGGTAAAATTGATAAGGTGGTTTTTCAGGTTAGTACGATTACAGTGATACCTCATTTATAGCTTTTTTTATGTTTTGGCGCTTTTGCACAGTAAAAGCGTTCTATAGAAAAAATAATTATTTTTGCATAGCGTTATTCTGAGGGCTATAACTTTTTTATTTTCCCACTGATGGAGCTGTATGATGGCTTGTTTTTTGCGGGACAAGATGACTTTTTCAGCAGTACCATGTCTATATCAGTCTTTTTGATTGGCGGTAAAATTAAGCAATGTTTTTTGCCTTGTTTTTTTTTTTTTTTTTATGGTGTCCACTAAAGGGTTTAACTAGTGGGACAGTTTTATAGGTCGGGTTGTTGTGGACGTAGCAATACCAAATATGTTGACCTTTAATTTTTATATATCTTTTTCATTTAAATATTTATTTAGAGACAGCATATATATTTATTTTTTTATTATTTTTGATTTAAAAAAAATATTTTTATAACTATTTTTTTTTTTTTTTTACTTTTTTCTGACTTTTTTACTTTGTCCCAATATGGGACTATCATTTTTTGCTAGCTGATCGCTTCTGTAGCATGGAGATGAAGCGGCATCTCCATGCTATAGAAACTGTCAGCTCTGCACTGACAGAGAGACTTGCTGATCATGCACTGCGCATGATCAGCAAGTTTCCTAGCTCTGGTGACATGGATGTCGTCATGATGACATCGGGTCACCATGGAAACGATTGGGACTCCACATCACGCCACAGGGTCTCCGATCCAAAGGATCCCAGAATGCAGAAATCGTGTTCAAGCACAGCATTTCAGGGGTTTAAGTGCTGGAAGCGGTGTGTGACTACTCCTGGCACTTAGTGTCTGGTGTCAGAATCAGCTGACACCCGGCTGTGATCGCCCGCACACCCCGTGTGCACGGGTGATCACGATGACGTAATATTCCATACCTGGTCCAATAAGCCCAGGGCACGTGGATGGAATATTATGTCTAATGTCAGAAAGGGGTTAACCCCATCCTCCACTACTTGGTATTTACCTCTATTGCTTATGTGTGTATTTGGTTGGTATTTTCCTTTATCCTTGTTCATATTACCTTGTTTGTCTGGTTGGTGTATAATGGTACAATCCTACTCCCCTCTTCGCTGAGTAGGGGAAGGGTACAGACTGAGGGCAGATTCAGAAGCTAAGTACATGGCCCCCGGTGTCTTCACATCAGAAGTAATCTAGTGAACATGGCAAGGTAAGGTGCCCTTAGCATTAGGGACAAGGAAGGAGCCCCTGGTCTTGGGAAACTGGACAGCAGAGCCTTGATATCATCATTCAGTTTAGTTTTCCCACAACTGTCTCATTGCTGATTCAGCTCAGATATGACTTCAAGAGAATGCAAGTATCCAACAGATTTCTTATGTTATATATGTGGAGGATTTATTAATACACTAGATGGCAGCCCGATTCTAAAGAATCGGGAGTCTAGAATCCATATATACTTTATTTATTCAAATGTAAGAATAATACAATTAATAAATAATAGTAAGAAAGAACAAAAAATGGCTGCACTCACCAGCTCTTGACAATTCTTGACAGTACGGCACATTTCTGATTGGTCGCTCGCGGCAGGCGGCAACCAATCAGAAAAGTGCCGCGCACCACGAAGGCATATATCTTTGTCCACCCTGAGCGGGTGTAGGACGCTGGTGACGTCACTTATCTCTGGACATTATCTCCGGACAAAGCCACGGAAGTTGGCACAAATTGCCGGAAGTAGTATTCTAGGCAATTATATATTAGATTTTAATGTTATCAGTGTTTACCTTTGAACGTTTATATTGTATTGTCCTGTCACCAGCCATGTGTACGATTATCGGCCGAAAGCCTCTCTGGAACCAATAATCACCCCATGTAAAGGTATCTTTATAAGTTAAAGATTCAGAATACTATGACTTTTATCATATCCTGAACAGTCAAGTTTTTTATGAACCGTTAAGGTTTTCTGGTTGAAGTAAAAAAAACTCTGAGTGTTTACAGTTTGAAACCATAAAATGTTGAAAAATTATGTCATTCTTGAGTATATCACTCAATGGTGCTCATAAATGTGTCAAATTTGATCTATAATATACTTTAATATACGTTACTTTAATCTTTAATATACTTAAGAACAGGGCCCCAGACATCACACAGGGGGTCTGAAATACCGCACAGTGGTCCAAAATATCGCTGTGCTCTGCCTGGGGCCCCATATGCTGCCTGGGGCCCCTGTGCTCTGCCTGGGGCCCCATATGCTGCCTGGTGCCCCTGTGCTCTGCCTGGGGCCCCATGTTCTGCCTGGGGGCCCTGTGCTCTGCCTGGGGCCACTGTGCTCTGCCTGGGGCCCCATATGTTGCCTGGGGCCCCTGTGCTCTGCCTGGGGCCCCATATGCTGCCTGGGGCCCCTGTGCTCTGCCTGGGGCCCCATAGGCTGCCTGGGGCCCCTGTGCTCTACCTGGGACCACTGTGCTCTGCCTGGGGCCCCTGTGCTCTGCCTGGGGCCCCTGTGCTCTGCCTGGGGCCACTGTGCTCTGCCTGGGGCCCCATGTTCTGCCTGGGGCCACTGTGCTCTGCCTGGGGCCCCATATGCTGCCTGGGGCCACTGTGCTCTGCCTGGGGCCCCATATGCTGCCTGGGGCCCCATATGCTGCTTGGGGCCCCTGTGCTCTGCCTGGGGCCCCTGTGCTCTGCCTGGGGCCCCATGTTCTGCCTGGGGCCCCTGTGCTCTGCCTGGGGCCACTGTGCTCTGCCTGGGGCCCCATATGCTGCCTGGGGCCCCTGTGCTCTGCCTGGGGCCCCATATGCTGCCTGGGGCCCCTGTGCTCTGCCTGGGGCCCCATATGCTGCCTGGGGCCCCTGTGCTCTGCCTGGGGCCCCATATGCTGCCTGCGGCCTCTGTGCTCTGCCTTGGGCCACTGTGCTCTGCCTGGGGCCCCATAGGCTGCCTGGGGCCCCTGTGCTCTGCCTGGGACCACTGTGCTCTGCCTGGGGCCCCATATGCTGCCTGGGGCCCCTGTGCTCTGCCTGGGGCCCCATATGCTGCCTGGGGCCCCTGTGCTCTGCCTGGGTGTAGGACACTGGTGACGTCACTTATCTCCGGACATTATCTCCGGACATTATCTCCGGACATTATCTCCGGACATTAGCTCCGGACATTATCTCCGGACATTAGCTCCGGACAAAGCCACGGAAGTTGGCACAAATTGCAGGAAGTAGTATTCTAGGCAATTATATATTAGATGGGCATTTCCTGAAGGAAATACATGGTGCTTGAACAGCGCTACCAGCTTTACAGCAGCACTTTTCACACACGGGACTGGGGGGCGCGCTTACTTTTGCACCCGGGGCCGGGGGCGCGCTTACTTTTGCACCCGGGGGCGCACTTACTTTTGCACCCGGAGGCGCACTTTTGCACCCGGGGGCGCGCTTACTTTTGCACCCGGGGGCGCACTTACTTTTGCACCCGGAGGCGCACTTTTGCACCCGGGGGCGCACTTACTTTTGCACCCGGGGGCGCACTTACTTTTGCACCCGGGGGCGCACTTACTTTTGCACCCGGGGGCGCACTTACTTTTGCACCCGGGGCGCACTTACTTTTGCACCCGGGGGCGCACTTACTTTTGCACCCGGGGGCGCACTTACTTTTGCACCCGGGGGCGCACTTACTTTTGGGGCCGCACTTACTTTTGGTGGGTGGGGCCCCTCGGCCTCCGCTTTGGTGGGTGGGGCCCCTCGGCCTCCGCTTTGGTGGGCGGGGCCGGGCCCCTTGGCCTCCGCTTTGGTGGGTGGGGCCGCTCGGCCTTCGATTTGGTGGGCGGGGCTCCTCGGCCTCCGATTTGGTTGGCGGGGACCCTCGGCCTCCGATTTGGTGGGCGGGGACCCTCGGCCTCCGATTTGGTGGGCGGGGACCCTCGGCCTCCGATTTGGTGGGCAGGGACCCTCGGCCTCCGATTTGGTGGTCGGGGACCCTCGGCCTCCGCTTTGGTGGGCGGGGCCCCTCGGCCTCCGATTTGGTGGGCGGGGTCCCTCTGCCTTCGATTTGGTGTGCGGGGACCCTCGGCCTCCGCTTTGGTGGGCGGGGCCCCTCGGCCTTTGGATTGGTGGGCGGGGCCCCTCGGCCTCCTATTTGGTTGGTGTGGACCCTCGGCCTCCGATTTGGTGGGCGGGGACCCTCGGCCTCCGATTTGGTGGGCGGGGACCCTCGGCCTCCGATTTGGTGGGCGGGGACCCTCGGCCTCCGATTTGGTGGGCGGGGCCCGTCGGCCTCTGATGTGGTGGGTGGGGCCCCTCGGCCTCCGATGTGGTGGGCGGGGACCCCGGCCTCCGATTTGGTGGGTGGGGCCCCTCGGCCTCCGATTTGGTGGGCGGGGCCCCTCGGCCTCCAATTTGGTGGGCGGGGACCCTCGGCCTCCGATTTGGTAGGCAGGGCCCCTCGGCCTCCGATTTGGTGGGCGGGGACCCTCGGCCTCCAATTTGGTGGGCGGGGACCCTCGGCCTCCGATTTGGTGGGCGGGTACCCTCGGCCTCCGATTTGGTGGGCAGGGCCCCTCAGCCTCCGATTAGGTGGGCGGGGCCCCTCGGCCTCCGATTTGGTGGGCGGGGCCCCTCGGCCTCCGATTTGGTTGGCGGGGCCCCTCGGCCTCCGATTTGGTGGGCAGGGACCCTCGGCCTTCGATTTGTTGGGCGTGGCTGCTCGGCCTTCGATTTGGTTGGCGGGGCCCCTCGGCCTCCGATTTGGTTGGCGGGGCCCCTTATCCTCCGATTTGGTGGGCGGGGACCCTCGGCCTCCGATTTGGTGGGCGGGGCCAATCGGCCTCCGATTTGGTGGGCGGGGCCCCTCGGCCTCCGATTTGGTGGGTGGGGCCCCTCGGCCTCCGATTTGGTGGGCGGGGCCCCTCGGCCTCCGATTTGGTTGGCGGGGCCCCTCGGCCTCCGATTTGGTGGGAAGGGACCCTCGGCCTCCGATTTGGTGGGCGGGGCCCCTCGGCCTCCAATTTGGTTGGTGGGGCCCCTCGGCCTCCGATTTGGTGGGCGGGGACCCTCGGCCTCCGATTTGGTGGGCGGGGACCCTCGGCCTCTGATTTGGTGGGCGGGGATCCTCGGCCTCCGATTTGGTGGGCGGGGACCCTCGGCCTCCGATTTGGTGGGCGGGACCCCTCGGCCTCCGCTTTGGTGGGCGGGGCCGGGCCCCTCGGCCTCCGCTTTGGTGGGCGGGGCCGCTCGGCCTTCGATTTGGTGGGCGGGGCTCCTCGGCCTCCGATTTGGTTGGCGGGGCCCCTCGGCCTCCGATTTGGTTGGCGGGGCCCCTCGGCCTCCGATTTGGTGGGCGGGGACTCTCGGCCTCCGATTTGGTGGGCGGGGACCCTCGGCCTCCGATTTGGTGGGCGGGGACCCTCGGCCTCCGATTTGGTGGGCGGGGACCCTCGGCCTCCGATTTGGTGGGCAGGGACCCTCGGCCTTCGATTTGTTGGGCGTGGCTGCTCGGCCTTCGATTTGGTTGGCGGGGACCCTCGGCCTCCGATTTGGTAGGCAGGGCCGCTCGGCCTCCGATTTGGTGGGCGGGGACCCTCGGCCTCCAATTTGGTGGGCGGGGACCCTCGGCCTCCGATTTGGTAGGCAGGGCCCCTCGGCCTCCGATTTGGTGGGCGGGGACCCTCGGCCTCCAATTTGGTGGGCGGGGACCCTCGGCCTCCGATTTGGTGGGCGGGTACCCTCGGCCTCCGAGTTGGTGGGTGGGGCCCCTCGGCCTCCGATTAGGTGGGCGGGGCCCCTCGGCCTCCGATTTGGTGGGCGGGGCCCCTCGGCCTCCGATTTGGTTGGCGGGGCCCCTCGGCCTCCGATTTGGTGGGCAGGGACCCTCGGCCTTCCATTTGTTGGGCGTGGCTGCTCGGCCTTCGATTTGGTTGGCGGGGCCCCTCGGCCTCCGATTTGGTTGGCGGGGCCCCTTATCCTCCGATTTGGTGGGCGGGGACCCTCGGCCTCCGATTTGGTGGGCGGGGCCAATCGGCCTCCGATTTGGTGGGCGGGGACCCTCGGCCTCCGATTTGGTGGGTGGGGCCCCTCGGCCTCCGATTTGGTGGGCGGGGCCCCTCGGCCTCCGATTTGGTTGGCGGGGCCCCTCGGCCTCCGATTTGGTAGGCAGGGACCCTCGGCCTCCGATTTGGTGGGCGGGGCCCCTCGGCCTCCAATTTGGTTGGTGGGGCCCCTCGGCCTCCGATTTGGTGGGCGGGGACCCTCGGCCTCCGATTTGGTGGGCGGGGACCCTCGGCCTCCGATTTGGTGGGCGGGGACCCTCGGCCTCCGATTTGGTGGGCGGGGACCCTCGGCCTCCGATTTGGTGGACGGGGACCCCCGGCCTCCGATTTGGTGGGCGGGGCCCCTCGGCCTCCGATTTGGTGGGCGGGGCCCCTCGGCCTCCGATTTGGTGGGCGGGGCCCCTCGGCCTCCGATTTGGTAGGCGGGGCCCCTCGGCCTCCGATTTGGTGGGTGGGGACCCTCGGCCTCCGATTTGGTGGGCGGGGCCCCTCGGCCTCCGATTTGGTTGGCGGGGCCCCTCGGCCTCCGATTTGGTGGGCGGGGCCCCTCGGCCTCCGATTTGGTTGGTGGGGCCCCTCGGCCTCCGATTTGGTGGGCGGGGACCCTCAGCCTCCAATTTGGTGGGCGGGGACCCTCGGCCTCCGATTTGGTGGGCGGGGACCCTCGGCCTCCGATTTGGTGGGCGGGGCCCCTCGGCCTCCGATGTGGTGGGCGGGGCCCCTCGGCCTCCGCTTTGGTGGGCGGGGCCGCTCGGCCTTCGATTTGGTGGGCGGGGACCCTCGGCCTCCGATTTGGTGGGCGGGGACCTTCGGCCTCCGATTTGGTGAACGGGGACCCTCGGCCTCCGATTTGGTGGGCGGGGCCGCTCGGCCTTCGATTTGGTGAACGGGGACCCTCGGCCTCCGATTTGGTGGGCGGGGACCCTCGGCCTCCGATTTGGTGGGCGGGGACCCTCTGCCTCCGATTTGGTGGGCGGGGCCGCTCGGCCTTCGATTTGGTGAACGGGGCCCCTCGGCCTCCGATTTGGATGGTGTGGTCCCTCGGCCTCCGATTTGGTGGGCGGGGACCCCCGGCCTCCGATTTGGTGGGCGGGGACCCTCGGCCTCCGATGTGGTGGGCGGGGCCCCTCGGCCTCCGATTTGGTGGGTGGGGACCCTCGGCCTCCGATTTGGTGGGCGGGGACCTTCGGCCTCCGATTTGGTGAACGGGGACCCTCGGCCTCCGATTTGGTGGGCGGGGCCGCTCGGCCTTCGATTTGTTGGGCGGGGCTCCTCAGCCTCCGATTTGGTTGGCGGGGCCCCTCGGCCTCCGATTTGGTTGGCGGGGCCCCTTATCCTCCGATTTGGTGGGCGGGGACCCTCGGCCTCCGATTTGGTGGGCGGGGACCCTCGGCCTCCGATTTGGTGGGCGGGGCCCCTCGGCCTCCGATTTGGTTGGCGGGGCCCCTCGGCCTCCGATTTGGTGGGCGGGGCCCCTCGGCCTCCGATTTGGTTGGTGGGGCCCCTCGGCCTTCGATTTGGTGGGCGGGGACCCTCAGCCTCCAATTTGGTGGGCGGGGCCCCTCGGCCTCCGATTTGGTGGGCGGGGACCCTCGGCCTCTGATTTGGTGGGCGGGGCCCCTCGGCCTCCGATGTGGTGGGCGGGGCCCCTCGGCCTCCGCTTTGGTGGGCGGGGCCAGGCCCCTCGGCCTCCGCTTTGGTGGGCGGGGCCGCTCGGCCTTCGATTTGGTAGGCGGGGCTCCTCGGCCTCCGATTTGGTTGGCGAAGCCCCTCGGCCTCCGATTTGGTTGGCGGGGCCCCTCGGCCTCCGATTTGGTGGGCGGGGACTCTCGGCCTCCGATTTGGTGGGCGGGGACCCTCGGCCTCCGATTTGGTGGGCGGGGACCCTCGGCCTCCGATTTGGTGGGCGGGGACCCTCGGCCTCCGATTTGGTGGGCGGGGACCCTCGGCCTCTGCTTTGGTGGTTTGGGCCCGTCGGCCTCCGATTTGGATGGTGTGGACCCTCGGCCTCCGATTTGGTGGGCGGGGACCCTCGGCCTCCGATTTGGTGGGCGGGGACCCTCGGCCTCCGATGTGGTGGGCGGGGCCCCTTGGCCTCCGATTTGGTGGGTGGGGACCCTCGGCCTCCGATTTGGTGGGCGGGGACCTTCGGCCTCCGATTTGGTGAACGGGGACCCTCGGCCTCCGATTTGGTGGGCGGGGACCCTCGGCCTCCGATTTGGTGAGCGTGGACCCTCTGCCTCCGATTTGGTGGGCGGGGACCCTCGGCCTCCGATTTGGTGGGCGGGGCCCCTCGGCCTCCGATGTGGTGGTCGGGGCCCCTCGGCCTCCGCTTTGGTGGGCAGGGCCGGGCCCCTCGGCCTCCGCTTTGGTGGGCGGGGCCCCTTTGCCTCCGATTTGGTGGGCGGGGACCCTCGGCCTCCAATTTGGTGGGCGGGGACCCTCGGCCTCCGATTTGGTGGGCGGGGACCCTCGGCCTCCGATTTGGTGGGCGGGGACCCTCGGCCTCCGATTTGGTGGGCGGGGCCCCTCGGCCTCCGATGTGGTGGTCGGTGCCCCTCGGCCTCCGCTTTGGTGGGCGGGGCCGGGCCCCTCGGCCTCCGCTTTGGTGGGCGGGGCCGCTCGGCCTTCGATTTGGTGGGCGGGGCTCCTCGGCCTCCGATTTGGTTGGCGGGGCCCCTCGGCCTCCGATTTGGTGTGTGCTCTGCCTGGGGCCACTGTGCTCTGCCTGGGGCCCCATATGCTGCCTGGGGCCCCTGTGCTCTGCCTGGGGCCCCATATGCTGCCTGGGGCCCCTGTGCTCTGCCTGGGGCCCCTGTGCTCTGCCTGGGGCCCCATGTTCTGCCTGGGGCCCCTGTGCTCTGCCTGGGGCCACTGTGCTCTGCCTGGGTGTAGGACACTGGTGACGTCACTTATCTCCGGACATTAGCTCCGGACATTAGCTACGGACATTAGCTCCGGACAATAGCTCCGGACAATAGCTCCGGACAAAGCCACGGAAGTTGGCACAAATTGCAGGAAGTAGTATTCTAGGCAATTATATATTAGAAGAGGAAAAAAGTTCTCCAGTTCATCATCAATTAAGATGTGTCGAGCATACAAAGTATACTCTGGGATGTCTGTTCAAGACCAGGACAAATCCTTAGATCCTTATTTCACTTGTGAGATGTGTAAGAAAACTCTGGAGAGATGAACTTAGTGATGAAAGTAGTAGCACAGAAATTGAGGCAGATTTTGAAGATCAGAATTACAGTCATAGAGATGAAACCAATGAAAGAAAACAATACTATCCCAACCAAAATTACCTTACTGATTTGATCAGTGGATCTTGGTCTTACAAAGTCTAATGCTGAACTCTTAAGGCCATGTGCACACGTTAAGTATTTTTCGCGTTTTTTTCGCATTTTTTTGCTATAAAAACGTGATAAAAACGCGAAAAAAACGCTTACATATGCCTCCCATTATTTTAAGTGTATTCCGCATTTTTTGTGCAAATGTAGCCTTTTTTTCCGCGAAAAAATCGCATCGCGGAAAAAAAAGCAACATGTTCATTAAAATGCGGAATTGCAGGGGATTCCGCACACCTAGGAGTCCATTGATCTGCTTACTTCCCGCACGGGGCTGTGCCCACGATGCGGGAAGTAAGCAGATTATGTGCGGTTGGTACCCAGGGTGGAGGAGAGGAGACTCTCCTCCACGCACTGGGCACCATATAAGTGGTCAAAAAATAAGAATTAAAATAAAAAATAGTCCTATACTCACCCTCGATGTCTTCCCGCCTCCACTGCATGCTGTCGCTTCGGTTCCTGTAGCTGATGTGCGGTGAAGGACCTTGCCGATGACGTCACTGTCCTGTGATTGGTCGTGAGCGGTCATGTGACCGCTCACGTGACCGTGACGTCACGGAAGGTCCTGTGCGCACAGACCAGCTATAGGAAGAGGAACGGACGCCGCTGAGGAAATGTCTGGGTGAGTATAACCTTTTTTTTAATTTTTTTTATTATTTTTAAACATTCTATCTTTTACTATAGATGCTGCATAGGCTGCATCTATAGTAAAAAGTTGGTCACACTTGTCAAACAGTATGTTTGACAAGTGTGACCAACCTGTCAGTCAGTTTTCCAAGCGATGCTACAGATCGCTTGGAAAACTTTAGCATTCTGCAAGCTAATTACGCTTGCAGAATGCTAAAAAAACGCGAAAAAAACGGAAAAAAAACGCAAAAAAAAATGCGGATTTCTTGCAGAAAATTTCTGGTTTTCTTCAGGAAATTTCTGCAAGAAATCCGCAACGTGTGCACATACCCTAACATCCAGACTCAAACAATGGAACTTGCTAGATAAACCTGTTCAAGTGTCGAACAGAAAAAACTATATCACACTTTTTCCAGCTTTTTTATTTGTGAAGATGAACTCTGCTATTGTCATGATATATCTGGTCTGTTTCAAAATATTGGATTTTTTTTTTTATCCTACTGAGTGGGGCCTCTTCACTGACAGTTCATTAAAGAGTCTCAAATCAGTATTACTCTACAATGGTATCTTCCCCTTGCTCACTCAGCAAAGCTTAAAGACTATGAAAATGTAAAGAGATTTCTTAATGAATTGAAATATGAGGAGATTTCAAAATGGTTGCATTGTTGTTTGGTCTTCAAGGAGGGTATACTACGTTTCCCTGCTTTTTTTTTTTGCCTTTGAGATAGCAGGGACACTAAAACACACTCAAATAGACAATATTGACCTCAACGTACTGAGTTTGCTGTGGGGAATAACAACATTAAATGGGAGCCACTTGTAAACCCTCGAAAGGTGCTAATGCCACTTTTGAACATCAAACTAGACCTCATAAAACAATTTGTCACAGCTTTGGACAATCAGTGTCATTCAAGCACCTAGAAGATCTCTTCCCAAAGATTTCAGAAGCAAAAGTTAAAGCTGAATCTTTTGTTGTCCCTCATATCAAGAAAGTTATAGAATGTCAAGAGTTTCCTAACCTCCTAAAAAAAGAAGAGAAAGAAGCATTGATCAGTTTTGTTAAAATAGTTACAGACTTTCTTGGAAATGATAAAGCTGAAAACTATGTTGCATTGGTTGACACTAGTGAAACATGGGCTTCAAGATGTTTCTAAAATTGTATATCCTTGATGTCATTCTTCATAAAATCAAACAGAACATGGGTGCCTATTCAGAGGAGCAAGGAGAGCACTTTCATCAAGATATCCTACATTTTAAATGTTGCTACCTGGGAAACTGCAATGAGAAATTATGGGAGACTACAACTGGGGAATGAAATTGCAGGTAATGGAGAAACAAGAGGGATTAAATCTACGCTGCCATGTGGAAAGCATGAAGGGTACCAGTCTGGGTATGAGCATTATCAGTGGTTGTGTGCACACAATCTTACCAGTTGAGCACCATTAGATTATTTTTTTGACATTTTTACCTAGATAAGACCCTATTTGCACTTTGTGTCTTTCCAGTCTTTGTTTTATTTACATTTGGGGATTAATGCATGAAAGTGATCTCACATAACCTTGCAAATCTTGCAAAAGTAATCATTTCTAGTTTCCATTTAATTAATTTGTAACATTTTGATAAAATTATTCTATTGGTTTGAAAAATATTGTATTTTGATTTTATTATGAACTTAAACTCAAACATTTGTAATTTTCCTTAAAAAAAGTAATCCAATTTCAACTTTTCAATGCCCTGACCACAAAATCAAAGTTTTTGAAGGCTAATACACTGTTTCCATATTTTTAGGCTATAACCAATTAAGAAATTACATCTATTCCATGGGAACAAAGATCGTGTTACATAATTGAAACTTTTATTTTAAATACATTTTATTTATATTGTTATTATCTGTGAAAAGCAGCTCTTTGCTAGAAAAATACAGTCTACAATTTACATCATATTCATAACCATTGGATAGCCGTAACATACTCATCTTGTGATTGAGTACTATGAAATAATGTTTTCTAAAAAGTAGATCATTTTGTGCCACACATCTCAGGACAATGTTGGAAATGTATGGGTCTATGCGATAAAAACAATATGCTTTTCTTCTTCATTAAATATCATATGTATTTTCCATAACTGTGAAAAGCAGAATAAAAAAATCACATCACTCATTGATCACCTTCACTGTCAAAAAGTTTTTCTAAATATCTAATCTGTATTTTCTCCCTTTCCATTGCTTCTTGTAATTACATGGGCAAATGAGAATAAGGATGATCCCTCTATACTGTGATATTCCTTCAGATATTTGTGGACAGCTATTAAGTCTCCTCTTAGCCTTCTGTTTTGCAAGCTAAACATTCCCAGATCCTTTAACAGTTCCTCATAGAACATACCTTGCAGTCCGATCATCATCCTGGTAGCTTTTCTATGAACTTGCTCCAGTGTTTCAATTTCTTTTTTAAAATGTTGAGATCTATTGGAAGTAGCAATCCTACAAGTCAATGTCAACCCTTTAACAAGCCTTGTCACATGACTTACGATAACAGCCAACCCAAAATCTCAATTTACAGACACTGTGTTTCGGGGCACTGCCCCTCGTCAGTACAAAGTGGAGATCTGGTTTGGCTGTGTGATAGGCGTCCGACCGATATCCAAGAAGTATCGTTTCTCCTTGCGAAGATTGACATGCTAAGCATGCCGAGATGAGGAGACTTAAAGCCGCAATGCTCCTCTGGGAAATATGCTAATTATGCAAATTGTCTCTTCAGAGAGGAAGAGAACTAGAACTCTGGTGCCACCTATTGGAAGTTAGCAATCATACAAGGCTCAATAAAGGGTCAACATTGACTATATGGGTCCTTCTCCCCGCTGCCATCAGGATACCTCATCCCTAGTAGTCACCTATTACTGCCCTTGCTAGTGCACTGGGCAGCAAGGAGCACTAGCCTCACCTCTGCAGACAATACACACAGGGGAAATTGACAAACACCGAAAGGGACAAGGTAACAAAAACACCATACTTAGCATATGAACACCGCTGCTAAGCTCCACACTGCAGAGAATATCAGCAACTGGACTCCAATAACCAGACATAGCTAGCACCAGAGAGCTGCACCTGCTAGGCTGGTTTCCAGAAACTGTATCACCAACAGTCAGCTGATGCATCAGGTGACCTTTTAAGGGATGATGAGAGTGGTCACCACCTGCATCAGCTGACCCAGCAGCACTGCAGTAACATCAGACTGCCAGTGGGGGAAAAACTGACATTAACCCCCCGATAGTCCAAAAGGAAAAAAGTTTTAAACTGAGTGGAACCAGAGCTGCCACAAATCAAAAAATAGATCATGACAGTACCCCCCTTTCAATGATAGGCCCTGGATCCTCAAAACAGGATCTCACCAGAAAATGACACACGGTGAGGACACCTCGATCCACCAGAGTACACCTCTGCAGTCACCTGACCCACAGGTTTATGGCGAACGAAGCCCGATGGAGGTGACGATAATGTAGGCTCCGGAGGTGCCACAAATCTCCAGAGTACCGACCTGTGGAATGAGCTGTGTATATGCATTACTGGGGGTAACTCAAGCTGTATAGTCCCTGGGCTGGGAATGGCCGACACCCTTGTACGGGCCATGGAGATGCTGCCATGTCCTGTTGCACGTGTGTTGTCTGAGCGGGTTTTTAGTTCGGCCTGTGCAATCATAATGGAAAGGCGCACATGCCTGTCAACGGAAAATGCAGACGGGCTGACTCTTCTAAAATTTAACAAGGGCTGGATTTTCTTGTAAGCCCTACCGATGACAGCAACCCAACATAAATGCAGCAAAATGTTCTGTTTTGGAAGTTGTACATGCCTTACCATACAAACCCATATTGATCAGGAAATCACATGATCAGGAAATCATATGAACTCGAGCGTGGGAACTTTTCCAAGGCTCCATGTCATGAGGATATCCAGCAGAGGGCGCATCACCGCAACTCAAGGTAACTACAGGTCATTCCCCTGCAATCCATTAATTCCTGGGGGTTTTACAGGCACGAGCACTGCTTTAGCAGAGTTCCTGGCTGTAAAATGATTTAACCCCTTCAGATGGATTTACTTCATGGGACTTGATCTGAGCGATGGAAGGTATGAGATATTGTTGTTTTTTTATTTTTCCTTTGTTACAGAACGAGGGTCTTCAGGTGGATTACCAGTATAATAAAATATTACAACAACCTGTGTCTTTATTTCATTAAAATACTTTTAAATAATGTGTGTGTGTTTTATTAACCATTTCGTACAATTGGATTAATAATGGATAGGTGTCATAATTGACGCCTCTCCATTATTAATCTGGCTTAATGTCATCTTACAATAGCAAGGTGACATTAACCCTTCATTACCCCATATCCCACTGCTACATGGGAGTGGGAAGAGAGTGGCCAAGTGCCAGAATAGGCGCATCTTACAGATGTGCCTTTTCTGGGGTGGCTGGGGGCAGATGTTTGTAGCCGGGGGGGCAATAACCATGGACCCTCTCTAGGCTATTAATATCTGCCCTCAGTCACTGGCTTTACCACTCTGGCAGAGAAAATTGACCGGGAGCCCACGCCAATTTTTTCCGCGATTTAACCCTTTATTTTACAAGCTACAGCACCCAAATTTTGCACATACACACTACTAACATTAGTAGTGTGGAATATGCAAAAAAAAGGGATATGAGATGGTTTACTGTATGTAAACCATGTCTCATATCCTGTCGGGTTTGTGAAGGAGAAATGAAAAGCCGGCAATTGAATTACCGGCTTTTCTATAGAACATCGCTGCGTATTTCTCGCACGTCACACCGCTGGTCCATGTGTAATCCGTATTTTTCTCGCCCCCATAGACTTTCATTGGCGATTGTTTTGCGCAATACGGTGACAAACGCAGCATGCTGCGATTTTCTATGGCCGTAGAAGACCGTATAATACGGATCCGTAAAATACGGCTGATAGGAGCTGGGACATAGAGAATCATTGGGCCGTGTGTTATGCGTATTTTATGGATGTATTTTCTGCGCTCATACGTCCGTAAAACTCACTAGTGTGACGCCGGCCTTAGGCTTCTGAGGTGCCAGTAGAAAAAAAGCTCTGATTTAACTCCTTCCCAACGTGGCCAATTTCCGTTTTTGCATTTTTGTTTTTTCCTCCCCTTCTTCCCAGAACCATAACTTTTTTTTTATTTGTCTGTCAACATGGACATATGAGGGCTTGTTTTTGCAGGATAAGTTGTACTTTTGAATGACACCATTCATTTTACCACATAATTTACTGGAAAACAGAAAAAAATCCAAGTGCGGTGAAATTCTGAAAAAACGCAATTCTGAAATATTTTTTTCGAATTGTTTTTATAGTGTACATTTTGTGGTAAAGAGGGCCACGCAATATGATTCTACTCATTATTATTGTTACGGCGATCCTAAACATCTCAAGGTTTTTTTTTATTATTTTAGCAATTTTTGGTACAATAAATAATGCTGGCAATATATCATCCATTATTGTACCAAAAATCTATTCCTGTCAGGTTTGGGCACAAAATCTAACACTACTTCTACAGTGTACACAGTGGCCACTAAACAGGCAAATCCCATAACAAAAACAAAATGAGCAAATACCCTGCAGTAAATAAATAAATAGCAATAGCGAATGAATACAATATAAAGTACTTTCTTAACATATTTTTGATAAAAAAAACTTAAAAGTCATCCCTCCACGTTATGGTGACCCTATTTGGGACAGTCCAAACCTCTAGTATTAAAACCTTACCATGTGTCTAATGATTTATTTGTGAATAAAGGATGAAAAGGAGAGGAGCCCCAACTAATGAACACCCAGCAGTGGGGAGCTTCTTAAATGTAATATCCAGCTTAATAAAAAAAAGGGATTCCCCACCCCTATTTGCACAGGGTGCAGAGGCTGAAACAGAAAGCAAAAGCAATGAATTGGTATATACAGCAAGTTGGGGAGCATGCAGCGGCAGCCGCATGTTAAAACCAAAGAAAAAATTGTTAACCAAGTACCCTATATTATTTTCATGCAATATTGCTATTTATTTATTACTGCAGGGTGTTTGCTCATTTTGTTTTTGTCTTAGGTTTATTCAGTATTTTGTACAAAAAAATGTGTCGTATTACACGTGTAACAATTTTTCGATACAACATTCAAAGAACTCACCTTCATTTTGAGTGAAATTATATTTTACTGTGACTGCATCTAGGGTGAATTTTCCCTTTAGAACCCTCATAGGGATTGTGAAAAAGGGCAAAACTGTTTAAAATTATGACACCAAAATGATTTAAAGTCCTGTAAGAGAAATTTTCCTTGAAAAAATGTAGATGGTTCTCAACTGTATTTATGTCCAGGTGATGCCTCTCCACCCCCTTCAAAGTTATCACCTTACCGAATGTGTGACCCCTGTGCAGAGCGGGTAAACATGGGGAAAAAAATAAAACATTTTAGGGCAGGCTATTTGCCATATTACCAGGAAAACCTGTGTTCTAAATTCAGTGATTTTATTTTCCACAACAGGTGGTTGCCAACTGCATTTATGACCAGATGACCACTGTGCATTCCCTGCAGAGTCAACACTTCTCAACATGTGTGGCAGGGCAGAATAGAAATGGCAAAATAGGCAGAAAAGGCAAAATTGTCTGAAATTATTAAATCAAAATTACAAGGTGGCAACAGCACCACTTATAATATATATGACCTGATGGACTAGATGTCTTCTAGATGGTCTGAACAGAGGTGCACCACCAAGACAGCCAGATTCAGTCTTAACTGCACTGTGTCCTTTCTCAATCAGATACACTAAGCTCCATTCTATAATATCTATGTGTGAACATGCTCCTGCCATGCTAACCAGGCAGTGTGGCTTTAAGGTGGCTCTTGAAGCAATGAATTCAGCAACAGTCCACTCCTTGCGAATCTCCTCCAAATTTTTGAATGGCCTTTTCTTAACAATTTTTTCATGGCTGTGGTTATCCAAGTTGCTTGTGCAACTTTTTCTACCACACTTTTTCCTTCCACTCAACCTTCCATTAATATACTTGGATACAGCACTCTGTGAACAGCCAGCTTCTTTAGCAATGACCTTTTGTGGCTTACCCTCCTTGTGGAGTGTATCAATGACTACCTTCTGGACATCTGTCAAGTCATCAGTCTTCCTCATGATTGTGAAGCCTACTGAAACAGACTAAGGGACATTTTTAAACACTTAGGAAGCCTTTGCAGGTTTTATGTTAATTATTCTAATTTACTGAGATAATGACTTTTGGGTCTTCATTGGCTGTAAGCCATAATCATCAACATTAACAGAAATAAACACTTAAAATAGATCACTCTGTTTGCAATTACTCTATATAATATATGCATTTCTCTTTTTGTATTGAAGAAATTAAATAAATTAACTTTTTGTTTATATTCTAATTTTGTGAGAAGCACTTGTACAACATATGTAGCCTACAAAAGTCTGAAAATGTTGTGTATGGATAAATAGGTTGCTGGTTACCACTGATAACCTGATAACCATCTCTTTTCCGCTGGCTAGATAGATTGACATCTTGTGGAGACTAAAAAGGCTGTTTTCTGAGCTCAAAATTTGTTCAACAGACTCCAAGAGGAAGGCCGGGGACACACTTAACGTATAAAAAAACGGTCCGTTTTCCACGGCCGAGAATCGCACAAATGTTTCAAAAACAGTGATCCGTGTGCAGTGCGAGGATGCAATTTCCTCGCATCAAATGATCCGTGTGACATCCGTGTGACATCCGTATGGCATCCGTATGCCGAGATTTTCTCGCAGGCTTGCAAAACCGACATCTAATGGATTTATGTGCTCAAATGTTCGGGAAAACATATATACAGTATATATATATATATATATATATATATATATATATATGTCAGTGAGACACACATATATATATATTCTGTATTTATATTTAATTCAGCGCGATATCTGTGAAAAGCCGGTAATTCAATTGCCGGCTTTGCATTTCTCCTTCACAAACCCGACAGGATATGAGACATGGTTTACATACAGTAAACCATCTCATATCCCCTTTTTTTTTGCATATTCCACACTACTAATGTTAGTAGTGTGTATGTGCAAAATTTGGCCGCTGTAGCTGCTCAAATAAAGTGTTAAATTGCGGAAAAAATTGGCGTGGGCTCCCGCGCAATTTTCTCCGCCAGAATGGTAAAGCCAGTGACTGAGGGCAGATATTAAAAGCCAGGAGAGGGTCTATGGTTATTGCCCCCCCCCCCCGTGGCTAAAAACATCTGCCCCCAGCCACCCCAGAAAAGGCACATCTGGAAGATGCGCCTATTCTGGCACTTGGCCACTCTCTTCCCACTCCCTGTAGCGGTGGGATATGGGGTAATGAAGGGTTAATGCCACCTTGCTATTGTAAGGTGACATTAAGCCAGATTAATAATGGAGAGGCGTCAATTATGTCACCTATCCATTATTAATCCAATTGTCTGAAAGGGTTAAAAAACACACACACACACATTATTAAAAATGATTTTAATGAAATAAACACACAGGTTGTTTTAGTATTTTATTGTTCTCTCAATCCAGCTGCAGACCCTCGCTTGGCAAAATAATAAACGCACAAGATACATACCCTCAGATGAACCGTCACGTCCCACGAGGTAATCCATCTGAAGGGGTTAATTATTTTACAGCCATGAGCTGTGCTAATGCACTCGCTCGTGTCTGTAATCCTCGGGGAATGAAGGAAATCTGAGTGATCTTTACTTACATTGAGTTGCGGTGATGCGCCCTCTGGTGGATGAACTCATGAACTGCAGCCTTGGAAAAGTTCCCACGCTCGAGTTCATATGAGTTCATCCACCAGAGGGCGCATCACCGCAACTCAATGTAAGTAAAGATCTCTCAGATTTCCTTCATTCCCCGGGGATTACAGACACGAGCGAGTGCATTAGCACAGCTCATGGCTGTAAAATAATTAACCCCTTCAGATGGATTACCTCGTGGGACGTGACGGTTCATCTGAGGGTATGTATTTTGTGCGTTTATTATTTTGCCAAGTGAGGGTCTGCAGCTGGATTGAGAGAACAATAAAATACTAAAACAACCTGTGTGTTTATTTCATTAAAATGATTTTTAATAATGTGTGTGTGTGTTTTTTAACCCTTTCAGACAATTGGATTAATAATGGATAGGTGTCATAATTGATGCCTCTCCATTATTAATCTGGCTTAATGTCACCTTACAATAGAAAGGTGGCATTAACTCTTCATTACCCCATATCCCACCGCTACAGGGAGTGGGAAGAGAGTGGCCAAGTGCCAGAATAGGCGCATCTTCCAGATGTGCCATTTCTGGGGTGGCTGGGGGCAGATGTTTTTAGCCACGGGGGGGCCAATAACCATGGACCCTCTCCTGGCTATTAATATCTGCCCTCAGTCACTGGCTTTACCATTCTGGTGGAGAAAATTGCGCGGGAGCCCACGCCAATTTTTTCCGCCATTTAACCCTTTATTTGAGCAGCTACAGCGGCCAAATTTTGCACATACACACTACTAACATTAGTAGTGTGGAATATGCAAAAAAAAGGGGGATATGAGATGGTTTACTGTATGTAAACCATGTCTCATATCCTGTCGGGTTTGTGAAGGAGAAATGCAAAGCCGGCAATTGAATTACCGGCTTTTCTATAGAACACCGCTGCGTATTTCTCGCAATGCACACTGCTGGTCCGTGTGTAATCCGATTTATTCTCGCCCCCATAGACTTTCATTGGCGAGTCTCGGCCGAGATACGCTGACAATCTCAGCCTGCTGCGAGTTCCCTTGGATCCGAAATACGGTGGAGAAAATATCGGATGATGGGAGCTGCACCATAGGTTAACATTGGGCCGAGTGCTATGCGATTTTTTATCGCATAGCACTCGTCCGTATTACGGTCTAGTGTGACCCCGGCCGAATTCAGAGTGTTATACATGTACAGTATTTTCCAGGAAATCAGAGGCTTTTTAATTATGCAATTGAACCTTTTGGGAAAATCGGGTGAAGACAGCAAATTCGAATTTCATAAGATTTGCTCATTTCTACGGTATTATAGCAAAACAAGATAATAAACATATTAAAATAATACTGAATATTAAATAAATACATACTGAAACCACAAGATTCTTGAACAAGTGCAACATCAGTACATAATGAGAGGAAATTCCAGTATATTTAGGGTATGTGCACACGTCAGGATTTCTTGCAGAAATTTCCTGAAGAAAACCGGAAATTTTCTGCAAGAAATCCGCATTTTTTTTTAGCTTTTTTTTCCTTTCTTTTCGCGTTTTTTTTAGCATTTTGCAAGCGAAATTAGCTTGCAGAATGCTAAAGTTTTCCAAGCGATCTGTAGCATCGCTTGGAAAACTGACTGACAGGTTGGTCACACTTGTCAAACATAGTGTTTGACAAGTGTGACCAACTTTTTACTATAGATGCTGCCTATGCAGCATCAATAGTAAAAGATAGAATGTTTAAAAATAATAATAAAAAAAATAAAATGGTTATACTCACCTGAAGACAGCCGATCTCAGCGGCATCCGTTCCGATAGATATTGTGTGTGTGCAGGACCTTCGATGATGTCGCGGTCACGTGAGCGGTCACATGAGCGGTCACGCAACCAATCACAAGACCACAATGTCATCGCAGGTCCTTCACACACACCATCTATAGGAACGGAAGCGGCAGCATGCACCGCTGATAGGCGGGAGGACTCCGGGGCCATCGAAGGTGAGTATATCACTATTTTTTATTTTAATTCTTTTTTTTTTACCATTTATATGGTGCCCAGTCCGTGGAGGAGAGTCTCCTCTCCTCCACCCTGGGTACCAACCGCACATGATCTGCTTACTTCCCGCATGGTGTGCACAGCCCCGTGCAGGAAGTAAGCAGATCAATGCATTCCTAGGTGTGCGGAATCCCCGCAATTCCGCAAATTTAATGAACATGTTGCTTTTTATTCCGCGATGCAATTTTTTCGTGGAAAAAAATGCAACATTTGCACAAGAAATGCGGAATACACTGTAAATAATAGGAGGCATATGTAAGCGTTTTTTTCGCGTTTTTATCACATTTTTATAGCGAAAAAAACGTGAAAAAAACACGAAAAATACTGAACGTGTGCACATGGCCTTACAGATGAATATTTTTCAATGACAGCCCAGAATGACTATATATATAAAAGTTCCAGGCAGAATGTGAGATGGACTGATTTTTTTTGTGACAATCACAATTTTATATTCCACAGCCATGGATTATTAGTGCTGTGGTGTATGAATTATTAAATAAATAATAATTTTTACTTTTATATATTTTCTTTCTATTTTTCTTATCCAACAATTTTTTATGGAATTAGCTTTTTTTCGTTCTGTTTTTGAATTATTTGAATGATCTTTTTATTTTCTGCTGAAATTAAGTGTTGAAGTCCAATTTGATGGATTAATTTCATATCATCATGATCTTAATTCTGATGAAAACTGCAGCAGTCATTAACGCAATATGTCAAAGCCATTACCTGTTCATTTGTGCTTGACATGAATATACCATAATGGAAGAAATACATATAAAGTTCACAGTAAATGTAACTTAAAATAATACCTAAAAAATGTATGCAATATGTGATTTCCATTAACTTTGACAACTTGGCTCTTGAATATACCACAATGGAAAAAATGCTCATAGTTAATGTGACCTGAGAGTTTTACATTGAAGAATGTATCACAGAGGCTCTATTCCCCTGAACAAACTAGAGAAATCTCCTTTTAATTTAAAATCAATGATCCTTTTCGAATGGATGTAGTATCTGAGTAAAATTATCTTTCTAAGAGACTTGATCCACATCGGAAAGTTTGAATATATAATAGTGTGCAAAAAATTTAGGGCAGGTGTGGAAGAATTCTGCAAATTAAGAATGTTTTCAAAAATAGAAGTGTTAACAGTTTATTTTTATCAATTAGCAAAATCCAAAACGAATGGATAAGAGTTGGGCGAATCTTTTAAAATTCAAATTGTCCACCTTCATTAAATTCAAAACATAAATAGATAGTAAATATATTTGCGAGCTGTAAAGTGTAAAATTATAAATCTCTCCATTCTTGCAAACAGAGAGGCTTTTTAATAAGAGGTACATTTCAAAGTTGCTTGTTTTTGATGACGCAAGCCTTTAACTTTCTTATGGAATACAATACTAAATAAAGTCACAATCATCATGTATTAAAATGATTATGTGTCTGTACGACAAATGGCTTTACCACTTCATGGCACTGAATTTATGTAGAACCTGAGATGCTCTTCGTTTATAAATGCTTTCATTACCATCACATACAAGTCAATAAAAAACTCAGCTGTATTATTAATCATCATTTCAAACATTATGAACATGATAACTCCCATCAACTGTTACATATCCTATTGACCATTCAGACCTAACACACTCAACATCTTGTTCTGCATTGTTGAAGTGGAAATATTGAAGAACGGATTATTAAAGACCTATTCAGTGTTCTCTCTGGCATGAAATTGTTAGTTCTATCCGAAACAACGAACACCAGTGTTCTGCCAACTAATTTCATTTTTGAATAATTATCATTTAATCTTTCTGGCTTGCTAATCTTCTTCTATTTATTTGTGATTTTCATAACATAGTCAGTTAGTGGCCATTGCTCCAATATTGTTTCTAAGGCAATTAGCTCAGCTTTTAAAAGCTTTAGTTAAACTTGGAACCTTGAATAACCATTATCTCTTAAACGACAGCATGAAGCGCATCGGGCTATGTCAGTGCATCTGTGTGAATGATTTGTCAGAGCTCAACACTCAGTTCAAGTAAGGCAAATGGAGAAGTAGCCTGCTGCTTGCCACACATTTTATTATACATTTATCCCAGGCAAGCATGTAATATAGTAAAGTGTTCCCAATACAATGTGACTGAGCCCAGCAGATTTGTGTAGGAGAAAATGAATTTAATTATATATTAGGTCAATTAAAAACATATTACTTTAGGGATCATAAACATTATCATCATCTCTAATATAGTATACACAGTATGTGATACTTTAGTAGATCTAGAGATTTACCCACTCTCAACTTTATACTAATTTTGTAAATAACTAAAATTTCTCATGAAACAAAATCGAAACTCTTTACGGCATTTTCTGTTCTCATATGTCCGTGCAGAGTATAATAAAGGCATGGTTGGTTGAATTCTAAATCATAGTTATAGACATTTAAAATCATAATGACCAATTAGATATAGACACGCCATTCCTTATCTACATAATGCAATACAATAGCTATTTACACAAAAACTAAGCTAATAGCAAAAACCTATGTCAAAGAAGTTAATTCAATAAATATACAAAAGATTGTTCTTATAGTTCAATTAATTTATTATTTTAGTATCCACTTTGCTTTTTACCCCTTAGTGACCACCAATACATCTTTTTAATTTCTCTCTGGTGGTCAGACCTATCAGTTTATCTCAAGTGATATCAAGGGCTTACCTGGTTAGGTGGATTTTCTAAGTTGTATGTCAGAAGGCAATGGTGCAGTTGCAGGAACTGAAAGCAATGATGCAGTTGAGTGGATCTGGCCAAATGGCATATGGATAAGTTAGGACCAGGATAGCTGGGTATGCAGTATGGCAGACAGACAGAAAATGCACCAGATCCAGCAGAGCTACGTGTGCAGATACACACTGGAGCGGAAAATGTATAAGCAATTTGGCAACTTGCTTGCAGATATGCGGAATGATAGAAGAATAAGTAATCTGGTAACTTAATTGCAGAGTTACAGTCACCCACATAAATAATAGATCTATAGACAATCTGGTAACTTGCTTGCAAAAATGTGGTTACACACTAGAATGGAAGAGCTGTGAGTATAGGAAATATAGGAATAGCAGAGATGAATAATAAGTTACTTCACTTACAGAAACCAAGGTGTGAACAGCACTAGTATTAGCAGAGACAAATTCTCTACCAGGAAGCTTGTAGCAGAGACGTTGAGAGTGCAATAGCATCAGGATTCACAGGACTTAGGGTACCGTCTCACAGTGGCACTTTGGTCGCTACAACGGCACGATCCATGACGTTCCAGCGATATACATACGATCTCGCTGTGTCTGACACGCTACTGTGATCAGGGACCCCGCTGAGAATCGTACGTCGTAGCAGATCGTTTGAAACTTTATTTCGTCGCTGGATCACCCGCTGACATCGCTGGATCGGTGTGTGTGACGCCGATGCAGCGATGTCTTCACTGGTAACCAGGGTAAATATCGGGTTACTAAGCGCAGGGCCGCGCTTAGTAACCCGATGTTTACCCTGGTTACCAGTGTAAATGTAAAAAAACCCAAACACTACATACTTACATTCCGGTGCCTGTCACGTCCCCGGGCGTCCGCTTCCCTGCACTCCTACTGCATCCTGTGTCAGCGCCGGCTGGCCGTACATCAGAACACAGCGGTGACGTCACCGCTCTGCTTTATGGCCGCGCTTACACAGGATGCAGGAGGAGTGCAGGGAAGCGGACGCCCGGGGACGTGACAGGCACCGGAATGTGAGTATGTGTTTTTTTTTTTTACATTTACAATGGTAACCAGGGTAAACATCGGGTTACTAAGCACGGCCCTGCACTTAGTAACCCGATGTTTACCCTGGTTACCCGGGGACTTCGGCATCGTTGGTCACTGGAGAGCTGTCTGTGTGACAGCTCTCCAGCGACCACACAAGGACTTTCCAATGATCACGGCCAGGTCGTATCACTGGTCGTGATAGTTGGAAAGTTGCTGAGTGTGACGGTACCCTTAGAAAATAGTTGCAGATTGTTGGGTTATATTGCAGTCATTTGCTACAGAGATAATTAGACTGGGTGGAGCTCAGAGGAGTGAAAGTTCAGGCAAACTCCTGCAAAACACATGGTAGCTATAGCTAATAGTAATGCTCATGAATAGTGTTGAGCGATACCTTCCGATACTTGAAAGTATCGGTATCGGATAGTATCATCCGATACCCGAAAAATATTGGATATCGCCGATACCCGATACCAATACAAGTCAATGGGACACAAGTATCGGAAGCTATCCTGGATGGTTCCCAGGGTCAATGAGGAGTTTAGGACCTGCGATGATGTCGCGGCTTGTGATTGGTCGCGTGAGCGGTCACATGAGCGGCACGCGACCAATCACAAGCAGCGACGTCATCGAGGGTCCTAAACTCCTCATTCTTAGGAACGGAGGCTGCCGGTTACAATCGGTAAGGTCCAGGGACCGCCGGACGGGTGAGTATATCCATATTTTTTATTTTAATTCTTTATTTTTTACATGAATATGGATCCCAGGGCCTGAAGGAGAGTCTCCTCTCCTCCAGACCCTGGGAACCATACACTGGGAACTTCCGATTCCGATTTCCGATACCACAAAAATATCGGAATTCGGTATCGGAATTCCGATACTTGCGGTATCGGAATGCTCAACACTACTCATGAATGCTCAGGCATACATGTGTGTTGTGAATTCCGCTCTTGGGCTCCCTCCAGTGGTTGTAAATAGCACTTTTGTGAATTCTGTTCTTGGGCTCCCTCCTGTGGTTTTGAGTGGTATAGCTGCTTCTTGGATTTAGCATTAGCAGCTGCTTCCACTGATCGTCTTTCTGGCTCGGCTATTTTAGTCTGGCCTTATTCCTCAATCAATGCCAGTTGTCAATTGTTCCTGCTTGGAGCCACTGCTCTTTTGGATTTCCCTGACACTCTGTCCAGTTCAGCAAAGATAAGTCCTTGCTTGTCCTTTTGCAGTCCATTTGTTGTGGACTTTATTGTTCAGCACATTCTATGTTTTGCTCATTTGTCCAGCTTATCAGTATGGATCTATTCAGCTAAGCTGGAAGCTCTGGGCTGCAGATTTTGCCCTCCACATCTTTAGTCAGGTGTGGAGATTTTTGCATATCTCTGCGGTGGACTTTTTCTAGTTTTTATTACTGACCGCACAGTGTTCTTTCCTTACTATGTATATAGCTAGAAGTGGCCTCCTTTGCTAAATCTTGTTTCATATAACGTATGTCATTTCCTTCTCCTCTCACAGTCAATATTTGTGGGGGGCTGTCTGTTGTGAACTCTGTTTTCGGGCTCCCTCTTGTGGTCACAGGTGGTATTGTGTGAGTTTTGTTTTTGGGCTCCCCCTGGTGGCTTTGTTGGTTATCCTGCTGATCTGTGGCTGGATCAGCTGCCTCGTTATGCACTAGGGAGTTTCCTATTTAGCTCTGCTTCACCTCCACTTGTTGCCGGCTGTCGATGTATTCAGTGCTATTTTGATCTCCCCTGATTATCTTCGTTTTAAGTCTCTTCTGGAGAAGCTAAGTTTCTGTTTGATTATTTTTTGCTCATCAGTCTGCAATATGATTTCAGTGCATGATGAGTTAGTCCAGCTTGCTAATATGTGAGTTCTTGCTGCTGGTAAGCTCTGGGGTACGGAGTTGCTTCCCCCGCACCGTTAGTTGGTGCGGGGGCTCGAGCAATCTCTGCGTGGATATTTTGCTTAGGGTTTTCTATTGACCGCACAGCTCCCTTCCTATTTTCTGCTATCTAGTGTTAGCGGGCCTCATTTGCTAAATCTATTTCATCTCTGCGTTTGTGCTTTCCCCTTAACTCACCGTTAATATTTGTGGGGGGCTTTTCTATATCTTTGGGGTCATTTCTCTGAGGCAAGTAAGGACTTTACTTTCCCTCTAGGAATAGGTAGTTTCTCAGGCCATGAAGAGACGTCTAGGATTTCCAGGTAACGTTCCACGGCTGCCTATAGTTGTTTGCGGATAGGATCAGGTTGCGGTCAATCCAGATACCACTTTCCCAGAGCTGGTCGTCGGTTTAGTTACTTAGCTAGTCAGACTTGTGATCCTTGCCACTAGGATCATAACAGCTGTCCTATCCTTTGGGGATTTTCTCTGAGGCAAGATAGCTTTCCTGTTTCTACCTTTAGGGGTAGCTAGTTCTCCGGCTGTGACGAGGTGTCGAGGGAGTGACAGGAACATCCCACGGCTACTGCTAGTGTTGTGTTAAGATCAGGAACTGTGGTCTGTATAGTTACCACCTGCTCAGAGCTAGTCGCATGTCGCTCATAAATTACCAGTCCATAACAGTACAACTGGCCAAAAATGAGTTGAATGCATCTCAAGAGAAGGAAAAGAAAAAGAGTTCTGAGCCATTTTTTTTTCTTTAGTCTGTTTTGTCTTTTTCCTTCCTCTTAATCTCTGGGTGGATTTGGGCGTGGACATGGATGTTCAGGGTTTGTTTTCTCGTGTGGATCAGCTTGCTGCAAGAGTTCAGAGTATCCAAGATTATGTTGTTCAGACTCCAGCCTTAGAGCCTAGAATTCCTACTCCAGATTTGTTTTACGGGGATAGATCTAAGTTTTTGAACTTTAAAAATAACTGCAAATTGTTTTTTGCTCTGAAACCTCGTTCCTCTGGTGACCCCACTCAGCAAGTTAAAATAGTTATTTCTCAGCTGCGTGGTGACCGTCAGGACTGGGCATTCTCCCTTGAGTCAGGGGATCCGGCATTGCTTAATGTAGATGCATTTTTTCAATCGCTCGGATTATTGTATGACGAACCTAACTCTGTGATCATGCGGAAAAAACCTTGTTGGCTCTGTGCCAGGGTCAGGAAGCGGCAGAATTATACTGCCAGAAATTTAGAAAATGGTCTTTGCTTACTAAATGGAATGAGGACGCTCTGGCAGCAATTTTCAGAAAGGGTCTTTCTGAAGCCCTTAAAGATGTTATGGTGGGGTTCTCCACGCCTGTTGGTCTGAGCGAATCTATGTCTCTAGCCATTCAGATCGATCGGAACCTGCGCGAGTGCAAAATGGTTCACCATATGGCAGCATCCTCTGAACAGAGTCCTGAGCCTATGCAATGTGATAGGATTCTGACTAGAGCGGAACAGAGGGGATACAGACGTCAGAATGGGCTGTGTTTTACTGTGGTGATTCAGCTCATACTATCTCTGATTGCCCTAAGCATATTAAGAGGGTTGCTAGATCTGTTACCATTAGTACTGTACAGCCTAAGTTTCTCCTGTCTGTGACCCTGATTTGCTCATTGTCATCTTTCTCTGTCATGGCCTTTGTGGATTCAGGCGCTGCCCTGAACTTAATGGACTTAGAATTTACCAGGCGCTGTGGTTTTTCTTTGCAGCCTTTGCAGAGCCCTATTCTTTTGAGGGGTATTGATGCTACACCGTTGGCCAAGAATAAACCTCAGTATTGGACTCAGCTGACTATGTGCATGGCTCCAGCACATCAGGAAGATTGTCGTTTTCTGGTGTTGCATAATTTACATGATGTTGTTGTACTGGGTTTTCCATGGTTACAAGTACACAATCCAGTGTTGGATTGGAAATCGATGTCTGTGACTAGTTGCGGTTGTCAAGGGGTACATAGTGACATTCCTTTAATGTCAATTTCCTCTTCCCCCTCTTCTGATGTTCCTGAATTTTTGTCAGATTTCCAGAATGTATTCGATGAGCCCAAGTCCAGTTCCCTTCCTCCACATAGGGACTGTGATTTTGCTATTGACTTGATTCCAGGCTCTCAGTTCCCTAAGGGCCGACTTTTCAACCTGTCTGTGCCAGAACATACCGCTATGCGGAGCTATGTTAAGGAGTCCTTGGAGAAGGGGCATATTCGGCCGTCTTCGTCACCATTGGGAGCGGTATTCTTTTTTGTTGCCAAGAAGGATGGCTCCTTGAGACCCAGTATTGATTATCGCCTTCTTAATAAGATCACGGTCAAATTCCAATACCCTTTACCTTTGCTCTCTGATTTGTTTGCTCGGATTAAGGGGGCTAGTTGGTTTACCAAGATTGACCTTCGAGGGGCATATAATCTTGTTCGTATTAAACAGGGTGATGAATGGAAAACTGCATTTAATATGCCCGAAGGCCATTTTGAATACCTGGTGATGACTTTCGGGCTTTCTAATGCTCCTTCTGTATTTCAGTCCTTCATGCATGACATTTTCCGCAATTATCTTGATAAATTCTTGATTGTGTATTTGGATGATATTTTGATTTTATCCAATGATTGGGAGTCTCATGTGAAGCAGGTCAGGATGGTATTCCAGATCCTTCGTGATAATGCTCTATTTTTGAAGGGGTCTAAGTGCCTATTTGGAGTTCAGAAGGTCTCTTTTTTGGGGTTTATTTTTTCTCCTTCGTCTATAGAAATGGATCCTGTTAAGGTCCAAGCCATTCATGACTGGATTCAACCCACATCTGTGAAGAGCCTTCAGAAATTTTTGGGCTTTGCTAATTTTTATCGCCGTTTCATTGTCAACTTTTCTAGTGTGGTTAAGCCCCTGACCGATTTGACGAAGAAAGGCGCTGATGATGGTCCTCTGAGGCTGTTGAGGCCTTTCAGGAGCTAAAGTGCCGATTTACTTCTGCCCCTGTCTTGCGTCAGCCGGATGTGTCTCTTCCTTTTCAGGTTGAGGTTGACGCTTCTGAGATTGGGGCAGGGGCCGTTTTGTCACAGAGGAATTCTGATGGTTCCTTGATGAAACCCTTGAGCCTTCTTTTCCCGAAAGTTTTCGCCTGCGGAACGCAATTATGATGTCGGCAATCGGGAGTTGTTGGCTATGAAGTGGGCATTTGAGGAGTGGCGACATTGGCTTGAGGGAGCCAAGCACCGCGTTGTGGTCTTGACCGATCATAAGAATTTGATTTACCTCGAGTCGGCCAAGCGGCTGAACCCTAGACAGGCTCGATGGTCCCTGTTTTTCTCCCGTTTCGATTTTGTGGTTTCATATCTTCCGGGATCTAAGAATGTTAAAGCGGATGCCCTCTCTAGGAGTTTTTTGCCTGATTTTCCTGGAGTTCTTGAGCCGGTTGGCATTCTTAGGGAAGGGGTGATTCTTTCTGCCATCTCCCCTGATTTACGGCGGGTGCTTCAGGAATTTCAGGCTGATAAACCTGACCGCTGTCCTGTGGGGAAGCTGTTTGTTCCTGATAGATGGACAAGTAAGGTAATTTCTGAGGTCCATTGTTCGGTGTTGGCCGGTCATCCTGGGATTTTTGGTACCAGAGATTTGGTGGCTAGGTCCTTTTGGTGGCCTTCCTTGTCGCGGGATGTGTGTTCTTTTGTGCAGTCCTGTGGGACTTGTGCTCGGGCTAAGCCTTGCTGTTCCCACGCTAGTGGGTTGCTTTTGCCTTTGCCTGTCCCTGAGAGGCCCTGGACGCATATTTCCATGGATTTTATTTCGGATCTTCCTGTGTCCCAGAGGATGTCTGTTATCTGGGTGGTTTGTGACCGGTTCTCTAAAATGGTCCATTTGGTACCTTTGCCTAAATTGCCTTCCTCCTCTGATTTGGTTCCATTGTTTTTTCAGCATGTGGTTCGTTTGCATGTCATTCCGGAAAATATTGTGTCTGACAGAGGTTCCCAGTTTGTTTCCAGGTTTTGGCGGGCCTTTTGTGCTAGGATGGGCATTAATTTGTCTTTTTCTTCGGCGTTCCATCCTCAGACAAATGGCCAAACTGAGTGAACTAATCAAACCTTGGAAACCTATTTGAGATGCTTTGTGTCTGCTGATCAGGATGATTGGGTGGCTTTCTTGCCGCTGGCCGAGTTTGCCCTTAATAATCGGGCCAGTTCGGCTACTTTGGTTTCACCTTTTTTTTGTAATTTTGGTTTCCATCCTCGTTTTTCTTCAGGGCAGGTTGAGCCTTCTGATTGTCCTGGTGTAGATTCTGTGATGGACAGGTTACAGCAGATTTGGACTCATGTAGTAGACAATTTGACGTTGTCTCAGGAAAAGGCTCAGCGTTTTGCTAACCGCCGTCGGTGTGTTGGTCCTCGGCTTCGTGCGGGGGATTTAGTCTGGTTATCTTCTCATCATGTTCCTATGAAGGTTTCTTCCCCTAAGTTCAAGCCTCGGTTTATTGGTCCTTATAAGATCTCTGAGATTATCAATCCAGTGTCTTTTCGTTTGGCCCTTCCAGCCTCTTTTGCCATCCACAATGTTTTCCATAGATCTTTGTTGCGGAGATATGTGGTACCCGTTGTTCCGTCTGTTGATCCTCCTGCCCCGGTGTTGGTTGAGGGGGAGTTGGAATATGTGGTTGAGAAAATTTTGGATTCTCGTTTTTCGAGGCGGAGGCTTCAGTATCTTGTTAAGTGGAAGGGTTATGGCCAGGAGGATAATTCTTGGGTGGTTGCCTCCGATGTCCATGCTGCCGATTTGGTTCATGCTTTACACTTGGGTGCTCTGGTGAGGGTTCGGTGACCCCTCCTCAAGGGGGGGCACTTTTGTGAATTCTGTTCTTGGGCTCCCTCCTGTGGTTTTGAGTGGTATAGCTGCTTCTTGGATTTAGCATTAGCAGCTGCTTCCACTGATCGTCTTTCTGGCTCGGCTATTTTAGTCTGGCCTTATTCCTCAATCAATGCCAGTTGTCAATTGTTCCTGCTTGGAGCCACTGCTCTTTTGGATTTCCCTGACACTCTGTCCAGTTCACCAAAGATAAGTCCTTGCTTGTCCTTTTGCAGTCCATTTGTTATGGACTTTATTGTTCAGCACATTCTATGTTTTGCTCATTTGTCCAGCTTATCAGTATGGATCTATTCAGCTAAGCTGGAAGCTCTGGGCTGCAGATTTTGCCCTCCACACCTTTAGTCAGGTGTGGAGATTTTTGCATATCTCTGCGGTGGACTTTTTCTAGTTTTTATTACTGACCACACAGTGTTCTTTCCTTACTATGTATATAGCTAGAAGTGGCCTCCTTTGCTAAATCTTGTTTCATACTACGTATGTCATTTCCTTCTCCTCTCACAGTCAATATTTGTGGGGGGCTGTCCTATCCTTTGGGGATTTTCTCTGAGGCAAGATAGCTTTCCTGTTTCTACCTTTAGGGGTAGCTAGTTCTCCGGCTGTGATGAGGTGTCCAGGGAGTGACAGGAACATCCCACGGCTACTGCTAGTGTTGTGTTAAGATCAGGAACTGCGGTCTGTATAGTTACCACCTGCTCAGAGCTAGTCGTTTCGCTGAACCTGCCAGACCCTAATGTCCAAGGGTCCGCCCATCTCTACTTATAATGAGATAGGTATCTGGGAGGGTTATGAGTGGAAAACAGTGTTTTTAATGTCGGATCATTTATTTGAACATCTTGTCATGCCTTTTGGATTAACCAATGCTCCTGCAGTCTTTCAGAACTTTATAAATTACATTTTTTTGGATATTATTGGAAAGTTTATTGTAGTATACCTTAATGACATTCAAAATTTTTCACCTGATCTGGATTCTCACTATGAGCATGTTCGGCTTGTTTTACAGAAATTCAGAGAATTTTTTTTGCTTGCTAAATTGGAAAAATTAAATTTTTCTGTGCAGGAAATATCGTTCCTGGTGTTCATTGTGCCAGCTGATGGGTTTATGATGGGCCCTGTGAAGATACAGTCTATAATTGATTGGGTTCAACCTCGTGACCTGAAAGCATTGCAAAGATTCACTAATTACTAGGGTTGAGCGAACTTGACCTTTTTAGGGTCGAGTCACGTTTTGCGAAACCCGACTTTTTGAAAAGTCGAGTCGGGCGAAATCGGCCGATTACTGCGAAAAGTCGAGGATAGGCCGGAACACGAAACCCTATGCACGTCAATGGGGATTATTTTTATTTATTTTTTTTTTTTTTTTTCTTTTTTCTCTTCTCTCTCTCTCTCTCTCTCTCTCTCTCTCCGTCCCATATTTCCCTCCGTCCCAGCACAGAAATTCTCGTGTTACACCTTGCAAATCCCTACTGCGCACAAGCGATAAAATGATGATAGCCGTGCACGCCCCTAACCCCTATGTCATCACTCTGCCCACACTCCTTCATTGGCTGAAAAAATGGCGCTAAAGGCGTCATACGAAACGCGACTTTGGCGCCAAGATCGCGTACCGCATGGCCGACCCCACACAGGGATCAGGTCGGGTTTCATGAGACTCCGACTTTGCCAAAAGTCGGCGACTTATGAAAATGAACGATCCGTTTCGCTCAACCCTACTAATTACTAGGGTTGAGCGACCTTTAGTTTTTGGGGGTCGAGTCAGGTTTTGTGAAACCCGACTGTCTTAAAAGTCGAGTCGAGTGAAATCGGCCGACCACCGTGAAAAGTCGGGTTTCGGCCGAAACACGAAACCCAATGAAGGAATTTATTTTATTTTTTTAATTTTTTTTTTCTCTCTCTCTCTCTCTCTCTCCCCCTCCGTCCCAGCACAGAAAATTTCGTATTGCACATTCCAAATCCCTACTGCGCACAAGCGATAACATGACGATAGGCGTTCACTCCCCTAAGACCTATGTCATCACTCTGCCCACGCTCATTCATTGGCTGAAAAAATGGCGCTAAACGCGTCATACGAAACGCGACTTTAGCGCCAAGATCGCGTACCGCATGGCCGACCACGCACAGGGATCGGGTCGGGTTTCATGAGACGCCGACTTTGCCAAAAGTCGGCGACTTATGAAAATGCACGACCCGTTTCGCTCAACCCTACTAATTACTGTAGGAACTGTATTAGGGTTTTTTTCTCAGATCATTAAACCTCTTACTGACCTAAGAGGGTAGATCTTAAGGTTTGGTCATTGAATACTGTTGGATCATTTGATAACTTAAAGGAGTACTTCATGTCTGCTCTAGTGTTGATTCTACCCAATCTCCAGAAACCATTCATCGTAAAGGTGGATGCCTCAGAGGTTGTGGTAGCAGCTGTTTCGTCACAAGTTTCCAAAACTGACTAATTTGCAATCATGTGCATTTTTCTCCAGGAAATTTTCATCTGCTGTGAGAAATTATGATGTTGAGAACCGCAAGCTCCTTGCTGTCAAGAAGAATGGAGTCATTTTTTGGAGGAGTTAATCCGATTATTGTGATGACAGACCATACAAAATTAGTTTTCATTCAATCTGTTAAACGTTTAACCCCTGGACAGGCCAGATGGTCCTTTTTTTTCTATATTAAATTTTTCTATGACGTTCAGACATGAGTCTATGAATGTTAGGTCTGACACTTTGTCACTCTATCTCTATTCCCTTTCTCCTCCAGAACCTCCATGCTCCATTCTTCCTCTAGGAATTGTGATTTCTATGATATTCTCAGAATTGGAAGCTGAAATTTGTGAAGTCCAGTCATTGGCCCCATCCGCTACTCCTGAATCTAAATTATATCTGTGTATCTTAGTTTTCGTCTATTGCAGGAGTTTCATGATTCCATCTTAAGTGGTCACCAAGGGGTCACTTCTACACAGAAAGCTGTTACTAGACTTTTTTTGGTGGTCATCCATGTGTAACAATATTAAGAATTTCATATACAGTACAGACCAAAAGTTTGGACGCACCTTCCCCTTCATGACCCAGCCTATTTTGGCCTTAATGACCTTGCCATTTTTTGCAATTCTGACCAGTGTCCCTTTATGAGGTAATAACTCAGGAACGCTTCAACGGATCCTTGCGGTTCTGAGATTCTTTTTTCATGACATATTGGGCTTCATGTTAGTGGTAAATTTAGGTCGATAATTTCTGAGTTTATTTGTGAAAAAAATGGAAATTTGGCGAAAAATTTGAAAATGTTGCAATTTTCACATTTTGAATTTTTATTCTGGTAAACCAGAGAGTTATGTGACACAAAATAGTTAATAAATAACATTTCCCACATGTCTACTTTACATCAGCACAATTTTGGAAACAAATTTTTTTTTTACTAGGAAGTTATAAGGGTTAAAATTTGACCAGTGATTTCTCATTTTTACAACAAAATTTACAAAACCATTTTTTTTAGGGACCACCTCACATTTGAAGTCAGTTTGAGGGTTCTATATGGCTGAAAATACCCAAAAGTGACACCATTCTAAAAACTGCACCCCTCAAGGTGCTCAAAACCACATTCAAGAAGTTTATTAACCCTTCAGGTGTTTCACAGCAGCAGAAGCAACATGGAGGGGAAAAATTAACATTTAACTTTTTAGTCACAAAAATGATCTTTTCGCAACAATTTTTTTATTTTCCCAAGGGTAAAAGGAGAAACTGGACCACAAATGTTGTTGTCCAATTTGTCCTGAGTACGCTGATACCTCATATGTGGGGGCAAACCACTGTTTGGGCGCACGGCAGGGCTCGGAAGGGAAGGAGCGCCATTTGACTTTTTGAATGAAAAATTGGCTCCAATCTTTAGCGGACACCATGTCGCGTTTGGAGAGCCCCCGTGTGCCTAAACATTGGAGCTCCCCCACAAGTGACCCCATTTTGGAAACTAGACCCCCCAAGGAACTTATCTAGAAGCATAGTGAGCACTTTAAACCCCCAGGTGCTTATCAAATTAATCCGTAAAAATGAAAAAGTACTTATTTTTTACACAAAATTTATTTTAGCCTCAAATTTTTCATTTTCACATGGGAAACAGGATAAAATGGATCCTAAAATTTGTTGGGCAATTTCTCCTGAGTACGCCGATACCTCATATGTGGGGGTAAACCACTGTTTGGGTGCACGGCAAGGCTCGGAAGGGAAGGCGCGCCATTTGACTTTTTGAATGGAAAATTAGCTCCAATCGTTAGTGGACACCATGTCGCATTTGGAGAGCCCCTGTGTGCCTAAACATTGGAGCTCCCCTACAAGTGACCCCATTTTGGAAACTAGACCCCCCAAGGAACTAATCTAGATGCATAGTGAGCACTTAAAACCCCCAGGTGCTTCACAGAAGTTTATAACGCAGAGCCATGAAAATAAAAAATTATTTTTCTTTCCTCAAAAATGATTTTTAGCCCGGAGTTTTTTATTTTCCCAAGGATAATAGGAGAAATTGGACCCCAAATGTTGTTGTCCAGTTTGTCCTGAGTACGATGATACCCCATATGTGGGGGTAAACCACTGTTTGGGCGCACGGCAGGGCTCGGAAGGGAAGGCACACCATTTGGCTTTTTGAATGGAAAATTAGCTTCAATCATTAGCGGACACCATGTCGCGTTTGGAGAGCCCCTGTGTGCCTAAACTTTGGAGCTCCCGCACAAGTGACCCCATTTTGGAAACTAGACCTCCCAAGGAACTAATCTAGATGTGTGGTGAGCACTTTGAACCCCCAAGTGCTTCACAGAAGTTTATAACGCAGAGCCATGAAAATAAAAAAATATTTTTCTTTCCTCAAAAATGATTATTTAACCCACAATTTTTTATTTTCCCAAGGGTAACAGGAGAAATTGGACCCCCAAAGTTGTTGTGCAGTTTCTCCTGAGTACGCTGATACCCCATATGTGGGGTTAAACCACTGTTTTGGCACACGTTGGGGATCGGAAGGGAAGTAGTGACGTTTTGAAATGCAGACTTTAATGGAATGCTCTGCGGGCGTCACGTTGCGTTTGCAGAGCCCCTGATGTGCCTAAACAGTAGGAAATCCCCACAAGTGACCCCACTTTGGAAACTAGACCCCCAAGGGAACTTATCTAGATGTGTGGTGAGCACTTTGAACCCCCAAGTGCTTCACAGAAGTTTATAACGCAGAGCCGTGAAAATAATAAATGTGTTTTCTTTCCTCAAAAATATTTTTTTAGCCCAGAATTTTTTAATTTTCCCTAGGGTAACAGGAAAAATTTGACCCCAAAAGTTGTTGTGCAGTTTCTCCTGAGTACGCTGATACCCCATATGTGGGGGTAAACCACTGTTTGGGCACATGCCGGGGCTCGGAAGGGAAGTAGTGATGATTTGGAATGCAGACTTTGATGGAATGGTCTGCGGGAATCATGTTACGTTTGCAGAGCCCCTGATGTGCCTAAACAGTAGAAACCCCCCACAAGTGACCCCATTTTGGAAACTAGACCCCCCAAGGAACTTATCTAGATGTGTGGTGAGCACGTTCAACCCCCAAGTGCTTCACAGAAGTTTACAACGCAGAGCCGTGAAAATAAAAAATCATTTTTCTTTCCTCAAAAAAGATGTTTTAGCAAGCAATTGTTTATTTTCACAAGGGTAATAGGAGAAATTGGACCCCAATGTTTGTTGCCCAGTTTGTTGTGAGTACGCTGATACCTCATATGTGGGGGTAAACCACTGTTTGGGCGCACGTCAGGGCTCGGAAGGGAAGGCGCGCCATTTGACTTTTTTTTTTACTTTTACGCTGGTAACCACGGTAAACATCGGGTTACTAAGCGCGGCCCTGCGCTTAGTAACCCGATGTTTACCCTGGTTACAAGCGAACGCATCGCTGGATCGCTGTCACAACGATCCAGCGATGACAGCGGGAGATCCAGCGACGAAAGAAAGTTCCAAACGATCTGCTACGACGTACGATTCTCAGCAGGGTCCCTGATCACTGCTGCGTGTCAGACACAGCGATATCGTATGGATATCGCTGGAACGTCACGGATCGTACCATCGTAGCGATCAAAGTGCCACTGTGAGACGGTACCCTAACTCTAATTCCAACCCTAACCCTAAGGCTATGTGCCCACTTTGCGGATTCGTGTGAGATTTTTCCGCACCATTTTTGAAAAATCCGCAGGTAAAAGGCACTGCGTTTTACCTACGGATTTACAGCGGATTTCCAGTGTTTTTTTGTGCGGATTTAACCTGCGGATTCCTATTGAGGAACAGGTGTAAAACGCTGCGGAATCCGCACAAAATTGACATGCTGCGGAAAATACAACACATCGTTTTTGCACGGTATTTTCCGCACCATGGGCACAGCGGATTTGGTTTTCCATAGGTGTACATGGTACTGTAAACCTGATGGAAAACTGATACGAATTGGCAGCGGCCAATCCGCTGCGGATCCGCGGCCAATCCGCTGCGGATCCGCGGCAATCCGCTGCGGATTCGCAGCCAAATCCGCACTGTGTGCACATGCCCTAACCCTACCCCTAACCCTAACCCTACCCCTATTTCTAACCCTAATTCTAACCCTAGTTCTAACCCTAACCCTAGTAGAAAAAAAAATATATATATTTTATTTATTTTTATTATTGTCCCTATGGGGGTGATAAAGGGGGGTAATTTACTATTTTTTTTATTTTGATCACTGTGATAGGCTATATCGCAGTGATCAAAATACATCTGAAACGAATCTGCCAGCCGGCAGATTCGGCGGGCGCAGTGCGCATGCGCCCGCCATTTTGGAAGATGGCGGCGCCCATGGAGAAGCCGGACGGACACCGGGAGGCCCGGTAAGTATGAAAGGAGGGTGATGGGATCACGGGGGGGGACCGGAGCACAGGGAGGGGGGACCGGAGCACGGGGGGAGAGGACAGGAGGACGGAGGAGCGGACAGGACGACTTAGGGGGGCGGACCACGTAACGGAACACTGGGGAGGAGATCGGTGGGTGTGGGGGGGACAGATTAGGTTTTCCAGCCATGGCCGATGATATTGCAGCATCGGCCATGGCTGGATTGTAATATTTCACCGTTTTTTTGGGTGAAATATTACAAATCGCTCTGATTGGCAGTTTCACTTTCAACAGCCAATCAGAGCGATCGTAGCCACGAGGGGGTGAAGCCACCCCCCCTGGGCTGAAGCACCACTCCCCCTGTTCCTGGAGATCGGGTGAAATTGGAGTTAACCCTTTCACCCGATCTGCAGGAGCGCGATCCCTCCATGACGCATACGCTGCATCACAAGTCGGATTGGCACCGACTTTCATGACGCAGCGTATGCGTCAAAGGTCGGGAAGGGGTTAAAGATTTTTCTGTAATTTCATGACTATAAAAATTGTACATTCACACTGAAGGCATCAAAACTATGAACTAACACATGTGGAGTTTTATACATAACAAAAAAGTGTGAAACAACTGAAATTATGTCTTATATCCTAGGTTCTTCAAAGTAGCCAACTTTTGCTTTGATGACTGCTTTGCACACTCTTGGCATTCTCTTGATGAGCGTAGTCATTGGAAATGGTCTTTCAACAATCTTGAAGAAGTTCACAGAGATGCTTAGCACTTGTTGGCCCTTTTGCCTTCACTCTACGGTCCAGCTCACCCCAAACCATCTCGATTGGGTTCAGGTCTGGTGACTGCGGAGGCCAGGTCATCTGGCATAGCACCCCATCACTCGACTTCTTGGTCAAATAGCCCTAACACAGCCTGGAGGTGTGTTTGGGGTCAATGTCCTGTTGAAAAACAAATGATGGTCCAACTAAACGCAAACTGGATGGAATAGCATGCCGCTGCAAGATGCTGTGGTAGCCATGCTGGTTCAGTATGCCTTCAATTTTAAATAAATCCCCAACAGTGTCACCAGCAAAAAAAACGCACAACATCACACCTCGTCCTCCATGCTTCACGGTGGGAACCAGGCATGTAGAGTCCATCCGTTCACCTTTTATGCGCCGCACAAAGACACAGTGGTTGGAACCAAATATCTCAAATTTGGACTCATCAGACCAAAGCACAGATTTCCACTGGTCTAGTGTCCATTCCTTGTGTTCTTTAGCCCAAGCAAGTCTCTTCTGCTTGTTGCCTTTCCTTAGCAGTGGTTTCTTAGCAGCTATTTTACCATGAAGGCCTGCTTCACAAAGTCTCCTCTTAACAGTTGTTGTAGAGATGTGTCTGCTGCTAGAACTCTGTGTGGCATTGACCTAGTCTCTAATCTGAGCTGCTGTTAACCTGCGATTTCTGAGGCTGGTGAATCGGACAAACTTATCCTCAGAAGCAGAGTGACTCTTGGTCACTTGGTCACTTGTGAGCCATTTTTTTTTAGCGCTTTATGGTTTTTGCCACTGCACTTGGGGCCACTTTCAAAGTTTTCCCAATTTTTGGGACTGACTGACCTTCATTTCTTAAAGTAATGATGGCCACTCGTTTTTCTTTACTTAGCTGCTGTTTTCTTGCCATAATACAAATTTTAGCAGTCTATTCAGTAGGACTATCAGCTGTGTATCCTCAAGACTTCTGCACAACACAACTGATGGTCCCAACCCCATTTATAAGGCAAGAAATCCCACTTATTAAACCTGACAGGGCACACCTGTGAAGTGAAAACCATTCCCGGTGACTACCTCTTGAAGCTCATCAAGAGAATGCCAAGAGTGTGCAAAGCAGTCATCAAAGCAAAAGGTGGCTACTTTGAAGAACCTAGAATATAAGACATCATTTCGGTTGTTTCACACTTTTTTGTTAAGTATAATAATTCCACATGTGTTAATTCATAGTCTTGGTGCCTTCAGTGTGAATGTACAATTTTCATAGTCATGAAAATACAGAATCTTTAAATGAGAAGGTGTGTCCAAACTTTTGGTCTGTACTGTATGTATTGTGATGCAGTGACCCCTGTATCAGGTAGGGGGCGCTGCATGGTCTCTCCAGTATACGCATGGAGGCATATTGAGGCCATGGGTATGCATGGATGTGGTACTGAGACAGTGTCTGGCATTGTGGTAAATGGGAGGTACAGTGGGGCAAAAAAGTATTTAGTCATTCAGCAATAGTGCAAGTTCCACCACTTAAAAAGATGAGAGGCGTCTGTAATTTACATCATAGGTAGACCTCAACTATGGGAGACAAACTGAGAAAAAAAATCCAGAAAATCACATTGTCTGTTTTTTTATCATTTTATTTGCATATTATGGTGGAAAATAAGTATTTGGTCAGAAACAAAATTTCATCTCAATACCTTGTAATATATCCTTTGTTGGCAATGACAGAGGTCAAACGTTTTCTGTAAGTCTTCACAAGGTTGCCACACACTGATGTTGGTATGTTGGCCCATTCCTCCATGCAGATCTCCTCTAGAGCAGTGATGTTTTTGGCTTTTCGCTTGGCAACACGGACTTTCAACTCCCTCCAAAGGTTTTCTATAGGGTTGAGATCTGGAGACTGGCTAGGCCACTCCAGAACCTTGAAATGCTTCTTACAAAGCCACTCCTTTGTTGCCCTGGCGGTGTGCTTTGGATCATTGTCATGTTGAAAGACCCAGCCTCGTTTCATCTTCAATGCCCTTGCTGATGGAAGGAGGTTTGCACTCAAAATCTCACGATACATGGCCCCATTCATTCTTTCATGTACCCGGATCAATCGTCCTGGCCCCTTTGCAGAGAAACAGCCCCAAAGCATGATGTTTCCACCACCATGCTTTACAGTAGGTATGGTGTTTGATGGATGCAACTCAGTATTCTTTTTCCTCCAAACACGACAAGTTGTGTTTCTACCAAACAGTTCCAGTTTGGTTTCATCAGACCATAGGACATTCTCCCAAAACTCCTCTGGATCATCCAAATGCTCTCTATCAAACTTCAGACGGGCCCGGACATGTACTGGCTTAAGCAGTGGGACACGACTGGCACTGCAGGATCTGAGTCCATGGTGGCGTAGTGTGTTACTTATGGTAGGCCTTGTTACATTGGTCCCAGCTCTCTGCAGTTCATTCACTAGGTCCCACCGCGTGGTTCTCTGATTTTTGCTCACCATTCTTGTGATCATTCTGACCCCACGGGGTGGGATTTTGCGTGGAGCCCCAGATCGAGGGAGATTATCAGTGGTCTTGAATGTCTTACATTTTCTAATTATTGCTCCCACTGTTGATTTCTTCACTCCAAGCTGGTTGGCTATTGCAGATTCAGTCTTCCCAGCCTGGTGCAGGGCTACAATTATGTTTCTGGTGTCCTTTGACAGCTCTTTGGTCTTCACCATAGTGGAGTTTGGAGTCAGACTGTTTGAGGGTGTGCACAGGTGTCTATTTATACTGATAACAAGTTTAAACAGGTGCCATTACTACAGGTAATGAGTGGAGGAAAGAGGAGACTCTTAAAGAAGAAGTTACAGGTCTGTGAGAGCCAGAAATCTTGATTGTTTGTTTCTGACCAAATACTTATTTTCCACCATAATATGCAAATAAAATGATAAAAAAACAGACAATGTGATTTTCTGGATTTTTTTGTCTCAGTTTGTCTCCCATAGTTGAGGTCTACCTATGATGTAAATTACAGACGCCTCTCATCTTTTTAAGTGGTGGAACTTGCACTATTGCTGACTGACTAAATACTTTTTTGCCCCACTGTATGTGTCACAGGGATGGATGCTCCCTACGATGCAACCCGGAGTATCTTGTCATTAGAGCACATAAGCACTGAAGATGTCATTTTGTGCACCTGGGTCCGGGTTGCGGGTAGCTATGAGAGATGGGAGGGTCTGGCTACCCACATACCTCACCACTGGATGAGGGCACTCACTGTACCTTTTTCCATGCAGGAGTATGAGGACCTGCAGTGATGTCATGATCACGCGATCAGCCCATGTGATATACCTCACCTATGGGGTGTGGTTACAAGGTACATAATGTGACCAGGGTGTGGGTCACATGGTCCCTGTGTATGTTCCTGTTTGGTTCCTGTAGGTCTGTGTGTAGACCTGAATAGTACCTGGACAGGCCATCTGTGTGATCCCGAGTAACCTGGGTGTTGGGAGGTCCTGGGAGGAGGACTGGATCCCTAAACAGCACGAGGTGAGGACAGGGATCTGCAGAGACAGAAACAGGTCACCTGTGGTGAGGACCATGGACTGACGAGGAGTCAGCCTGTGGAGCAGGAGCTCCTACGAGGTAACCCCGGATATGGGGAAAGGACTATGTGCTTTATTGAAGGTCAGTTACTGAACTGTGCGGCATGCAGTCACCCAGGACAACTGGACAAAGTAAGGTCCTGCATGTTTACTGACTGTGCTTTAAGCCATATACTGTGAAGTGCTAAGTATTATGTGAGGTCTGTGATGTGGAACATGGCCTTCCGAGGTTTATGCTGAGTGGATAATAAACCACATGGACTATTTATGAGAAAAACGTCTTGCTGTGTGTTATATCGCTGCCAAGAGAGTATTCTCCAACCCGCAAGTAAGTGCAATCTTACATATGGTGCTCGAATGCGGGCAACGGTCCAGGAGGCACACGTGGAGTTAATTGCTGTGGCTCGGCGGGGCCACGAAGATTGTGTCTGGCTGTAACTCGGCGGGGTTACGAAGCTGACAAGCGGCTTGCTGTGGATCGGCGGGTCCACGAAGGGGACAAGCGGCTTGCTGTGGATCGGCGGGTCCACGAAATCTGCGGTAGAGCCTTGCGGAGTGTAGCCGCGGTTGCAGCAAGAGGTTCTGCAGCAGCTGGAGCTGCAGTGGCAGCGGCTTGTGGTCAGCACCCGGCGGTGCCGGTTGTATGTGACTGCAGCGGGAGCTGCGGCAGTACCAGCAGGAGCTGGTGAAGGGACATATAAAAAAAAATATATATATATATATTTTTTTCTCTCAAGTCGTGCAGACTCTTAAAGGGCCAGTACAAGCCCAGGGACATAGGGGTGTACTGTGCGAACTTGGGCCTGAGTGCCGTGGGGAAGTCCACAGGGTGTAACCCAAGGAAGGGAGTATCCCTAATAGTGAGCGGTGACCCCAAATGGGGATGTTGCCCAAAAGGGGGCAGAGTCCCAAAAAGGGGCGGTAACCCGAACAGGGGTAGTAGCCCAAAAAGGGGTGGAATCCCAAAAGGGGGCTGTATCCCAAACAGGGGTGGTGTCAAAAAGCAGAGCACTTGCCCAAAAAGGGGCCGGAGCCAAAAAAGGGGCAGCAATCAGTGAGGAGTCACAACTGTGTCCTTTTTGGCTGGATGGAGAGTGTGTGCGGGGGTTGATAGACCCGGGGAGAGAAGTGTCTTTGCTGAGAACCCTTCCAGGAAGTTCTGTATCACCTGGGAACACTAAACGTCTTCAGGTAGCCACTCTCTACATTGTTGCAGCTGATGTTTCCACATACCATGAGGTGGCTGTAGTCCCGAACTTGCCATGTCCTATGGTAATAGGACAAGATTTGGAAGCACTGTGGGACTGGTGGAAAAAGGGTGAAGTATTTGTGGAAATTATGTGTATGGGAGGTAGTAATGTTGAGAGTGTGCCCCCTAGAGTTGACAGTCCTAAGGTGGGCATGACCAAGGAAAATGGTGAATGGGCCCAACTTAGTGACACAACGTTGGCTGAAACACCTTCCAAGACTGATGGGTCAGACGTCGGGTTGACCAGTGGGGAGGGAGTGTCTGCCCAACTTACAGACATGTCACCTGGTGTGTACCCCAAGATGACTTTAAATGACATGGTTAATAAATCCTGTGAAGCTGACACCCGGTTAGAGTGTGACTTGGGGGTTCGCCATACTGTGGGGTATGACACAGAATACGAGGGTGACTGTGACTCTGAGGAAATAAAGGGGTACAGTAAAGAAGAGCCCCACAAGAAGGGCAAATCCTTTGGTCTCCGGAGACGTAAAGGGTGCAAAGAGGTGGTACCAGTTGCACCTGGTGAAGAAGGAGAGGAGGCCACCAAAGGAGGGGGGCCTGAAGTTGACACCCGGTTGAAGCAAGAGGAGCTTCGGAGACAGGCTGCTGAGTGCCGTGTGGGTGCCTTGGAGAAAGAGGTGGCAGAGCTCAGAGGTCACCTGTCAAAGTGGCAAATTATGACCAAGGCCCTAAAGGAAGACATGGAAGTGCTCAGAGAAGCATTAAAAGGCCCACTACAAGAGGAAGAGGTGGTGGTTGCAGACTTACCATGTCGACACCAGAGTGGTAATGAGGTGAAGCTGCTAATGCCCATCTTGACCAGGGGTCTGGAAGAGGGTAAGGCTGAGGAAGAGTTCATGCTAAAAGCGGAACAAGACAGTCACCCGGTCGTGGCAGATGTCTGTGAAGAAGATGAGCCCCCGCTTTTCAAGAGCATAATAAAAGTACCCAAAGACATGCGAGAAGCGTGTGCCAGAAAGGGTGTGCATGAGGCCTTTAGAAAGGTAATAGAGGCGTGTAGTGTGCACTGGGCACCTGAGACTCAGCAGTTGGTCATACTGTCGACTAAGGAAGTCACAGTGAAGCGGGTGGCTGTCCTGAGGGATATGCACCTACACTGCCTCTGTACCAAACAGAGGATCATTTCGAAGAATGATGAAGCCGTTGGACGTTTGGAGCATGAAAGGAAAGCTCTTAGTCGACTGGGCTTAGTGGATGTCACAGTCCAAGTACCCAAAGTTATGGTGGCGAAAGTCATTGTGAGACTTGGGAGAGTGATGCAGGAGATGATGGATAAATCCGGTGTGAAGAGACTGAGGATACCGGCTGATGACGAGGTCCAGGTCATGGGTGAAGATGGGATGGTTCCATTCCTTGTTGTCGGATCCAGAGAGAGTCTTGGGAATATCCGCATGCTCCTGGAATATCGCATGGCATACCTAAGGGAGGTAGAACAGCTGAGACTTGAAAGACTGCAAGTTAATAAACAGCTGCCAGAAAGGCGAAGAAGATGGCGGCCACTTTCAACCCGAAATGTGGACAAACAAAGGGGTGGAAGTACCCAGCCTGAAGGAAGAGTTGGAGGCAGTGTCTGACTTAGGGGGGAGACCCGGTAGCGGACGTGTTGACAAAGAGTCAGTCCAGACAGGTCATATGGGTGCAAGGGGATTGCGATGCCAGATTGACCATGATGCCCAAACCCGACTGAGTGGGCCCTTTCGGCTAGTAGGGCAAGGTGACTTGGGTACCCGGTCTCAGGTCCCCAGGTGTCTGACAGATGTTCAACCCCACAAGTTTGAACAGAGGGGGGATATGTGATGCAGTGACCCCTGTAACAGGTAGGGGGTGCTGCATGGTCTCTCCAGTATACGCACGGAGGCATATTGAGGCCATGGGTATGCATGGATGTGGTAGTGAGACAGTGTCCGGCATTGTGGTTAATGGGAGGTATGTGTCACAGGGATGGATGCTCCCTGCGATGCAACCCGGAGTATCTTGTCATTAGAGCACCTAAGCACTGAAGATGTCATTTAGTGCACCTGGGTCTGGGTTGCGGGTAGCTATGACAGATGGGAGGGTCTGGCTACCCACATACCTCACCACTGGGTGAGGGCACTCACTGTACCTTTTTCCCTGCAGGAGTATGAGGACCTGCAGTGATGTCATGATCACATGATCAGCCCATGTGATATACCTCACCTATGGGGTGTGGTTACAAGGTACATAATGTGACCAGGGTGTGGGTCACATGGTCCCTGTGTATGTTCCTGTTTGGTTCCTGTAGGTCTGTGTGTAGACCTGAATAGTACCTGGACAGGCCATTTGTGTGTAACCTGGGTGTTGGGAGGTCCTGGGAGGAGGACTGGATCCCTAAACAGCATGAGGTGAGGACAGGGATCTGCAGAGACAGAAACAGGTCACCTGTGGTGAGGACCATGGACTGACGAGGAGTCAGCCTGTGGAGCAGGAGCTCCTACGAGGTAACCCCGGATATGGGGAAAGGACTATGTGCTTTATTGAAGGTCAGTTACTGAACTGTGCGGCATGCAGTCACCCAGGACAACTGGACAAAGTAAGGTCCTGCATGTTTACTGACTGTGCTTCAAAGCCATATACTGTGAAGTGCTAAGTATTATGTGAGGTCTGTGATGTGGAACATGGCCTTCCGTGGTTTATGCTGAGTGGATAATAAACCACATGGACTATTTATGGGAAAAACGTCTTGCTGTGTGTTATATCGCTGCCAAGCGAGTATTCCCCAACCTGCAAGTGCAACCTTACAGTATATATATATATATATATATATATATATATATATATATATATATATATATATATATATACATATATTGTTTTTGTGTAGCCAGTAAAACCATGAACTAGGTGAAATGCTTTCATGAGTAGATTAGAAACTGTTATGGTCCCTAACACCAAGACCAAAGTAGTGAAATGTTCCTAAATGACTACAATATTACATGTTTTTCATATAATTTTTGCTTTCTATTGTAGTTATTTAGTCTCTTTTCATTGCAACAACAATTTTCCTCTGGATATGATACACCATTGGTGTCATATGATTCTTAATCATTCCTACTCTTTCTGACCCTTTAAAGAAATGTAATCTCTGTTTGATATTGGTAGTTGCATAGGCTTGAGTATGTACCCAGTTTGCGCCAAGGTAAACTAAGGACAGCTTAGTCACTGGTTTGTTCTGATAATCCATTTTAAGCCAAACATGACAGAACAATGTTAAATGATATCCATTGTTAGCAAATAATTTCAGCACCACTAATCATACAAATATATTTCTAGAGAACTGCCTCATCTCACTGATCTAGTGTTTGATTTAGACATCAGTCAGTGAGGAGAACAAGATGGAAAACAAGCAATTTAATATCAGCTCTATGTGAGTGTAAAAAAATAAATGACAGTTATTAGTGAAATAGATTTATGGTATTCTGTAAAGATGCAAAAACCAAAGAAGTTATGCATGATATTTTATCTTTTTCTATATCTTGTCCATAATGTATAACATATAGAGTATACAAACCTTTATACTTGTAGGATAATATTTGCTCCAAACTGGCACAATCCATTCTATAATTGTGAACATCAAGTCTCAGTACTATATTGTATGTACAGTATGTATGCTGCCAATTTATAATAGAGACTCATAGAGGCATATGCAAAAGGAGAAAATGTTTCTTACTACTGCAGTACATGGAGCAGCCACACGCGAAGGTTATGGTCTGGAGCCGAAGCAATCTTTATGCTTCAATACAGCTTGCCTTAAAGGGAACCTGTCACCCCCAAAATGGAAGGTGAGCTAAGCCCACCAGCATCAGGGGCTTACCTACAGCATTCTGTAATGCTGTAGATAAGCCCCCGATGTATCCTGAAAGATGAGAAAAAGAGGTTAGATTATACTCACCCAGGGGCGGTCCCGGTTCTTTTCTGGTCCGATGGGCATCGTGGTCTGGTCCGGGGCCTCCCATCTTCTTACGATGACGTCCTCTTCTTGTCTTTAAGCTGCGTCTCCGGCCCAGGTGTACTTTGTCTGGCCTCTCTGACCTTTCCCGGCACCTGTGCACTGCAGTACTTTACTCTGCCCTCAATAGGGCAGACAAAGTACGCTGGAGCCGGAGCGTGAAGACAAGAAGATGACATCATCGTAAGAAGATAGGAGGCCCCGGACCGTGACGCCCATCGGACCGGACCGCAGCTTGACCGCCCCTGGGTGAGTATAAACTAAGCTCTTTTTCTCATCTTTCAGGATACAAAGGGATAATAACAAAAAAGAAAAAAGCTGCTGACCAATATCAGGGATCACCATGAACAATTATAATATTTTATTGAAAGAGTACAAAACAGACCACACTAATAAAAACATTTAAAAAGTCACTAACATGACATAATCACAGCACATATGGCTTGTGATGAAGCCAAAAAGGCCCCCACCCTAGGTGTCAAAGCATCAAAATGCAAAACAGGGCTAAAAAATAACATGCAAACATAACTGTATACAGGAATGATAGATAATTTGTAATCCTATAGTCAGGCAAAAAATAAAGCTCACAGTCAAACAGCACATAAGCAAAAAATATGCATGTAATAGTATAAATTTCAAAACAGCCTAATAGAGATACAAATACCAAGGTTCAAAGAGCATGTCTGACCAAATAATGGGGGCTTCGCTGTGACAGGAAAACCTTTAGGCTGCAATAGAGCAGAGTCCTCAAAGGGAATCCTAGCCCATAAAAAGTAGTAATAATAAGTGGGCAAAATACATGGAAAATTTCTTTGTCAGAAGAAGCATACCCATAGACCAACTGTTATGGCTAGCGGAACGCACCGAGTAAATATAGCTGTTTATTATAAATGGTGCGTTCGCAGCCCGGGGTCCACCGTGCAGGAAGAACCTGCTGCTAGTGAATGGTGGCACTGTTTGACTGTATAGACTAGCTCTGTTACTTCACAGAGTAGCCGTGAGAGGAAAGCACTGCGCCCTGTTAGCCTCACAGGAACACAAGCTTGATGCCGAACTGATAGCAGTCAGTGGTTATGCACACACGCAATCTCCTCAATGGAGGTGCCGGAATTCTAGGGGCTTATTTCAGCTGGGTCCCTGAATACGTTCATACAATCTCCTCACCGGAGGTGCCGGTATTCTAGGGGCTTATTTCAGCCGGGTCCCTGAATCCATTCATACATAACCACACTGGCGCAAAGCACATATTTTGATTGATACTAGCGCATGGCCGTGCGGCCACGCGAGCCTTTTATAGCTGCAGCAAGTACAAGACCTTCCTAGAAGGACCAATGAGAGGCTGCCACAGAGCCTGAGCACCTTCAGGACCTTCCTGGAGAACCAATGGACTTTGCTGCAGTATCCAAGCATGTGACCCTCGATCTCCAATGAGAGATCTTACCCTGGGCATGCTCAGAAGGAGAAAAGCAGGACTTAGTCCCAAAAGCATCTGCTCACCGCTGCCCAGCACTGGCTTCAATGGCAGAAGCTGGAAAAGCAGCAGTAACCCTTTGTACAGAGTCAGATTGAGCGAGACGCTGGGACCGGCATCTCCGCTGAGCAGACTCCACTGTGGCAGGAGATGAATGGGAGACTGCAGCGGAGATGGCCAAAGATTCCCCCTGTGCAGAGGTGAGAACTCGACCCCTAACATTACCCCCCCCTAGGGCCCCCCTCCCCTGGACCTCACTACGCTTGAAGGCAGCAATGAGCTGTGGAGCCTGAATGTGCTCAGCAGGCTCTCAGGACCATAACCCTTCCAGTCCACCAAATAAATCTTTTTGCCATGTACCACATTGCACCCCAAAATAGCGTTCACCTCATAATCGTCCGTAGACGAACCCGATATCCCGGCAGATAACTCGGAAAACCGGGAAATGTAAACGGGCTTCAAGAGGGACACATGAAAGGTGTCGGTGATACCCAGGTGCGGCGGAAGGCCTAAACGATAGACCACAGGGTTAACCTGTTCGAGGACTTTTTAAGGGCCCAAGTATTGAGGTGCAAACTTAGTGGACTCAACTTGCAGCCTGATGTTACGGGCAGAGAGCCAAACCAAGTCGCCAGGAGCAAAGGTCGGAGCGGGGCGCCGATGTGCATCGGCAGAGGACCTCATTCTCTCCTTGGAGGCCCGAATGGAATCCGGAGTGCGGTCCCAAATATCCCATGCCTCCACAGCCCAGTCTGCCACCCTGGAGTCAGCGGAAGACACGGGCATGGGCACAGGTACCCACGGATGCTGACCATAGTTAAGGAGGAATGGGGTTTGTCGAGTGGAATCGGCTACGGCATTGTTCAGCGCAAACTCCGCCCACGGTAGCAAGGATGCCCAGTCATCCTGCCTGGCTGAGACAAAATGTTGCAGATATGTGACCAAGGTCTGGTTGGCCCTCTCTACCAACCCATTTGTCTCGGGATGATATGCGGAAGAGAGTTTCAACTCAATGCTGAGAAGACGACAAAGCTCTCTCCAGAACCGAGACGCAAACTGGGGACCCCGGTCACTGACAATTTTGTCCGGCATACCGCGTAGGCAGAAAATGTGTTTTATAAACAACGCTGCCAAGACCGGTGCAGAAGGTAGCCGTGGAAGCGGTACCAAGTGCACCATTTTAGAAAAATGATTGGTAATAACCCAAATGATGATACAGCCATGAGACTTGGGCAAACCCACCAAAGTCCATCCCGACCATCTCCCAGGGCCTGTCTGCCACCAGCAAGGGATAGAGTAACCCAGCTGGCCGTTGTCGAGGAGACTTATTTTTGGCACAGGAGACACATGCCCGAATATAATCTCCGACGTCACGGACCATATGTGGCCACCAGTACGTCCTCGCCAGCAGTTCAGATGTCCTCTTTGTCCCAAAATGTCCACCCACCCTGAACGAATGAGCCCAAGAGAGAACCTCCAGTCGCAAATTAATGGGTACAAAAGTCTTGCCCGGAGGCACAGACTCTAGCGAAACCGGAGCTACGGTTCTCAGGCTCTCATAAGGGACAATAAGGCAAGGCTCCCCTTCCTCCTCAGATGACACAACAGAGCGAGAGAGGGCATCAGCACGAATGTTCTTCTCCCCAGCGAGATAATGGAGGGTGAAGTGGAACCGGGAGAAGAACAAGGACCATCTGGCCTGACGAGAATTTAGCCGCTGGGCTGTTTGCAAATATACCAGATTTTTGTGGTCCGTGAAGATTTGAAAGGGAAAGCGAGCCCCCTCCAAAAGATGTCTCCACTCCGAGAAAGCCAACTTCATTGCTAGCAACTCCCTGTCCCCGATGGAATAATTCCTCTCCGCTGGTGTGAAGGTCTTGGAGAAGAAGAAGCAAGGATGCTTCCGACCTTGAGCATCCTTTTGGAAGAGGACTGCTCCTGCACCAACAGATGAGGCATCCACCTCCAATATAAACGGCTTATCAACATCGGGACGATGTAGGATGGGAGCGCTAGCAAAATGAGACTTAATGGAAGAGATGGCCCTGGAGACCTCTTCAGACCACAATTTGGGATTTGCTCCCTTCTTGGTGAGGGCTACCAAGGGAGCTACCAAAGTTGAGAAGTGGGGAATGAACTGGCGATAGTAATTAATGAACCCCATAAAGCGCTGCACTGCTTTAAGAGAATGGGGTTCTTGCCAGTCCATCACAGCCTGTAGTTTGGCAGGATCCATAGCCAATCCTTGGGCAGAGATGATATAGCCCAGGAAAGGTAAAGACTCCTGCTCAAACAGACACTTCTCCAACTTTGCATACAGGGAATTTGCCCATAAGAGGTTGAAGACTCTGCCAAAATCTCTCCGGTGGGAGTCAATATCTGGAGAGAAGATGAGAATATCATTCAGATAGACGACGACCGAGGTGGAGAGCATATCCTGGCAGATATCATTGACAAAGTCTTGGAAAACAGCTGGGGCATTACAGACCCGAAGGGCATCACTAGATACTCATAGTGCCCATCCCTGGTATTAAATGCCATCTTCCATTCGTCCCCCTCACGGATGCGAATCAGGTTATAAGCACCCTGCAGATCTAATTTGGTAAATACCCTTGCTCCCCGTAGCCTATCAAAGAGCTCTGAAATCAGGGGCAACGGGTACTTATTCTTAACGGTGATGGCGTTAAGACCCCTGTAATCTATGCAAGGACGTAACTCTCCATTCTTCTTCTGCACGAAGAAGAACCCCGCCCCTGCAGGTGACACTGACTTCCTAATGAACCCTCTTGCCAAATTCTCCTGGATGTATTGGGACATAGCCTCCATCTCCGGGAGAGAGAGGGGATAGACACGTCCCCGAGGAGGTTCTGCTCCAGGCAAGAGATCAATAGGACAGTCATAGGGATGGTGAGGTGGAAGGGTCTCTGCAGCCTTTTTGGAGAAGAAGTCTGCATAGGACCAATAGCATTTGGGAAGAGAAGAAAGATCTGCGGGTGTCTCAGTGGTGGAAACCTGAATGCACTCTCTCACACATCTGCCCTTACATGATTCACTCCAACCCAATATCCTCCCAGAGGTCCACTCAGTATGTGGGGAGTGGAAACGGAGCCAGGGTATTCCCAGCAGAATCTCGTCCATTCCCTCGGGAAGGACAAGAAGGGAAATAATCTCCTGGTGGGAAGGGGACATGGATAACGTGAAAGGGACAGTCTGGTGTGTGATTTGTAATGGAAGTGTCGACCCATTCACCACTCTAACAGTCACCGGTTTGGTGAGCATCACTTGAGGTATTGCATGGCGCAGAGCAAAAGCAGAGGACATGAAATTCCCCTCTGCTCCAGAGTCCACACAAAGCTCGACTATTAGAGAAGATGAGCCTAATGTGATTGTCCCTTTAAAGGACAACTTGGAGGAAAATGCCGCTGTCTAGTGAACCTCCTCCAATGGTTACTAGACGCGATCGTTCTCCCGACCGCGGTGGACATTTATTGGCATAATGTCCTAGTTGTTGGCAATTTTTACAAACCACGGGTACCCGAGCGAGCTGGGAGTTAGGTCCCGCTCGAGAAACCTCCATGGCCTCATGGGATTCGGACGCCTGAACGGAAGATTCTAGAGGTCTGGCGAAGGTGGGAGCCAGCTGAAACCTCTGCCTACACTGGGTCCGCTCTAACCTCCGCTCGTTAAAACGGAGGTCGATGCGGGTAGATATAGTAATGAGCTCCTCCAGTGTGGCGGGAATATTCCTGGTGGCCAAGGCGTCCTTCACATGGTCTGCCAGTCCTTTCCAGAACACCAGAATAAGGACTTTATCTGGCCACTCCAGCTCTGAGACCAGAGTCCGGAATTGGACGGCAAACTGACTGACCATGGACGAACCCTGTTTTATTGCCAACAATTGGAGCGCGGTATCGTGGGTGACACGAGGTCCCAAAAAGACCTGTTTCAGAGCGTCCAGGAAAAGAGGAGTGCTCTGCACCACACGATCATTACGCTCCCATAGCGGCACTGCCCACTCCAACGCCCTGCCCGACAAAATGGATAAAAAAAAATCCCACTTTCGCCCGTTCCGTAGAAAAACGTGCAGCCAGGAGGTCAAGATGTAAGGAGAACTGACTCACGAATCCCCGACATAGCTTACTGTCACCAGCAAACTTGTCTTAAAGTGGGAGATGGGATAAAGTCGGAGCAGGGGTGGCAGAGGACAAACTGGCTTCAGCTACATTTGCAGCCTGAACAGCGACTGCGGTAACATCCACAGCTGAGGTTGTACGCTCAAGAGCCGCCAACCTACCCTCCAGCTGCTGGATGTACCGCTGTAAACGCTGATCGTCCGCCATTTACTAGCCAGACACTGGCGCTAGTATTCTGTTACGGCTAGCGGAACGCTTCGAGTAAATATAGCTGTTTATTATAAATGGTGCGTTCGCAGCCCGGGGTCCACTGTGCAGGAGGAACCTGCTGCTAGTGAATGGTGGCACTGTTTGGCTGTATAGACTAGCTCTGTTACTTCACAGAGTAGCCGTGAGAGGAAAGCACTGTGCCCTGTTAGCCTCACAGGAGCACAAGCTTGATGCCGAACTGATAGCAGTCAGTGGTTATGCACACACGCAATCTCCTCACCGGAGGTGCCGGAATTCTAGGGGCTTATTTCAGCCGGGTCCCTGAATACGTTCATACAATCTCCTCACCGGAGGTGCCGGTATTCTAGTGGCTTATTTCAGCCGGGTCCCTGAATCCATTCATACATAACCACACTGGCGCAAAGCACATATTTGGATTGATACTAGCGCATGGCCATGCGGCCACGCGAGCCTTTTATAGCTGCAGCAAGTACAAGACCTTCCTAGAAGGACCAATGAGAGGCTGCCACAGAGCCTGAGCACCTTCAGGACCTTCCTGGAGAACCAATGGACTTTGCTGCAGTATCCAAGCATGTGACCCTCGATCTCCAATGAGAGATCTTACCCTGGGCATGCTCAGAAGGAGAAAAGCCGACTTAGTCCCAAAAGCGTCTGCTCGCCGCTGCCCAGCACTGGCTTCAATGGCAGAAGCTGGAAAAGCAGTAGTAACCCTTTGTACAGAGTCAGACTGAGCAAGACGCTGGGACCGACGTCTCCGCTGAGCAGACTCCACTGCGGCAGGAGACAAATGGGAGACCGCAGCGGAGATGGCCCGAGATTCCCCTTGTGCAGAGGTGGGAACTCGACCCCTAACACCAACATAGAGAACCAGTATAGCGATGCTTTAAACAGCCATGTGGTGGGGGAGCCTGTGGAGATGCCCGACGCGTATCGCCACCGCTAGGTGGCTTCGTTTTGAAATTTATACTATTACATGCATATGTTTTGCTTATATGCTATTTGACTGTGAGCTTTATTTTTTGCCTGACTATAGGATTACAAATTATCTATCATTCCTGTATACAGTTATGTTTGCATGTTATTTTGTAGCCCTGTTTTACATTTTGATGCTTTGACACCTAGGGTGGGGGCCTTTTTGGCTTCATCACAAGCCATATGTGCTGTGATTAGGTCATGTTAGTGAATTTTTAAATGTTTTTATTAGTGTGGTCTGTTTTGTACTCTTTCAATAAAATATTATAATTGTTCATGGTGATCCCTGATATTGGTCAGCAGCTTTTTTCTTTTTTGTTATTATCTTGCATGTGTTGTGTTGACCACAGGTGTATCCTGCACTTGTCACCATCCACCTCTCGTGTCTCCCCTTTTCCTCATAGTTTGTAAGCTTGCGAAGAGGGCCCTCATTCCTCCTGGTATCTGTTTTGATCTGTGATTTCTGTTATGCTGTAATGTCTATTGTCTGTACAAGTCCCCTCTATAAGTTGTAAAGCGCTGCAGAATATGTTGGCGCTATATAAATAAAAATTATTATTATTATTATCCCTGTTTAATGGTGTGGTGCCCTCCATAGACTCATTACGCCTCAGGATACAACAGGGGCTTATCTACAGCATTACAGAATGCTGTAGATAAGCCCCTGATGCCGGTGGGCTTAGCTCTCCTTTGATTTTGGGGGTGACAGGCTCCCTTTAATGCATGAGGCTGATTCCTTTCATCCATGTATTTGTATAATTAATGCCTAATTTTAATCGATTTAACAAAATAACAAGCACTTTTCACCTATTGTGTCCCCCCATTTCCTTGTAGATTGTAAGCTCGCGAGCAGGGACCTCACTCCTAATGTCACTGTTTAAATTGTCTTAACTTGAATTGAATTTGTCTGTATATGTCCCCGCTTAATTGTAAAGTGCTGCGGAATATGTTGGCGCTATATAAATAAAGATTATTATTATTATTATTATTATTATTATTATATTATTATTATTTTCCATTCATATCAAAGTGCTTTTTTTCCCTCAAACCATCAACATTTTGGAGGATGCTGAAGGACACGTCTTGTGTACATTTTATATTCATAGGTTTTGGCAAAAGACAATCTACTGGGGTCCTTTTACAGCTTTATAAAATGAGGGTTAGGTTCATACAGTACTGTGCCGCATTTTTTTCCACACCTGCCTAAAATTTTGGCAAATAAGTATGATTTCAGAAATTATTATTAATTATTAATAGTTACCTGCAATAAAGACAGCTGTCTTACATAGTCAAATTTATAAAATACACCTGTCTACAGACTCAATTAATCAGTCAGACTCTAACCTCTACAACACGGGCTAGATCAAAGAGATTTATAAGAATGTCAGGGACAGGATCATAGACCTGCACAAAGCTGGATGGACTACAAAAACATAAGTTTGATGATGGGTGAGAAGGAGCCAACTGTTGGTGTAAGAGTAAGAAAAGGGATGAAATACAAATTGTCTGTCAATTGACATCGATCTGGGGCACCATGGAAAATCTCACCTCGTGGGGTATCCTTGATCAAGAGGAAGATGAGAGATCAGCCTAAAACTACACGGGGGGGACTTGTTAATGATCTCAAGGCAGCTGGGACCACAGTCACCAAGAAAACCATTGGTACGTAAAGGTTTCAAATCCTGCAGTGCTTGCAAGGTCCCCTTGATCTAGAAGGCAAATGTGCAGGCCCGTCTGAAGTTTGCCAATGAACACTTGGATGATTCTGTGAGTGAATTGGTGAAGGTGCTGTGGTCAAATGAGACAAAAATTGAGGTCTTTGGCATTAACTCAACTTGCCGTGTTTGGAGGAAGAGAAATTCTACCTATGACCCAACGAACACCGTCCCCACGGTCAAGCATGGAGGTGCTTGCTAAGGGCACAGGACTACTTCACCGCATCATTGGGAGAATGGTGGGAGCCATGTACCGTAAAATTCAGAGTGACAATCTCCTTCCCTCCGCCAGGACATTAAAAATGGGTCGGGTCTAGGTCTTCCAGCAAGACAATGACCCAAAGCATACAGCCAAAGCAACAAAGGAGTGGCTTAAAAGAAACACATTACGGTCATGGAGTGGCCTAGCTAGTCTCCAGACCTTAATCCCATAGAAAACTTATGGAGAGAGGGTTGAAGCTCCGAGTTGCCAAGCGACAGCCTCAAAATCTTAATGATTTAGAGATGATCTGCAAAGAGCAGTGGATCAAAATTCCTCTTGACATGTGCGCAAACCTCATCATCAACTACAAAAACATCTGACTGCTATGTTTGCTAACAAGGGTTTTGCCACCAAGTATTAAGTCTTGTTTTCCAGAGGGATCAAATAATTATTTCTCACTGCAAAATGGTAATAAATTTATATAATTTATACAATGTGATTTTCTGGGTTTTATTTTTTATATTCTATCTTTTAATGCTAAATTTAACCTACCCTTAAAATTATAGACTGTTCTTGTCTTTGTCAGTGGGCAAACTTACAAAATCAGCAATGGATCAAATACTTATTTCCCCGACTGGATATCTGAATTTCCTCGTATCCAAAATGTATAAAATTATGCTTCAGATATGTAAATGTTATCTAAATATGTATTTCAATAAAGCAAGAAATGCATTATGACAAATATGTTCTATTGTGCATTTTATCCACAATATATTTCATGCATTTCACACAATAATATGCTGTATATATGCTCTAGTTTAAAAATGATATGCAAAGTATCACATGAATCACAAAAATGTATAAACTACTATATTTGCAAACTTCAGAGATGAAAAGTAGTGCCTTCTACTGAAAGTAGCAATCCTAAAAGTCAACATCAACCTTTTAACAAGCCTTGCCATATGACTTAGGATAAAAGCCAAACTAGACTCTTAATTTGCAGACACAGTGTTTTCTGTGTATTGCCCCCTCATAAGTGCAAAGTATGACATCTGATTTGGCTGAATAAGAGGCTTTTTACAGGGATCTAACTGGTAACGCTTCTCCTTTTGGAGAGTGACATGCCAGGCCTCGCCTGCCAATGGAAGAAGACTTATAATTCATGTGACTCTAAGGATACTATGGACCTCATGTGCAAAAGTTGTAGCTATTGCCTAAAGAAACAGGTTTGATCATTGCTTTCAACTTCTATACTGATAGATTGCAATGGGCAGCCATCACCAAAGGTCCAATATCTGAAGGAAGGGGTGCAATATTTTACATACAGTCTACACTATGAAACCTCTATGGTCTGCTCAGTTGATGCAATTAAACTCACCATAAGGTAAAGAGTCTAATATAGGTGAAAGATTCTCTTAAAAAAAATATTATAAATACATTTTTTGCACATAATGCCCAATGCACATGAAATGTGACAGCTGTCCATGGTGTTACACCAGAGGGAGCAGAGAAAATCCTTAGAATTATAGCTCTGCATCAAATGGTCTCCACTGATCTATCTCCGCTGATCTTAAATCTTACTAAGTTACCCGGCTTGACATCTTAATTGCACAATTTAGTCAATGATTTAAAAATACTTTCCAATCTGTCTCTTTTTCACTTCAGCTCAATTCAATTAACATTGGTAACCTGAAGCCATCTTGCCCCCCCCCCCACCCCACGCTTTGCTTGCTTCATATCCTCTGTAACACTTTGCTTATTGTTACCTGTTGTGTTGTGTAGGTTGAGTATGTTTTTTTTATGCAATGCAAGCCTTAATTAATTTCAAGGCTATTTTTTACTTCAACGCTATTATCTACTACAGCTTTTAGGTTTACATACAAAATACTCAATTTGTTTTTAAATTTAAAACGCTGTTTCTTTCCATTTTTATTTGCGCTTCTAATTTCACTACATTTCATGACATTGTCGTTTCAGTATGTTATTAAATTCCATCAATTAATTGAAATTAAATGATATAAACATTGTTCCTGAAACCTTTTGACACAGTCAGAGTCTGGGAGTTCTTTTAAAATAGATTTCTGCAGATATTAATTATTCTGTTCTCTGTAAAATATATTCAGAAAATATATATTTCAGCAGAGACCCAGAAATGATGTTGTTTCATTGGGCATTGTATAATGGAATTATTAAAACTGATGCTTAAAATATGGCATTTTGAAAATCGATTTTTGCAAAGATGTAAATTGTTAGGTGGTTGCATTCATTTCTACCTCTACTATTATGTTTTAAAAACGGAGAACCAAAAGAGCAATCAGGTATATTAAAAATAGAAAATTTATTGACACAAACTTCACATAGATTAAATACTGCATAATAACGACACATCATAGACTTGGATGCAGGAAAGAACACCATAGGGGGAAAAGGACTCCACAGTTTATGCCTGGCCACTTAGTGCAAAAGGCTGCATAGCATAGCAATATTATAGCCGCACGTAGGCAGCATACCCATTCACCCCATGATAACTGTCAAAAGACATTATGTCAATAAGTAAATAACACGGGGAATAGATTGCTTACCAAAGGCAAAGGTTCTGGAGACCTGGACCGGGTGTGAGTGCCCCGACGCGCGTTTCGTGGGTAACAAAACCCAGATTTCTCAAGGGGATGCAGATGTTACATAGACAGGACCTTTTATGATCCTTTGAACTGGCACGGGATGTATGGCCGGCCAATCACATGAGGAATCTCGGCGCATGCACACTGTCCGTCCAGAGCTCCCGGCAAATGAAGAATTTAAAAGATCTCTTGGCCAAGAGCCATTACATTCCAACTTGGGATAATCCATTTGGGTCTAAAGGGCCTAATGTTGGGTCCATACCTTGCGGTCACTGTCTTGCCTGCACGAATGTCCTGCGCTGCACCACGTTTCGTTCATCCAACGGTAAAAAACAATTTGACATTAGACATCGTATTTCGTGTGGGAACACCAATGTCATTTATTATGCCACGTGTGGCTGTTCTAAAATCTACATTGGTCTTACATCTAGAGAACTTAGAAAACGTGTACGTGAGCATGTGCGGGACATTCGTGCAGCCAGGACAGTGACCGACCCATCCCTCCTCAAAACCATCCAGCGCCATTTTAAGCAATTTCATGGGAGTGATCCCTCGTCATTCATGGTGCGGGGTATTGATATGGTACACCTAGGAATTCGAGGGGGGGGGACTATAAAAAGCATCTGACGCAGGTGGAGGCCAAGTGGATTGTCGTATTAGATACCATGACCCCGAGAGAACTAAATGAGTCACTTTCTTTTTCTTCTTTCCTCTGAGTGTATTTATCTCCTTGGTTTTATCTCACATCCTGTAATACTATTTGTACCTCTATTTTGCACCTATGCATCTCACTCTTTATCTCCCTGAGTTTGGGTGTGTGTTTTTTGTTTTTATACATTGATTTTTTATTTTTTATTTTTGGTTAAATTTGTATTTTCACTTTTACTTATTTCTGATTATTGTTTGTTGTTTTAAGCAGAACACTCAAAATGATCATTGTTATCTGCCAATGATTTCTTAATGATGAAAGTATCCATATCTTTGGAGTATACATCATGTGTAAAGACAGGGGGAAATTAAATATGAAGGAAACAAACCTGGAGGAAAATGCATTGAACTGGATTAATACTGAATGTGACATCTTATCTGTTTGTTTATATACATTTTGTATTGCCCATTTATTGACATGTATGCTGTTCTCTATATTTTTAAAGTAATATACGTGGCACCTCTGTACTTTTTGTGCACATATGATTCATTGGTGACACAGTGGGGGTGCGCATGCGCGCTGTGGTCCTGGCCCTCTGCTATGCAGCGGCGCGTCTTTCTCCTTGTCCGTACGAGCGGGGATTGCTCCTCCTCCCCGCTCGCATGTGACGACGATGACACCCTGCTTCATTTGCTGGGAGCTCCTGACGGACAGTGTGCATGCGCCGAGATTCCTCAAGTGATTGGCCGGCCGTACATCACGTGCCGGTTCAAAGGATCATAAAAGGTCCTGTCTATGTAACATCTGCATCCCCTTGAGAAAGCGGGGTTTTGTTACCCGCGAAACGCGCGTCGCGGCACTCACACCCGGTCCAGGTCTCCAGAAGCTTTGCCTTTGGTAAGCAATCTATTCCCCGTGTTATTTACTTATTGACATAATGTCTGTGACAGTTATCATGAGGTGAATGGGTATGCTGCCTACGTGCGGCTATGATATTGCACTTTCACCTTATGCTATGCAGCCTTTTGCACTAAGTGGCCAGGAATAAACTGTGGAGTTCTTTTCCCTCTATGGTGTTCTTTCCTGCATCCAAGTCTATGATTTGTCATTATTATGCAGTATTTAATCTATGTGAAGTTTGTGTCAATACATTTTCTATTTTTAATATACCTGATTGCTCTTTTGGTTCTCCGTTTTTAAAATATATTATTTAGAGCGGGTTTTGTTTTGGTTTGCTATATATTGGCTAATGGTGTAGCCTTATATGTGACATTTACACAATGTCATTGAGGTTTTTGTGCTTATTCTCTACTATTATGTTGTAAACAATAGAAATGTTAGACATTAAGTCACTGTGGAGTGAACTTTAGACACATAAATGGTAAATTGAACTGTATGGGATTTGCTGGTGTTTGATATAAATGTGATTCCTCAAAAATGATATTTCAAAATATCTAAAAAGATTAACCCCTTCACCCCCAAGGGTGGTTTGCACGTTAATGACCGGGCCAATTTTTACAATTCTGACCACTGTCCCTTTATGAGGCTATAACTCTGGAACGCTTTGACGGATCTTGGCGATTCTGACACTGTTTTCTCGTGACATATTGTACTTCATGATAGTGGTAAAATTTATTCGATATAACTTGCGTTTATTTGTGAAAAAAATGGAAATTTGGCGAAAATTTTGAAAATTTTGCAATTTTCCAACTTTGAATTTTTATGCCCTTAAATCACAGACATATGTCACGCAAAATACTTAATAAGTAACATTTCCCACATGTCTACTTTACATCAGTACAATTTTGGAACCAAAATTTTTTTTTCTGACGGACTTATAAGGGTTAAAAGTTGACCAGCAATTTCTCATTTTTACAACACCATTTTTTTTTTAGGGACCACATCTCATTTGAAGTCATTTTGAGGGGTCTATATGATAGAAAATACTCAAGTGTGACACCATTCTAAAAACTGCACCCCTCAAGGTGCTCAAAACCACATTCAAGAAGTTTATTAACCCTTCAGGTGTTTCACAGGAATTTTTGGAATGTTTAAATAAAAATGAACATTTAACTTTTTTTCACACACAATTTATTTCAGCTCCAATTTGTTTTATTTTACCAAGGGTAACAGGAGAAAATGGACCCCTAAAGTTATTGTACAATTTGTCCTGAGTACGCTGATACCCCATATGTGAGGGTAAACCACTGTTTGGGCGTATGGCAGAGCTCGGAAGGAAAGGAGCGCCATTTGACTTTTCAATGCAAAATTGACTGGAATTGAGATGGGACGCCATGTTGCGTTTGGAGAGCCCCTGATGTGCCTAAACACTGAAACCCCCTACAAGTGACACCATTTTGGAAAGTAGACCCCCTAAGGAACTTATCTTGATGTGTGGTGAGCACTTTGACCCACCAAGTGCTTCACAGAAGTTTATAATGCAGAGCCGTAAAAATAAAAAATCATATTTTTTCACAAAAATGATCTTTTCGCCCCCAATTTTTTATTTTCCCAAGGGTAAGAGAAGAAATTGGACCCCAAAAAATGTTGTGCAATTTGTCCTGAGTACGATGATACCCCATATGAGGGTGTAAACCATTGTTTGGGCGCATGGCAGAGCTTGGAAGGGAAGGAGCGCCATTTGACTTTTCAATGCAAAATTGACTGGAATTGAGATGGGACGCCATGTTGCGTTTGGAGAGCCCCTGATGTGCCTAAACATTGAAACTCCCTACAAGTGACACCATTTTGGAAAGTAGACCCCCTAAGGAACTTATCTAGATGTGTGGTGAGCACTTTGACCCACCAAGTGCTTCACAGAAGTTTATAATGCAGAGCCGTAAAAATAAAAAATCATATTTTTTCACAAAAATGATCTTTTTGCCCCCAATTTTTTATTTTCTCAAGGGTAAGAGAAGAAATTGGACCCCGAAAAATGTTGTGCAATTTGTCCTGAGTACGATGATACCCCATATGTGGGTGTAAACCATTGTTTGGGCGCATGGCAGAGCTTGGAAGGGAAGGAGCACCATTTGACTTTTCAATGCAAAATTGACTGGAATTGAGATGGGACGCCATGTTGCGTTTGGAGAGCCCCTGATGTGCCTAAACATTGAAACTCCCTACAAGTGACACCATTTTGGAAAGTAGACCCCCTAAGGAACTTATCTAGATGTGTTTTGAGAGCTTTGAACCCCAAAGTGTATCACTACAGATTATAACGCAGAGCCGTGAAAATAATTTTTATTTTTTTTCTCAAAAATGATTTTTTAGCACCCAGCTTTGTATTTTTACAAGGGTAACAGAATAAATTGGACCCCAAAATTTGTTTTCCAATTTGTCCTGAGTACGCTGATACCCCATATGTGGGGGGGAACCACTGTTTGGGCGCATGACAGAGCTCGGAAGGGAAGGAGCGCCATTTGGAATGCAGACTTAAATGGATTGGTCAGCAGCCGTCACGTTGCATTTGCAGAGCCCCTGATGTACCCAAACAGTACAAACCCCCCACAAGTGACCCCATATTGGAAACTAGACCTCCCAAGGAACTTATCTAGATGTGTTGTGAGAACTTTGATCCCCCAAGTGTTTCACTACAGTTTATAACGCAGAGCCGTGAAAATAAAACATCTTTTTTTTTCCCACAAAAATGATTTTTAGCCCCCCAAATTTTTATTTTCCTAAGGATAACAAGAGAACTTGGACCCCAGAAGTTGTTGTTCAATTTGTCCCGAGTACGCTGATAACACATATGTTGGGGTAAACCCCTTTTTGGGCGCACGGGAGAGCTCGGAAGGGAAGGAGCACTGTTTTACTTTTTCAACGCAGAATTGGCTGGAATTGAGATTGGACGCCATGTCGCGCTTGGAGAGCCCCTGATGTGCCTGGACAGTGGAAACTCCCCAATTCTACCTGAAACCCTAACCCAAACACACCCCTAACCCTAATCCCAACGGTAACCCTAACCACACCCCTAGCCCTGACACACCCATAATTCTAATCCCAACCCTAATCCAAACGTAAATGTAATCCAAACCCTAACCCTAACTTTAGCCCCAACCCTAACTTTAGCCCCAACCCTAACTTTACCTCCAACCCTAGCCCTAACCCTAACCCTACCCCTAACCCTAACCCTAAACGTGACTGAAATACGTGGCACTGAAATACGTGGCACTGAAATACGTGATACGTGGCACTTAAATACGTGGCACTGAAACACGTGGCACTGAAATACGTGATACGTGGCACTGAAATACGTGATACGTGGCACTGAAATACGTGGCACTGAAATACGTGGCACTGAAATACGTGGCACTGAAATACGTGGCACTGAAATACGTGGCACTGAAATACGTGATACATGGCACTTAAATACGTGGCACTGAAACACGTGGCACTGAAATACGTGATACGTGGCACTGAAATACGTGGCACTGAAATACGTGATACGTGGCACTGAAATACGTGGCACTGAAATACGTGGCACTGAAATACGTGGCACTGAAATACATGGCACTGAAATACGTTATACGTGGCACTGAAATACGTGGCACTGAAATACGTGGCACTGAAATACGTGGCACTGAAATACGTGGCACTGAAATACGTGCAACTGAAATACGTGGTACTAAAATATGTGGCACTGAAATACGTGATACGTGGCACTGAAATACGTGATACGTGGCACTGAAATACGTGGCACTGAAATACGTGGCACTGAAACACGTGGCACTGAAATACGTGGCACTGAAATACGTGGCACTGAAATATGTGGCACTGAAATACGTGGTACTATGACTGTCAGAAAATGTTCATTAAACGGTTAGGGGTGAGGTTAGGGGTAGAGTTAGGGTTAGGGTTTGGATCCCTTTATCACCTTGATGGTGGTGGGTGGCTTTTCAGTGTGTTTTCTGTTTTTTTTTCGATAAAAATGCGTGCGTTTTTAACGCAAACAAACGCATGTGCTTAAAAACGCAAGAAAATACTGCAGGTTGTATTTCTGAAAATGAACACATGCAGAAAAAAAAACGCATGCGTTTGAAAACGCGACCAAACGCGTACAAAAAAACCGCATGCGTTTTCAATGTTAAATATAGGGAAAAAACGCATGCGTTTTTTTGTGCAAAAAACGCTGCAGACAAAAACGCAAGTGTGAAACCAGCGACGCTTTTTATAGCAAAAAAGTTTTTGCGTCTCCACATTTTGAGACCTATAATTTTTCCACATTTTGCTCCACAGAGTCATGTGAGGTCTTGTTTTTTGCGGGACGAGTTGACGTTTTTATTGGTAACATTTTCGGACACGTGACCGTTTTTGATCGCTTTTTATTCCGATTTTTGTGAGGCAGAATGACCAAAAACAAGCTATTCATGAATTTCTTTTGGGAGAGGCGTTTATACCGTTCCGCGTTTGGTAAAATTGATAAAGCATTTTTATTCGTCGGGTCAGTATGATTACAGCGATATCTCATTTATATCATTTTTTTATGTTTTGGCGCTTTTATACGATAAAAACTAAAATATAGAAAAAATAATTATTTTGGTATCGCTTTATTCTCAGGACTATAACTTTTTTATTTTTTTGCTGATGATGCTGTATGGCAGCTTGTTTTTTGCGGGACAAGATGACGTTTTCAGCGGTACCATGGATATTTATATCAGTCTTTTTGATCGCGTGTTATTCCACTTTTTGTTCGGTGGTATGGTAATAAAGCGTTGTTTTTTGCCTCGTTTTTTTTTTTTTTTTTCTTACGGTGTTTACTGAAGGGGTTAACTAGTGGGGCAGTTTTATAGGTTGGGTCGTTACGGACGCGGCGATACTAAATATGTATACTTTTATTATTTTGTTTTTTTTATTTAGATAAAGAAATGTATTTATGGGAATAATATATATTTTTTTTTATTATTTATTTAGGAATTTATTTATTTATTTATTTTTTTTACACATGTGGAAAAATTTTTTTTTTACTTTTTTACTTTGTCCCAGGGGGGGACATCACAGATCATTGATCTGGCAGTGTGCACAGCACTCTGCCAGATCGACGATCTGCTGTGCAGGGCTGCAGGCTTACCAAGTGTCTGCTCTGAGCAGACACTCGGTAAGCCACCTCCCTCCCTGCAGGACCCGGATGCCGCGGCCATCTTGGATCCGGGACCTGCAGCCAGGAAGGAGGTAGGAGACCCTCGCAGCAACGCGATCACATCGCGTTGCTCCGGGGGTCTCAGGGAAGCCCGCAGGGAGCCCCCTCCCTGCGCGATGCTTCCCTATACCGCCGGTACACTGCGATCATGTTTGATCGCGGTGTGCCGGGGGTTAATGTGCCGGGGGCGGTCCATGACCGCTCCTGGCACATAGTGCCGGATGTCAGCTGCGATATGCAGCTGACACCCGGCCGCGATCGGCCGCGCTCCCCCCGTGAGCGCCGCTGATCGGTGATGACGTACTATCCCGTCGGCGGTCATACGGGCCCACCCCACCTCGACGGGATAGTACGTCTGATGTCAGGAAGGGGTTAAAGGGGTTGTCCAGTGCAAACCAAGGTATCACTTATCCACTGGATGAGACAACTTGCTGCTGGTTTGGGGTCTGTACTGCTGGGACCTGCACCATTAAAGAATTTTTATTCTCTATGGGACACTTTTTGATTTGTAGTCAGCAGGAAGTGGAAAGGGCATGGATATGTGTTTTGAAGGAGAGATCAGAATCCATGGTTACCCCGAGGCAGCGAGAACAAGGAGAATGTGTTCCAGTGGATGGCAAGCGCAGCAACAAGTGACCACACCTTTTCTTCTTCCATCTTAATATCACACACAGTACAGTGCTCAGAGGTGGCACCCCAATCACTCTCGTTTCCCCTGCGTCACAACTCTCCAGCCATCCAACTGACTGTGGGGAACCACAGATTGGCAAGTCTGCAGAGCTGTTCACACATTCTATTCCAATGGCATCAGAGGTCTGCTACAAAGATTGACAGACTCAAGAAGAGGAGAGCATCGGCATCAATGCTCAAACTTTTTTTAAATTGGATTTAGGGCAGGATGATATTACATAGTAGCCTGAATTGCATCAGTGATATATTAGAGTGAGCTTATTGTAAATAACTTTTAAGAAATAAATTGTATAGGCAGGCATGTAGTGAGTGGCAACTGTGAGGGACAATATTTTTTTTTAAATGCTCATGCCATAGCATTCTGCTTAAATTAAATGAAATATGATTAGACTGTGTGTAAAGGTGATGGTGTGCAAGGACTATTGGAATAGTGCACATTGTGTAGAAACACATTATAAAAAGAGCACAAATAAAAATATTCCCCCCTCTTTAAAGGAGATACATTACCACACGGGTAGAGTCATCTACTGCACTTGTTCCAAAACACTATGTACAAAGAGTGTGTATAGCCATTGCTGACTAAAGATAATGGAACTGAGTTGCCCATCAGGGCAGTAGGGATACTCGGTACCGGGTCTGGTACTTAAAGAGGATGTCACGGTGGCTGCGACCCAGTCCGTGGCCCTGGGCGCCCAAATAAGGGAAAGGTCTGTATTAGTGACACCACCTGTGGTATTCGGTCAGTGGGGACCGACGCTGCTTAAAGGGGTCCTCTGAGGTGATGTTATGGCAGCTAACATGGTATAACTTCCCTCAGGTGAAGTAGATCCCCAGGGCACCCGGTATGTAGGTGAAGATGGAGGATGATGCAGTACAGAACGGAGGACACAGGGTTTGCAGTCTCTTTACCTGGTTTACTGAAGACTTTAGGCAGCCACAGTCCAGGGCACCAGATCACATTTACAGGCAGAATCTGTCCGGTTTGGAAGCGAACTTAGAGTCCCCTTTACCAGGAGGAGTTTAAAGCCTTCCTATTAGCGCTGTGGTGTTGTAGTCCCTTACTACCTATGGCTCCTGGCAAGGTCCTCACAGTTCCCTCTGTCCGCCATGATGGTGGGACGCAAATCCATATGATAGGTGGCTCGAGCCTTTTTACAGGGTCTCTATCACGACCCGGGCCCTATGCGCCACTATATCTCCTGGGTATTAGAGCGGACAGGCAACATACTGTCCAGCTGTCTTGCCGGTTTCTGCTGTGCCTCCTAGAGTCCGACACTGTTACGGCTAGTGGAACGCACTGAATAAATAGAGATGTTTTATTGATATTGATGCGTTCGCAGCCCGGGGTCCACCGTGCAGGAGTACCTGCTGCTAGCAACGGCAGCACGATATGGCGGTATGGACTAACTCAGTTACTTCACCGAGTAGTCGTGAAAGAAAGGCACTGTGCCCTGTTAGGCTTCACAGAGGCACAGGCTAACTGCTCACACAAAGAGCAGTCAGTGGTCACGCATGTACACAAAACTCCTTGCCGGAGGTGCCAGCATTCTAGGGGCTTATTTCAGCTGGGTCCCTGAACACATACTCTCATGACCACACTGGTACAAAGCACTTAACAAAGAACAATACTAGCGCATGGCTGTGCGGTCATGCGAACCTTAAATAGCTGCAGCACATACAGGACCTTCCAAGAAGGACCAATGAGAAGCTACACCAGAGCGTGAGCACCTACAGGACCTTCCTGAAGGAGCCAATGACCTTAGCTGCAGTATCAGATCATGTGACCCTCGATCTCCACTGAGAGATCTTACTCTGGGCATGCTCAGAATGAACAAAGCAGGACTTAGACCCAGAAGCGTCTGCTCGCCGCTGCCCAGCACCGACTTCAATGGCAGAAGCAGGAAAGGCCGCAGTAACTCTTAGCACAGAGTCAGACTGAGCGAGACGCTGGGACAGACGTCTCCAGTGAGCAGGCTCTACTGTGGCAGGTGAAGAATGGGAGACCACAGCGGAGATGGACTGAGATTCCCCCTGTGCAGAGGAGGGAACTCGACTCCAAACAGACACAATCAAAGTATTCCGGCTACAGGTATCTGCCCTCTGACAGGGGAGATAGCCCAGTCGCAGCTGTACTCCCCAAAGGTCACTCTCCTGTGCTTTACTGTCCTGCATGCTCTCTACAATCTGTTCTTTCCTTCTCAGTTTCTCTTTTCCTAGGAGCT